>NW_012106141.1:99352-136811 GCF_000951045.1 Mandrillus leucophaeus | reverse complement strand
AGGGGAGGGAAATAAAAATGGCCTCCCAAGCACTTGGATTACAGGCCCAAGGTCCCAAGGTGAGTTAAGAGTCTAACCTCCTGATCCCCACTCCTTCCCACCCACCACCAGGTACTACTGTAGCTGTTTTCTTAGAGTATAAGTCAGATAAAAGTAATTAAATTTGAGCTGTGTGAGAACTTCATAATGCAGGCAGAGTAGAATAGGCTAGGCATTGCAGCAGCTGAGCTAAAAAATAAAAAAGGTACAATTAAGAATCTTTTAACTCTAGTGTCAGTTGCAAAAACTCTCCCACAGTCTTGAAGGCTGCAGAGTGGGAAGCTGATGTGTCAACCCTTTTCTCTTCTTTGCTTATCTCTGCCAATTTGATATTTTGTTCGTGTAGGGGAGCATGCCTGCCTTGAATGTCTCCACCTATCTGCCTTTGCCCACGCTGTACCCTGCTTTGATTGCCCTCATCTTCGTGTCTGCATCCCACCCTTTTTAAGACTTAGCTCAAATACCAGCTCTCCTTTGACTCCTTGAGCTCTACTCATCTGTGTTCCCCAGCACTTAGAGATTTCAGCACTTCCTGGTTCTTGCTTACTGATGCTGACTTCATGTTGAACTAGCCACAGAAGCCACAGATTAAGTTCTATATAATTTCTCTGAGCCTTACTTTGTGCAATCTTTATTCATTCAATCATACAATCATCAATATTTTGTGAGTAAACTAATACGCTCCAGGTCATGTTCATAATGCTGGGAAATGAAGGAAAAAGACAGCTAGAAATTATATTTGAGATAGGGAGAGGCAGATAATAAGTAAGTAATAGATGTTAGACTATCAAATAGTGACACGTGTAGTGAAGAACAAGACCAGGGTGGCTAGGGGGATGGGGTCAATGTGATTAAGGGTTCAAAGAAGGGTTCATGGAAGAAAATATGTTTTAAGTGGAACCTGGGTAAAAAAAGCAGAGACTATGTTGAGAAGACCTGAATGAAAAGCACTACCAGCAGGGGGCAGAGCAATGACCCCAGGATGGAGAAATTCTTGGGTTATTCAAGGAAGAGAAGGGCTAGTATAATCAAATGAAAGTGTGATGGGATAAGAGCTACTGCAGATGAGCGGGGCACAGTGGTTCACACCTTAATCCCAGCACTTTGGGAGGCCGAGGTGGGCGGATTGCTTGAGCTCAGGAGTTCGAGATCAACCTGGGCAACATGATGAAACCCCATCTTTCCAAAAAAACACAAAAACATTTAGCTGGGCGTGGTCGTATATGCCTATAGTCCCAGCTACTTGGTAGGCTGCAGTGAGAGGATCATCTGAGCCCAGGAGGTCGAGGCCACAGTGAGCCGAGCCATGATGCTGCCATTGCACTCCATCCTGGGTGACAGAACAGGATGCTGTCTCAAAAAAGAAAATTATTGCAGATGATTTTGAAGAGGTAGACAGAGCAGATGCTGAAGGACCTGGTAGGCTGTGGAAAGGATATTGGATTTTATTCTAAAAGTGATGGGAAGCTCTTGGAAAGTTCCAAAAAGGGGGTAGTATCATAATCAGATCTACTTTAAAAAATTGTCACTCTGGCTGCTAAGTGGAGAATGAGTAAGAGGTCAAGAGTGAAAGCAAGGAGACCATCTAGAGACTATTGCAATAGTTTAGGTAAGAGATGATGGCTTCTTGGAGCCAGGGCAAAGCAGTGGAGCTGGAGAATGGGTATCAGATTTGGGATACACTTTGTGAGTAGAACTGACAAGATGGACTGGAGGCTTAGGATACATGGTAAGAAAGGGTCACTTAGGGATTACTCCTAGGGTTTTGTCTCTAGCCAATTGAGCTGCAATTTACTGAATGAAGACTAACTCCACACACCTGTGCTGTCATGATCCAAGCAGTCTCAACCCTCAGATTTGTGAAATCTGTTTTTGTGAGGGACTAGAATATAACTCTAAGTTCATTTAATGACTCTGCCATTTCCCAGCTTTATGTGTCTTTGGGAAAGTCGACTTCTCTATGGCTCAGTTTTTTCAACTAAAACCTAAGGAGCAGTACAGAAGGGTTATTATGGTGAGGATTTAGTGAACTAATCTATGTAAAGTGCTTAGTGTGTTTCCTGGGACATTATGCATTCACAAATGGTAGTATAGTCATTTGCCTATAACAATGTTTTCATCAAAGGCAGACCACATATACAGCAATGGTGCCATAAGACTATAAATTCAGTGTACCTAAGTGTGCAGTGTTTATAAAGTCTACAGTTGTGTACAGTAATGTCCTAGGCCTTCACCTTCATGCACACACTCACTCACTGACTTGCCCAGAGTAACTCGCAGTTGTGTAAGCTCCAGTCACATTACGTGCCCTATGCAAGTATAACATTTTTTATCTTTTATACTGTATTTTTACTGTACCTTTTCAATGTTTTGATATGTTTAGATACACAAATACTACTCATTGTGTTACAATTACTTGCAGTATTCAGTATAGGTTTGTAGCCTAGGAGCAAGAGGCTGCACAATATAGCCTAGGTATGTAGCAGACTATACACTCTAGGTTAGTGTAAGTACAGCCTACAATGTTTGCACAATGACAAAATTGCCTAATGATGCATTCCTCAGAATGTATCCCCATCATTAAATAACACATGACTGTAGTACCAATCATTGCTGTCATCGTTTTTTTCCCTCCTTTTCTCGAAGGAGTCTCCTAGCTCTTTAGGATCCCAGTGCCCCCACATTGCTGCTTCTGGTGATAGCTCCGTACTCCCTATTACAGTGCTTCATGTAAACCCCCTCCCTCTCACAGACCTCTGTTACCCCTTATCAAAGTTTGTTTATCTCATGGCTAGCTCTGTGTCATAGTGTTGACCTTATCAATTCCACTTGTACAACTTTAGAAGAGGCTATCATCTCATTCACCAGCGCAGAAGCTGGAACTTCAGATTTTGATAAGACAAAAATAAATAAATAAAGAGCAAATTCTTATGAATTTGGAAACCTGAAGTTTCAAGAATTTAAGAGAGTTGTGTTGGGATAAAGGAATGACTCTCATTTATTATTTTCACTATTTTAAAAAATGGACTATGAATACAACCTTGAATTGCAATGACACCAACATGGCCCTGTGAACTAGCAAGTCTGTGTGTATAGTAAGCACTGAATGAATACCTAATGAACTGGTTTGAAATAAATTTTAATAAAGTTTTTAGTATCTCTTTGCATTGCATAATTGAACAATGATCAAAGGATAGGTATGACTACAAATATTCAAACAAGAAGGGAGACTTCATTTGTACTAAGTACTAGGGCAAACTTTATCCTCTTGCTTTACAATTTTAATTTTCTTGAAGCCTTGAGTCAACGTTATTTAATATCATAGACGTAGTTTTTTTGGCATATTCCCCTTGATGAATTACTTATCTGCATAATTTATAATAATTTCTACTCTCATGAAGAATAAATGGTAATTAAATGAGGTTCTATCATTTATCATGCCTTTGAGATTTGGTCAGTGTGAGTGACAGTTAAATCTCGTCACTGTAGCTAAAGCTCTGCTTACTGAAATTCCAGCTCAGTTAGCACAGTGGTTTAGTGATTGTACCCCATCTAAGATAATTAGATCATTTCTTGGAAGTCAAATGGGGCTCGGAGCAAAATTGGAAACTCTGAAAATGTTGAGCTCAAAATGTAAATGACTTTTTAGTGATAACTACCAAAAGTGAAGAATGACAGATAAATGCCTTACCTAATTAGGAAATTTTTTTTTTACTGCTATAAAGTCCTCTAGATTTAAAATTAGACTGCTTGTCAGCCTATGGGAATTGGTTGAGTCATGTGGAATTCTAATACAATAGAATCTGGATTTGGGCTTCTATATTTAGCCTCACTCAAATTCAGTTCTTTTTTATTTTTACATACATACGACCCAACTTAGCAACTGGTAATGACTGGGTAGAATGAGAGATATCTAGGGTTTTTCTTAGATTGCAAGAAGGGCCTACATAATTATCTTTCTCAGCTAATAAATTCTAATGTGGTTGAAACTTGAATTTGACATTTTTAATGGTTAGTAAGATCCACGTGGACAAAGACTAAGCCTGCATGACCCCTCACGACCTCCATAACCTTGGCTTGCCATCTTGAAAACCAAACAATTGTCATGGCAGTTCAAGTCCTTGTCAGAAAGTTTAAACTAATTTAATAACACTTCAAATACATTTTTGTTATCTATAACTATACTAATGAAAAAACATTCAATGAACATGTATTGGTTACGATAATGGGTCTTTAGCTTTGTCTTTATTTAGGAAAGACCATCTACTTTAGATGAGGTTGCGATGGTTCTGCATTCTATCACAGAGCTGTGGTGTCAGATCAAATGAATCGTAAATGGAATCATATATGGACGTGTACAGTATGACCTTTCGGAGTCAAGCATTCCCTGCTACATTAATGGCATAATTTAGAATTATTTGGGTTGCTTTATAAAATGCCTCCTTATTTATTAGTCATTTATACTTCACAGTAAGGTATGCTAGGATTTCAAGATGACAATATGATTATGATAATCAAATAAATACACAGGGTATGATACTATTGCCAGCATATAATATGGTCTTTGCGAAAGCTCTAAATGGACAACATGCAATATTTATTTGATTTGTAATCCCAATTTTTTTTTCAAATGAACAAATCTTGACGACATGGGAATGCCACATAAAGTTTATAAAGACTCTTTTTTAATTTTGGTAACAGAGCTAGTTGTTTTCCATTTTATTCTAATCTAATTATTTTACCTGGTATTGGTGATCATTTCCCACCATAAAGAGAAGCTCACATGTCTGAAACAAAAATCTTAAATTTGGTGGCATCATGCAGATGGAAGATGGAAATACTTCTAAAATTGAGGGGCATGAACAGGAATTCCACAAGACGATCTCAGCTTCAGATTGCCAAATGGAGAACACACAAGCCCCAGTTTGAGAGACCAAATTTTATTCTTGAATCAAAGGAATATGCTGTTTGCTCCTTAAACATATTTTATGTTACCTATTCATTTAAAAGATTGGACTAGTATTATTGGATACCCTTAAACTTGGGTACAAAAGTAGTTTTCCTGTACATTAATAATTACTAAACCCTCTCACCTGAGGCATGAATGAACCAGGATGAATAGCAAGAAACTTTTTTTATTTTTTTGAGACGGCGTTTCACTCTTGTTGCCCAGGCAGTAGTATAATTTCAGCTCACTGCAACCTCCACCTCCCAGGTTCCAGCAACTCTCTGCCTCAGCCTCCCAAGTAGCTGGGATTACAGGCATGCACCACCATACCTGGTTCATTTTGTATTTTTAGTAGAGACAGGGTTTCTCCATGTTGGTCAGGCTGGTCTCGAATTCCCGACCTCAGGTGATCCACCCACATCGGCCTCCCAAAATGCTGGGATTACAGGCGTGAACCACTGTACCTGGCCAGAAACGGTTTTAAGAAATAAAGACATGGAAAATATTTATTGGAAATGAACAAAATAAATTCTACATTAAATCATTGGATAATTTCTTCAATTGAAACACAGTCTGTTTTGTTTTTGTTTTTGTTTTTCTTGGCTGGGTAGCCTTATAGATCTTAGTTTCTAAGCTTCACCCTGTAATACTTTCATCTAAAGATCTCCAACATCTCATTGACAAAGACACTTTGTGCTTCCACTAACACCCTCTTCTTTCCCTGCAGATGTGTATGTATGTGTCTTCTAAATTCTCAATCCTTAATAACTTTGTCAGGCTACTCAACTAGCCAGAAAGGATATCTATTTCCAATGATCTTCTTTATCTCCAACCCTAAATTCCTGGTACCTTCCCGTTACCTTTGCCACCTGGGGCTTCTCAATAAATTCCAACGATTTCAGGCAAGTCAGCAAGGCTCCTGGGCATGCTGCCTTACGGATCAGATTAACCTGGCTCCAAACACTGGCACTGCCACATTTTAGTTTGGGGGCTTTGAACAAGTCACTTTAATCTCCGTGTGATATGGTTAGGCTTTGTGTCCCCACCCAAATCTCGTCTTGAATTGTAATCTCCAGGTGTTTAGGAAGAGACCTGGTGGGAAGTGGTTAGATTATTGGGGCAGTTTCCCCCATTGCTGTTCTCCTGATAGTGAGTGAATTCTCATGAGATCTGATGGTTTTATAAATGGTAATTTTTCCTGCACTGACACATACTCATTCTCGCCTGCCTCCATGTAAGATCTGCTTCTCCTGTGCCTTCCAACATAATTGTAAGTTTTCTGAGGCCTCCCCAGCAATGCAGAACTGTGAGTCAATTAAACTTCCTTCTTTTAGAAATTACCCAGTCACAGGTATTTCTTTATAGCAGTGTGAGAATGGACTAATACACCATGCTTCAATGTCTTCGTCAGTTTAAAATAAAAAAAAAAAGGAAATAATAATAATCCCTACTTTATTGTAAAACATCTAAAACACTGAGTATCTGCCTGATAAATTTTAGCTCTTCATCTAAAAGTGTTTTTATTATTTTTAAGCATTTCCCTGGCCCACCCCAAACTTCACAGTATAGTGGAGCATGTAACAATAATGGTAATAATGCCTAACATTTATTGAGGCTTTACAATGTATTAGGCTATTCTAAGCATATTAAAAGTACTGACTTAATTTTTACTATTCTTTTAAGTAGTTCTATTACTATTTATATTTATAGATCAGGAAACTGAGCCTCAAAAAAGTTAAAAACTCATCCAAGTTCACATCGTTAGTAAGTGGTGAAGCCAAGAATTAAATCCAGGCAGTCATCTACTAAGCTGCCCAAGTATACAGTTGTGAAATTCCAGACTAGAAGTCAGCACTCTTGGGTTCAGGCCCCAGATTGGTCACTTGCAAATTACCTTCAGTAATTCACTGGATCTCTCTGCATTTCAGATTCTTCATCTCTAAAATGAGATAATTGTTCTTTATCTACAGAATGTGATAAAGATCAAATTAGAGAAATCACGAGTACTTGACTAGCATTTGCAAATAATTACTATTATTATTAACTTCAAATAGTGTTTATGAATGTGTTTCATAAATTCTGGAAGACCTACTTAAATGTAGAGATGCCACTGCTGCTGATCATGATGCTTCCCAAAGGGTTTTGTTCACCACAAAAGATTGAGAAATGAATTAATGCTAAAGTGTTCTTAGGTCTTGGAGGCTTAGGATGCCATACCTATTTTTCTATTTGTATAAATTGAAGGGGTGCAAGTGCAGTTTTGTTACATGGATATATTGCATAGTGGTAAGTCTGGGCTTTTTGAATATCCATCACCTAAATAATGTAACCATTAAGTAATTTTTCATCTCCCACTTCCCTCCCACCCTACCACCCTTTGGAGTCTCCAGTGTCTGTCATTCCACACTGTATGTCCATGTGTGCACATTATTTAGCTCCCACTTTAAGGGAGAACATGAGGCACTTTACTTTTTGTTTCTGAGTTGTTTTACTTAAGATAATGGCCTCCAGTTCCATCCATGTTGCTGCAAAAGACATAATTTCATTCTTTTTTATGGCTAAAGAGTATTCCATTGTGTTTCTATATTTTCTTTATCCAATCGTCTGTTGATGGGCGCTTAGGTTGATTCCATGTTTTTGCTATTGTGAATAGGGCTGCAATAAACATATGAGAGCAGATATCTTTTTCATATAATGATTTATTTTCCTTTGGGTAAATACACAATAGGGGGATTGCTGGATCAAATGTTAGTTTTGTTTTTAGTTCTTTGAGAAATATTAATTCTGTTTTCCCATAGATGTTGTACTAATTTACATTCCCACCAACATTGTACAAATGTTTCCTTTTCTCCACATCCTCACCAACTTCTGTTATTTTTTGACTTTTTAATAATAGTCACTCTGACCAGTGTAAGATGGTATCTCATTGTGGTTTTAATTTGCATTTCTCTGATAATTAGTGATGGTGAGCATTTTTTTATATGCTTGATGGCCATTTATACATCCTCTTTTGAAAAATGTGTATTAATATCCTTTGCCCACTTTTTAATGGGGTTATTGGTTTTTTTTGTCGCTATTGTGTTGTTTATTTGTAGATTCTAGATATTAGTCCTCTGTTGGTCGTATAATTTGTAAATATTTTCTCCCATTCATAGGTTGTCTGTTCACTGTCTTCTTTGTTAATGACATAGTATTTGGGGAGATTCCTTCACTGCACAATTCAATGGCAAGGGCTAGGGTTCCTGAAATCATGCCACTGAAGCCAACATCTTCTCCACCTACTGGAAAAAATTTGTTTGAGTCTTGCTGAGTAGTGTCAAAAGCCAAGATAATGAACAAAGTCTTTCCATGGGGATTTTTTTTTTAAATAAATCATTACCACTGCCATGATCCTTTCCCAACCCTAATCTTTGTGATCTATATTCTTGATCCATATCGTTCAATGTGTGCATTGTTTTGGAGATAAAATCCAAAATCCACATCCTGGTCTGGATGGTCAGGCATGGCCCAGTCCCTGTCTCCTGCTTTAGTCATGGCATACTCCTCATTTTCTGCCCTAGCCATATGTGTCTTCTTATAAATCCTCCCCATAGGGCCATTGCATATGCTGATCTCACCACCCAGTACATTCTTGACCCTATCCTCTCCCCTTTCTTCTAGTTAAATTAGCTCAAGTGTCCCTTTCTCAGAAAAGCTCCCTTGACCTTTACGATTCATCAGAGCTTATGAGCTTTTTACTGAACCCTAAAAATCTCCTCCCCACAACTCTCAATGCAACTATACATTCATTGACATGATTACCTGACTAATGTTTCTCCTCCACTAGACTGAATGCTTCAATAAACCTGTCAAAGGGCCAAGACCTTTGTGATCAATGCATATGTGTTTAATGCATGAATGAATGGGAATATTCTTCCACCTTCAGTGATATCTTCTCCAGTCTCATTTAAAAGACAAATAATTGAAGCCAAACTCCCCTGCTTTTCTTCCTCTTGAATATGCTACTTTTTTTTTTTTTTTTCTGGAAAAGGTGGAATTTGAAAAAGTAAAGACAAATCATATAAAACTTTCTAAGGCTTCCTGAAATAGAAACATACAGTAAAAGAAAAGTGATATTTTTCTTCCTTTGTATAGAAAAGTTGAGAGAGGAAAAATATAAAATGATTAAAAAGAAGATAAGTAAATCAAATTACAGTGACTTCCAAGAAGCTGGTAATTGAAACTTCTGTTTATGAAGGAACTGGAACAAGAGGAGCAATAAGTATAATGGGATTGTGAGTTTTGATGAAAAAATGTAAGGAGAAAGAACCAATGTTTCTTTCTTTTTCTTCTCTCTTTTTTTTTTTTTTTTTTGCATGGTTTTAAATTTGATTTAACACTGTGTCATAGTTGCTGTTTCTTAGAAGAATGTCTTTCTGGAACTTGCTTATCTTTCCTTTGTGTTAATAATGCCTCACCAAGAGGTTATTATAGCACACTAGTGTGGGGTGGGGAATTTGGAGTCTGATCTACGTGTACCCTGAATGGTTTTGACACTCACTAGCTATGTGATCCCTGACAAGTTACTTAACGCCTCTAGAACCTACTTTCTTCATCCATTAAATGCATTAAATGGGGATAATATTAGTGCTCATCTCATGGGGTTATTATGATGTGTCAGTGAGATAATGCAGGAACACCTTGACACATTGCCTGACACACAGTAGGCACTTAATAAGTATTAGTTGTCATCATTACTATTGGTGATCCATGGTTATCTTTCAATATTTTAATCTAGGAGCTTTGGTTTGCAGGTGACTATATGGATGTATTGTTTTAATAATGCTGCAAAGTCTTTCAGAACAGGATCCATGGCTTATGCCCCAGGGAATATAACAGTTAAATTACCTTTCCCTGAATCTGGAATCCTTCACCTTTCTCCTTTATTTACTCTGAATGCCCAAGAGAATCTTCTTTTTCTGGCTTACTTATTGCATACTAATAGGAGAATTTAAAGAGAGAATCCTAGGTTACTCTAAGTGCTGTGGGTGATTCATCTGAAGATTCACATGCATGTTCACATGGAATTACCTACAGATAGAACATGTTGTCATTATTCAATCAAACAAAAGACTAAGGACAATGCTTCACTCAAAATAATCATGGGATACAGTTGGAAATCACCTCAGAAATCACTCAGTCTACTGTTTCCAAACCTGTCTCAACATAAGAGTTTCAACCAATACAGATTTCTAGGCTGATCCAAATTTACTGAATGTGACTTTCAAGAACCAGGAAAAATGAAGTTCTACACCTCTCCCTGGGTGATTTTAATAATTAGTCAGGGTTGGGAACTGCTAGTTTAAAACAGTTGGCAAATGGGTGTCATCCCACTTCCAACACTATGGATGAAGTGTAGCCCCCAGTGTGTTGGAATGAGAAGCATTCTATCAGGTTTCTGGGTTCAATGAGAAAGTGTACTGTAATCTGTTATTAATGTTTCATATGGTCTTTGTTAGGAGGATGATGGTACCTGTGTCCTGTACTTACCAGTACAGATCTAGTTCAATACCCACATTTTCAAGATGTAGGAAGAGAATCAGAGGGGGAAAAACCTGACTTACTCTCTTAGTTGGCTTTAGCAACTTAACAAACTATTCCAACATTATTGAGTTAAAACAACAACCTTCTATTTACCTATAATTTTATGGGTTGCCTGGGTAAATTCTGTGACCTGGGTTGGCTTGACTTGGGCTGGGTCACCTAGAATAGCCTCATTCACATTCTTGGCAGTTGGAAGAATGGATGGTCCATTGGGCATCATTCACTCAGTCTGGCTATAGGTTTAAATTCAGCATCATCCAGCAGGCTAGCCTGAATTGCTCATACATGACAGAATGGGTCTCAGCAGCCAGACGGAGCAGAGTCCAATGGGCAAGCACTTTTCAAGCCTCTATTTGCATTGTTTTGCTAATGTCCCATTGATTGAACCATGACATGACACTTAGGAGAAATAGATTTACACCTCTTGATGGTGACAACATCACTTTACAAATGAGTATGCAAACAGAAGTGAGAGGACTTTGATTATTTTGCCATCTATAGCACTTGTACAAAATCATACATTTTATTTGTAGAAGAGCTAGGACTAGAACTCAAGTTGCCTACTTCCCAACTCAAAGAAGAAACAGAAACCAAAAGAAGTGTCATGCACATATATTCTCTGGTGCACATTTGGATGTTAAAAGTAGGACAGGCTTGGTAGAGCTGGGGCTAGATGGCAGGCAATCAGATTGTAGGATGTAGGACTTGTCATTCCCAGAGATAATTTCAAGGAAGATGTTCAACGGGTCATAACAAACTCAGGATAATTTAAACTGAGGTCATATCTAAGGAGGTTAAGCCTGGTGAGTAGGGTATGGCAACAGGAGAATTTCAGGCTGTGGCTTCTTGGAGCCATAGGGTGACAGCATCATGATTCCAGGTGGTCCCAAATCCTGCCAGTAACTGGGAGTTTAGAATGGTTTCAGCCTGGAAATTAAGACAGAGACTTTTGAGGTCTATGTAGGTTATTGAGTTGAGGGTAAGTTCCTCTCAGTTGCTTTCAAGGGAGGTGCTTTCTATAGACTATGATGTGAATTGCATATTCTGAAATGCTGATGTGTAACATAGTGGCTCTGGTTTCCTCTTCCAACAAGAGAATTGTAGTGCAATCAAAAACACAAAGCATTGTCTGAGTCAGAGGAATTGAATAAAATCTCTCACAACAATGAAAATAGCCCACAGCCCATTTTCTTCAAGTAGTTTGAATGTAACACAATATGCACTGGTTTGGAAGCTAATACAAATAATAAGAGTTGTCATTTATCAAGCACATACTATGTGCTAGACACCATCCCTAGCACTCACCTCTAAGATTTACAGAGGATTGATTTTTTTGTTGCTGTTTAAACACATTTTCTAGATGAGAGGAGTAAGACTCAGAGAAGATAATGCAGCTAACTAGTTCATGAAGGCAGTTGGCTGCTAACTCAAGTCTGTCTGATGCCAAATCCTGAGCTCTTTCTTCCAGGGCATCTTTCTTAACTTCAAATGTGCTTTCGTGTGGCTCTCTGTGCCTGAATTGGACCATCACCCATGACCATTAAGAACCTTCTCTGTAGGGTAAAGTCAACCATTTTCTCTTCAAATATAGACACCTAAGTAGCTTGAAAATATATTACTTTGGCTTTCATTTAGGAGGGCAAATGCACAATATTTTATTAAAATCATGAGTCTTAAAAAAAGTGAAAAGAAAAAGCTAAATAGCATTTTTGCCCAGTTACTTGGAAATCAGGCAATTATCACATGATTACTCAGGCTGGTAATGAAATTAAGATAAAGTTTCATGAAAATAGCATATGCAATTTTACAGCCACAACAGAATTTGTGTAAATAAGAGCAGATGTGTCTGAATCTCTTGAATTTATAAATACAGAAACATTGTTCCTTTGGGGGTAAAACATCATTCTTTACTCTGGATGTGGGAAGAGTATGACTCAGGGCCCTGGTGGTGACAGAGAAGGCGGGGAGTCATAGCTAGGAGGCCCCTGCATTCCTGTAGCTTCCAACGCAGATGCTCTCACCTGGGAGAATATGTATCTTTCCAACAGCAATTATATACACTGGGGAGCTGAGACAAAATGGTGAAATATGTTTCAGGCTCAGCACAGGGATTTTTAAATCTGGATAGCACACTGGTTTTTCTCTCCTAAGAAAAGAAGCAAATTCATACTAACCATGGGTTGAGTTCAAAATACAAGCAAGTTTGCAGCTCCCAACTCTGTATCAAAGGTAGGTTTATAAAGGGCAAACAATTTGTCTAAAAGTGTCCTTTGCCCTTTGCCCACTTGAACTTGTCTCCTTAGAAAAGAGTGGGCAGCTGAGCCATTACCCTTCTTCCCTGAAAGGGTCTAAGGAGGAAGAAAGGCAGAGAGAGAGAGAACGAGAGAGAGAGTGAGTGAGAGAGAGCGCGCCTTGAGTTTTTGATGTAAAGACCTTCTTTCTTGGAGGCACCAGGAAGAATCTGTTTCCGCTCAGAAAGGCCAAAGTTGTAGCAACTTGTAGTGGTCAAGAGCACAAGTTCAGAACCACCTTGAATGCATTACCTGACAGCTCTATGACTTCTTTTCTCAGCTATGAGATGGCACTTTGTACAGGTGATGCACCATGCTTGCTGGAGAAAGATGAGCCATTATTATGTAGGTGAACTGGGGGAAAAAAAAAAACTGCTAAAGGTAGAAGTCCTGACCACAGAATCTTCCTGTGCAGGTGCTCTGTCCTCACTGTCTGGAGCCTCCTTCAACTCCCTCTTGAACAGGAACTTGGCAGAAGACCAGAGAAGCTGAGTCATCCTCAAGGAGGAGTTTTTATCACTGCATCCACTATGAGCAGTTCTCTAGTGGAAAAAAACAGGGCTTTAGCATAAGTCCTGAGTACAGGAGTGGGAGAATGGGCACTTGGGTGACTGGTGCTGCTTTCTTTATGTCCCCTACCCCTAAATAAACAAGTCATTTTCCCTCCATTGTGCCTGAAGTTAAGGGGCACTAAGTCAGTGGCAGCTTGGACTTGAGCTGCAGAAAACTAACATAGGTGTCTGCTATTTTGCCTCTGCCTTGCCCAAGAACCATTCTTCAAGAGCCAAGATTTCCATCTGGGCCTTTCCTCAACCCTACAGAGAAACCGTTCAGCAGAGAACACACTTCGGGGAGAATACAAAGTCTAAGATTGCTGTAGATCATAAAGAAGACACAAGTGAGGCTGTTAGTGCTGGTTCCTTCTCATTTCGCCATTAACAGTGAAAGCCCCAGAGCTCAAGCCCTGCTCCTCACATTTAAATCTCTTGTCTGGCCCAGTGCCCTAAAATTCAGACTCCTATACAACTGCCTCTTTGAAACCACACTTGGTTGTCTAATAAGAATTTCAAATTTAATATGTCTGAAAACTCCTAACTTCCCATCACTGGTATAATAGTGTGTTCTCACGCTGCTAATAAAGACATACCTAAGACTGGATAATTTATGAAAGAGGTTTAACAGACTCACAGTTTTACATGGCTGGGGAGGCCTCACAATAATGGTGGAAGGCAAATGAGGTGCAAAGGCACATCTTATATGGAGGCAAGCAAGAGAGCTTGTGCAGGGGAATTGCCCTTTATGAAACCATCAGTTCTTGTAAGACTTATTCACTATCATGAGAACAGCATGGGAAAGACCTGTCCCCATGATTCAATTACCTCCCACTGAGTCCCTCCCATGACACATGGGAATTATGGGCACTACCATTCAAGATGAGATTTGGGTGGGGACACAGTCAAACCATATTACCTGGCTCATGCAAATCTGCCCCTCACATAGTACTTACATGTGTTGCTCCCTCCTTCTAGTTGCTCCAGCCAAAAACTTGGAGTCACCCTCAACTCTTCCTTTTCTTTTACTCCCCTCATCTGATCATGTCTTGTTGGTTCTACCTTCAAAATATTTTCCATAATTCTCACTAGCTCCACTATTACCACTGTGGGACAAGCCAATGTTATCTCTCACTCGGATTCTGCAGTAGCTCTCCACCTGGTTCTCCCTTTTTCTATCCCACATCCCCTCATCTATTCTCAACCCAGCAACCAGAATGACAGAATGATATTTTAACACATACATCAGACCATACCACTTCTCTTTTCTAACTTTCCCATCTCACTTGGAGTAGGAGCCAATGCCTTCACCATTGCCTGCAAATCCCTCACAATCTGCACCTTCCATACATTTCTGGCCTCTTCTATTACTCTCTTCTGCTAACATCCCTTGGCCACGTTGACCTCTTTGTTCTTCCTGGGTCATAACATCACAGCTTTGCTTCTGGTCCTGGGCCTCTGCACTTACAGTAGCCTATGCCTGGAACACCTTGATATCTTAACTCTTTCAGGTTTTTCCTTAAATGTCACTTTCTCAGAGAATTCTTCTTAAATCTCCATATTTTAAATTGCACCCCCCTTCAGCAATCCTTATCTTCTTTCCCTGCTTTTTAATCACAACACTTACTATCCACCATCTGTGTTTTAATATAATTTATTTTCTCATTTATTATAGCATCTCTCCCTGTCCCCTGAGATTTAAGCTGAGTGAAGGTAGGGCATTTTGTCTTTTTGTTTGTTTATGCTATATTCTTGGCACCTAGAATAGTGCCTGGCACATAGTAGACATGTGGCAATTATTTGTTAAATGAATTTTTAAAATTCTATAAAGGATTTGAATTTTTTTAATTCTATAGAGTGTCAGTGTTACTGGTGAAAATTTACTGATTTCCAATTCCTGATATATTGCTAGTATGTTTTTCTAATGATATATCTCTATCTGTGATTTTGTAGGTACTAAAACATTCCCAAAGGTTTTATTTGTAGCATGGTTGCCCTGAAATGAGAAACTATGTACATCATGAATTTGGAGTCACGCACATCTAGCCACCAAATTATGACTCAACTATGTTGATCTTGGGCATTTTACTGTTTCTAATTTTACCTCAATAAAAGTAAAAAATACAGAAAAAAGTTTTAAAAAAGTAAAAAATAAAAATTAAAAATATATATATTCACACGTGTGAAGAATATATATATTCACACTTACATGTGAAGAAACTGAGGCTCAGAGACTTCAAATCACTTGCTCTGTGTGTCACTCTTGGTGGATAGGAGAGCTGAGATTAGAATACAGATTAAATTTACTCCAACATTGACACTTTGTTCTTCTTAGCACGTTGTAGCACGTTGCCAAGTGTTCTACGGAATAGAATCTTTTTGAAACCACTAATCAGCCATGGGATCTTTGAACAATACTTTCCCCTTCTGGGTTTCTGTTTCCTTGGCTATATGATCAAGGTGTCCTTTATCCCAACTGAGAATGTCTCCTTTCTTGGAGCAATATTGTATGTGATAGTTTATTTATCTTACTCAAAAGCATTAAGAAGGGACAGAGACTTGCCAAAAGGGATTTGCTATACCTTTATTCCCTATCAAATCCAGTGCTCAGCAATATCTAGAAATTTTCTAAAGCTGCTTTTTTTTCCCTAAATTCTTCATGTTCTCAGTTGGTCTTGGGCACTAGGGCAGGCAAAGTGGTCTCCGTGTGGGAAGTGGGAAACATAGGATTGCCTTTGACTCTGCAGTTGTGACTGTGAACAAGACCAGGTAAATGCAGAGGAGCTATCCCAACCCCCTTACTGGTTCCTTCAGGGCAGAAATTGTGGGCCTGCATTCACTGAAACTGCAATTTTTACTATCATTTACAACCCTGAGGGATGACTATGTGACTTTGACTTTCCTCTGTAAAGTCATAAAAACTGAGCAAGTGGATTTTCTAAACCAGGAAGGACTTTGAGCATGGAATTTGTAAAAGCAATGTGTGTATCCTTTTGTAGATATTTGACCTATGTTCAAGTAAAGGGTGTGTAGATTTTATTATGGCTTACTTAAATATAACGGCTTATAGGGTCTGTCTATCCCATTGGTGTCTCAAGAAGAACAGAGACTCCTGGGTCCTTGGCGTGGAAATTTCCCAAGGATATTACAAGGCAAGGCCTAAAATTAACATTATGTGCTCTCTTGACATCTGGTAAAATCAGGAAGGCCTCAAATGGCCTCAATGCAAGTTATTCTCCCCACTCTTCTCTTGCAGGTAAAATCCCTTGGCTAAACAATCCTTGTTAAATGGACCAAATGCAGTTCCTGCTTATCACTGAGTAACAGGTTTCAGTTCCTTGTAGTGCATGGAAATCTTCAAACAAGCTAACCACACCTTCCCACCCTCCCACAGAAACCAAGGGTCACCCCACCCTCTTGAAACTACAAAGCCTGCCTCCCACAGCCCCTGGTTCACTCTGTTCTCAAGTGCAGCCCATGTGGCCCTGTGTGGCCTATGGTGTCCCCCTCCCCTAGGCTGTGAGTATATACCACTAGTAAACTGCTGTCAATCTTACCTGTCCAGTGTCAAGTGATGTGTGTTTGACCATCCCCATAACCCTACGATGGGAATCCCTCCCTCAGTAACAAAGTGAAGAGAAGGCAATCAAAGTAGGTACATTCCATAATACTGGCTTACTAAATATACCTTTTTAGCACAAGGTAGAATGTTCAAGCTTGACATATGGGTGACTCTGTGCCTCGTTAAGAAACAAATCTCTCTGACTTCAAACTTATAACTTCTCAAACTGTATTTCAATACTGTAAACATCCAGACTTCATGTCATTTAATGACTGTTTTCCTAGCTTTAATTATTTCAGAAATAAAAGTAGCAGGACTACAGGTTTTACTCAATAGCTTTGAAAAGCACATACTAAACATTAAGAGGCAAGAATCAATTGTGTAAAGTTAATTGATTCTCATTTGTCTGTAACACATTTTAGTTCAAATATTTTTGTTCAGGTTATAACTTCAGTTACTGTGACTGATACACAAGTCATTGTTCTAGATGGTAAGGTAGGCCCAATTCAATCAATAAAAAATACAGAAATTTGAGCAAGTTCACCACTGACTTGCTTAAATTTCTTCTCTGAAAGTCTTACAGGCAGGGCATGGTGGCTCATGCATTGTAATTCCAGCACTTTGGGAGGCTGAGGTAGGTGGATTGCTTGATCCCAGGAGTTCAAGACCAGTCTGGGCAACAAGGCAAAACCCTGTCTCTACAAAAAATACAAAAATAAGCCAGGCATGGTGGTGCATGTCTGTAGTTCCAGCTACTCAGGAGGCTGAGGTGGGAGGATCACCAGGGACGTCAAGCCCAGTGAGTCGAGGTCGCACCACTGCACTCCAGCCTGAGTGGTAGAGTGAAATGCTGCCTCAAACACAAAACAAAACAAAATGAAAAAAGAAAATCTTACCAAAACTATAGACAGTGTGCCTCAATAATATAGACAAGCCAAGACTTCTTCTGAAGCTCTTACTTTGTCATCAGAAAATGATCAAAGTTTTGATCATTTTCAAATATATACTAATATAATAATATAGCTGCATAGTGCAGCTATATTAGTAATACACTGCTGTGTATCAAATTACCCTCAAACTTAGCAGCCTGAGCCAACAAATATTTATGATTTCATAGTTTCTGGAGGTCAGGAAACTGGTACTTTTGCATGGTGCCCCTGGCTCAGAATACTTCACAGGCTGCCACCAAGCTGTTAGTCTGGGCTTCAATCATCTTGAGACTATCCTGATGCTGTCAGCATTCACTTTCAAGCTCACTTGAATGGTGGTTGACAGGCTTTAGTCTCTCCAGGCTACTGGTCTGAGAGCCTTGGTTTTTCACCATGTCACATGGTCCTCTCCACAGGGCAGCTCATAACAAAGCAGCTAGCTTTTCCAGCCTGGGAGAGTGATCAAGAGTGAACAATACAGTCTTCTTATAGCCTAATCCCAGAAGTGACATCCCATCACTTTGCCATATTCTATTCCTTAGAAGCAGGTCACTCAGTTTAACCCACAGTCAAGGTGAGAAGATCATCCAAGTGGGTGAACAGCAGTAGATGGGGACTATTGGGGTCATTTTGGAAGCTATAGCAAACATGCTTACATTCTGGTACAAATGATGGCATCCTATCCCAGGAACGCGCAACTGCCCGGGCTTTCTCTGGCCACAGGAGTGTGCCTGGCTCACACATAGGACAGACTGGAAGTGCTGGAAAGTTCATGCCACACCTCCAGGAACAGGTCTCAAACAAGGAAGGATGGGAGGAGATGAATCGCTAAGGTCTGCACTGTTCCTCAGTGTTCCTGAGGGCACCTAACTCCAGTTGCCCACAGTGGTCACCTGTGCACAAAAGCACCATTTGTTAGCTTTCTGCCTGCCATATTTTACTTCCTCTCTGTTTTTATTTGGTGCTTCCTGAAATTGCCTCTCCAGCTACTTAATTCTAATCCTTGTCTCATGAACTGCTTATGAGGAAACTAAGAAATTAAACATTACTTACACACTACAGCAATGTTAGAAGAAATTGCCTAACTCTAAGGAATTGAATAGCTGTATAAGTTGTTCTTTCTCTCACTGAACAATTATTTATTGAGCAGATGCTATATGTGTACATACTACTATGCACTGGACACCAAACATTTTACAAAGCCAATTTCTGTACTTCATAGACTGCTTTAAAATGAGGAAAGAATGGGAGTTTTTATTCATTGTTATTTCTTGTGTTGGTTGTAGGCTTGAGAGAAAACTCTGTAGGCTGAAGATACCATGTTTGCTATTAGTTCTACTTTTGCAGTCTAGCTAGCGAGCTAGCTGATATACTCTCTCTGTGTGGTGTGTGTGTGTGTGTGTGTGTGTGTGTGTGTGTGTCTTTATGCCACCTCACACACATCAGACAGGCTCTTTGTGAATGGACAATGTCTGCTTTCTCACACTTGCTTGACTCAAGGTGGCAGAATTTTCCTCAGCTGTTTTAAAAGCACCCAGCCTTGAGCTGAGATGGAGAGGGAGACATTCCAATTCCAAGAGGGTGGTTGCTTGTTAAAAGTGGCAGAGCCTCAGCAATTGTGAAATTGCTTTTTCACCTGCACTTGGTGTCATTACAAAAGATTCCATGTGTGGAGACTCAGATTCATTCAGGACCATTCTACCTCCTTTACAAAGCACTTCAAATATGGGAAAAGGAAGAAAAAAGGGAGAAAACTATTCATGGCTCTTGCTGAGAAACGTGATGGCCAACTGTTGTAGGAAAAGTATAAATTTTGAAGTCAGACAGGTTTGGATTAGAAACACAGTGGACCACATTCACACTTCCATGGCTTTAGTAATTCACTTAAATTTGCCAAGCCTCTGTTTCCTCATCTGTAAAATGGTGACACAGGTTGAGTATGCTCATCGGAGCATTTCAAATTTCAGATTTTCAGATTAGAGATGCTCAACTGGTAAGTATAATGCAAATATTCCAAAATCTGGAAAAATCTGGGATCTGAAACACTTCTGGTCCCAAGTATTTTATAAGACATACTCAGCCTGTAATAATACCTACTTTTCGGGGTTGAGAATTAAATAAAGAATGTGCACAGAGATGTAGGCTGTAACCTTTCCACAGGGGAACTGTCTCTTCAGACTTCTATACATTTAGAAGTGAGTTTAACTGAACTGTGAAATGCCATCCTGTATGTGGCCAGTCATATTACAGCAGCGGCCTTGAAAATAATTTAAAATAGTCTAAAGATGATTTACTTGACTCAGTGTATTACGAATGAATTCAGATTGGAGAGTGGCTTTTAGAAAAAGGAGACACTTCCTGTCATCTTTAAAGTTTTCTGATTTCTGCATGATGAATCACTTATCTGTCTTACACTTTACATCTCGAGCCAGTTTTGACTCCTGGGGACTTGAGTGAACATCTGCTAACTTTGCATTTCTGTCCCCCACTTCTTCTGGTAGTGGCATCTTAATTTTATTTTGGGGATGCATTTCTCTCCTACTCTCAGACCATAGAATTCAAGTGGACTTTGTTCTATCCCACTGTCTCTGGGCTGTGAGATTACCCAGGCCTGGTCAGTAAGAGCCACAACAATTAGTAGAGGATGGTTAGGTAAGACTTTTAGCCCAGGATGTGATAGGCCTCTGGATTTACTGAAACTGTTAGAACATGACAATTCTGTTTCCGAGGATAAATGTGAGCTGCTCATGAGTACTCAGATTTTGATGATATAGGTTGAGCTTCTGACTCCAGCTGTCATTGAACCTGATAATTTTCTAGACCTATAAATCAATGTCACCAAATTCTATTTTATTATTTTTATTTTTTGGTAATTCTGTTTATGCTGGATTCTCTTGTTTACAACAAAGAGATTATTGTCATATACCTGGATGATCACAAGGATAATACATAACATTTGTTGAGCACTCATTATGTGCCAGATGTTGTTCTAAGCACTTAACACGCTATGTATCTCATTTTATCTTAAAACATCCTATGAAGTAAGAACTAATATTAGTCCCACTTTGTAAGGAAGAGAAATCATGTGAGATGTTTTGAAGAAAATTCTGTGTCTACACAGCTAGTAAATGGTAGAGCCAGAACTTGAACCCAAGTCTGTCTGATTTTAGTATTTGTGTTCTTAACCTCTACATTATAATTAATAAAATGGAGCAAAACTCTTCATGTAATGAATAATAAATATTTGGAATTTCATGTATTTTTCCAGGATGTAAGAATTACTCCAAACCACATTCTTTTCCATTCTAGAGGTGATTTCTAATTTTAATTTTCTGAGATCTTCACCTGGAGTAGACTTATGAAAAAGATTGTGGCTAACAGAGTGAGAATATTGGCAACTATAGGCGTCAGTTCACCTATTAGTAGGAAGATGATCCCAGTCAAAGGCTATCCTTGGACCTCAGCAATTTCCTGCGTCTGTGAAAAGGCAAAGAGGGGTGGGGTGGGGTATTTATGGGAAGACGTGGGCAGCTTGTTGAATTTTAGTGGTTTAAAAGCATTTGCTTTACAGTATTTGGACTAATTGAAATAAAAGGTTTGAGGCTCCTGAGAGTTGACTCATTCCCATCATCCTAATGTAGATGAATCAAGTTCCATTTGGTTGATGGTCTGTACCAAATTTCTCAGTATTGGCTGACAGCCTCGGAAAGATCTGTTCATTTTTACAACGTTTCAGTGAGTCATTCCACACACATTGCTGGCATTGGTTACCGTTTCACCGTGAGAGTGAAGGGCTTGGAAGTTCACTGGGGAACAGGAAGCAGGTCAGCAGCACTTTTATCCAGAACAAATTTGGGGCTCAGGGTTCTGGTTTTCACTCCTGAGCTCCGTGTTAATTAGCATAGACATTGTACTCTTGGAAGAATGATACAAATCATATGGTCTCCAGCAGTCAAAGAAAATAGGGTTCTTTTTGATAAATTCAGCTGAATAGTTTTAACAAACTACATATACACACACATGCATGTGTATACATATATATCTACTGAAAAAATAAAGCTACTATGTATAAATAGACATATAATCTACTAAAAAAAGTGCTATGGAATCAGACTGCTCCAGGTTTAAATCACAGCTGAACTATGTTTTGTCTGGCTTTAGGCCACTTAACCTCTTGAAGACTCAATATCCTCCTTTTTAAAATGTGCATAATTTTTACTTTTTGTGTACTTTTGTGAAAGTTAAAAATCATGTATTCTAAGTGCCAGTACATAGTGGGCACTCAATAAAGCAAAAACTTGTGGTATTTAGATTCTGAAGCTATTTCTGACTCTGCCATTTACTAGTAGTTTGGATTTGGGCAAGCTGCTTAGCCTGTCTCACTCTCAGTTTCCTAGTCTATAAAATGGGATCATAATGCTCTGTAGGATTGTTGTGGGATTGCGTGCCATTATTTGTTATTGTAATTATTACCAACAATTATTAATCTGTTCAATTTTGCTGAACACTTTCATATAATGCATGTCAAGCATTTGATAATTCCTAACACATAGTAAATAATGAATAAACATTAGTAGTTATTCATAGGTTATATAACAGAAATTACTATTGAATATTATTATTCCTAGAGGGTTGATTTATTGTCATCAAAATTCTGTATCTAGTAACCTAGTAGCCTAGATGCTTTTCTTTTGTTCGAGCAGTAGAAACCTGAGATTGATTGCTGCCTTTCCTTTCAGGGCTTTCAGCAGTGATTGATTGAACTTCACAAGAGTCTAATTAATTCACCACATTCCCCTGAACTTCTCATGAGCTTAAGAAGCCTGGTCTCCCTCCTGGTGTTGCAGAAGTAGGAAAATAACATCAGAAAGAATGGCTAAGGTTGGAAGAATATGTGACCTGGTGCCATGTGATGTCAGCCCATGCTTTTCTATCATGACATTCAGATTTCTGATTCTCAAGAAATTTTCCTGCATTAAGAAAATTCATGACATAGTGCTTTGACTTTTCTAGCTTGCAGCAAATTTTCCTTGGTTGAATATAATCTTGAAGATGCACAATAAAAAAAAAAAAACAACAGTCATGATGTTGGAGGTCAGTCCTGTTGATATCAGAAACAACTCATGATAACCACTTTTGGCCAGCTCTGAACTCAGTAATAGACTCGTTGAGACTTTAGGAGACCAAGTAAGAAGTTATGGTGGCTTGAACTAGGATAATGACATTGGCAGTAAGAAAAGAATATGGGGTACATAATATATTTAGGAAAAGTGCTGATGACTTGAATGGTTATGGGAAATGAATAGAGGAGAAAATACGTTGGACATGGGATAGACATTGGTGCCATTTTCTCACATGAGGAAGACCAAGGAAATAATGGGCTCAAGGATGTGGAGAAAATCGAGAGTTCTATTTCTTTTGTGTTAAATTTGATGTGCACAGTGGACATGTAAGTGTAAATTTGAAAGTAGCAGCTGGAAGTACAATTTGGGAGCTCAAGGCATAAGTCTTAGAAGAGGATTTCGTGAACACTGCTCCAGCAAGCATGTATTCTCCAGCATGCTATAATATATTATGGGAGGATGGGAGTGGTGGCTCATGCCTGGAATCCCAGTAATTTGGGAGGCCGAGGAGGGCGGATCACTTGAGGTCAGGAGTTTGAGAACAGCCTGGCCAGCATGACGAAACCCCGTCTCTACTAAAAATACAAAAAGATTATCTGGACATGGTATCAGGCACCTGTAATCCAAGCTACTCAGGAGGCTGAGGCAGGAGAATTGCTTGACCCCGGGAAGTAGAGGCTGCGGCACCACTGCACTCCAGCTCAGGTGACAGAGAAAGACTTTAAAATAAATAAATAAAAATTTAAAAATTAAAAAAAAACATGATATGGAACACAAGGTGAGAGAAAACTTTGATAAAGGAAGAAATAACAAGGAAAGCTAACCAAGAGATTAAGAAATAACCTGAGAACAAGAAGGAGATAATGGAGGAAAGGGGACTAAGTGCTGAACACCTCTTGACTGAGCTTATACAATACGCGTGGCATCGTGCTGCACACTTTTACACACAGTACCTTGTGGAATGCTCACCAGAACATGTATTACTTCTGAGAAAACTAAGGATCCTGGGGTTTTAAGTAACTTATCTGAGTATCCTAGCTAGTTCTGTACATACCTAGTTATGTACAGAGCCGAACAAAATCTACCTGATCCTAAAGCCTCCTTTTTAAAATGTGCATAATTTTTACTTTTTGTGTACTTTTGTGAAAGTTAAAAATCATGTATTCTAAGTGTTCAGAATCTGTGTTCAGAATGGATAAAATGTTTGTTCCTCCTTGCCAGTGAAATAATCTAATTTGTTAACAATGAACAAGAAACAAGACTTAAGAAAGAGTCAAGGTTTTTCTGGCTTGTAAGATGCCTGTTCATGGAGCTCACCCACTGGACGTCATACCCTTGTGTCTGCAAAACACACATCTTACTTGGAGGTAGAGTGGGGAAAGAAGAGTAAAAAGAAGACAGACAGTTCAAGATAGGGACACTTGTTAAAAATATGAAGCAGGGATATTTGAGTTTCTTTAATTATCATGTATCATCTCTATATACTGCATTACTTATTTCTTTTGGTTGTAGCTCCTAAAAACACTCCTTGTCCTTTCCTTGACTATTTTCTAGCAGGCATATAGATTAAAATGGCTTTTCTACAATTCTCTGCCATTAATTATGGTTTACATGCAGTTGCTTAATCATAACCTTTTGTTACCATTCTCTAGCAGTATTTCTCCAGCAATTCATTGGCTTACTTAATTGAAACATCCAAGGGGTAAGCTTCTTTCAGACACAGTTAGATCCAGGAATTTAAGTGCTGTCATCTGGGCTTTGGCTCTGTCCCCAACTCTAGGCTACACACAAATCACTTGACTTTTCTTTTTTTAAGACACGTGTTATGCTTGTGATGGTTATGTGGTGTCTGGTATTGCACAGCACTCTTCTTCACATTTAAGGTGATGGAGGAGGCAAGAGACTATTCTTCTCTGTATATACAGTGATGCTCATAAAAGGGACTCTGATTTTCCCATGTGCCCATCTCTTTGACCATGCCCATCTTCCTACATGCGCATCTCTCCAACCAATCACACAGGAAGATAATTGGCCAGACCTGGGTCGTGTGCTTTCCCCTGCGTGTATGAGGTACGCAAGTTCCTGGGATTTACAGTTTCATCAGTACCAAATGGAGCAGGAGAGGGCAGTCTCTCAATATAAAAACAACAGAGATACATTTCAATGCTTTGATTAGATGGAGGCCATTGTTGTTATTATTTGCTGTTGCTATCATTGCTGCTATTTTTATTCCACTCAGGGGCAGTATCTGAAGCCACACAATAAACCTGGCAGTAGCAGGAGGTCTCTGTTTTGGTTATTGACATATAAAGAGCCTTCTATTCTTCCTGTTTTGATGAGAGTTGCATGAACCCTGAGTTCCAAGTAGCTCTGTAATCAGTTTCTGAGATAATATCAAAAGAATGACAAATCAGTTTGGAAAAAAGACCCATTGAAATGTCTGAACAGATTCAATCTTCTCTGACTGAATAATTCAACTTTCTTTTTAAATCCCAGCTTAGTTTTATGGAGAAATCATTCCTTTTCTTCTTGAATCTAGGAAGGCAAATCTGGATTATTATATCTGCAGGATTCAGAGCTCATAATAATTGCTTTTTGATTGTATTTTTTTTTTTGTGAGGTTTCTGTACGACCAACAAACAGGGTGATTAAGTTAAGGCAGAGTTTACAAACTTGATATGCACACCCCTCAAGAATTATAGCTCTTTGGCCTGATAGTATCATTTGTGGGGTATGGACAATATTTTAATAATTTGATTTAGTTGCCAGTATTTTTAAAACAGGTGATTTTACATGTTAGAAATCCAGATTTTTAGCTTGTTAGAAAATGTGGCAACTCTGGGCCTGTGTTCCCACATTCGATAGTCGGAGAGGCCTATTTTTGTTGGGAAACAGAGCAATTAGGAATATATTCTGCTGCAAGTAATAGAGGTTTAAACCACAGGGATATTCATTGCTTGCTCAACAATGAGTCTGGAGATAAGGTTTGTCTGGTTTCCATTCAAGAGATTAACAGTGGCATCTTCTATCAATCATTTGCTGCCATCCTCAATGTATTAGGGGTTTTTTTGCTTATTGGTTTGGTTTGGTTTGTTTTGGTTTTGTTTTGTTTTGTTTTGTTTTGTTTCTTATCACATCAGTAAGAAGGAAAAGAGGTCATCCACGGGAGTGCTGCAGGAGTGCTCTGGCCAAGCCCAGTGGCTCATGCTTTATAGGGAGACCCCCAGAAACTACTGCTACAGAATAAAAGATGAAATGCTCCTGATTATTGTAAATACAAAATTGCATGCAGGATTGTGTAGAGACAACGCCAAGTTGGACTGCCAGAATGAACCAACAGCACGTGACGTGCTTCCCCTGCAGAGAGCCTATCAATGGATGTTCAGTCAGGGAGGTTTCACATCACCAAGATTCCTGTCCCAGAAAAGCAGATGTTCATAGCTCTGGGAATAGAATGTGACCCTCGTGGAGAGCCTATAAGCGGATGCAAGGAGGGGGAACCTGTCCATATGGATAAGATAGGGCTATAAACGCCCTTGTCTTGCCACGGCTCTTCTAGGCCTCTTTAGGGTTAAGGCATACTCCCTTCTAGGAAATTCTGATCTAACCGGTTGTCTAACTTTACGTCCTGTTTCTATGAATTGTTTGTAACCAGCTTTTGCTGCAACTGTTACTGCTGATTAATATCTTGCTAATCACAGGTTATGGAAAGACTGTGTTCCTGTTTTAAGGCTCTGTTGGAAATTACTGATACACACACTATATTGTAAATTCTTACCTCTGTATACTGTACTTCTGCATGCAGATGTTATTTTAAAGACTTACTTCATCCCCATGTGACCATCTCACCTCATAATCAAATGATCTTAAATCCCTCACTAACCTACCCCTGCCCTCACTAAACTTAATAATAAATGTTGGCATATCCAGCGCATTGTTGGCACCGTGGGACCAGAAGGCAGTGACCCCCCTGGACTCAGATTTCACTATCTTGTGTGTGTCTATTATTTCTTGACCTGCCGATCTGCCTGGGAACAAAGAGCCCCATTGCATTGCGGGCGGCTAGTCAGATCCCGCAATATCTGGCACCCAACGTGGGCACCCGCAATGCAATGGGGCTCTCTCTTTGTTCCCAGGCAGATCGGCAGGTCGAGAAATAATAGACACACAAGATAGTGAAATCTGAGTCCAGTGGGGGTCACTGCCTTCTGGTCCCACGGTGCCAACAATGCGCTGGATATGCCAGCATTTATTATTAAGTTTAGTGAGGGCAGGGGTAGGTTAGTGAGGGATTTAGGATCATTTGATTATGAGGTGAGATGGTCACATGGGGATGAAGTAATTCTTTAACATAACATCTGTATGCAGAAGTACAGTATACAGAGATAACAATTTACAATATAGTGTGTGTATCAGTAATTTCTAACAGAGCCTTAAAACAGGAACACAGTCTTTCCATAACCTGTGATTAGCAAGATATTAATCAGCAGTAACAGTTGCAGCAAGAGCTGTTTACAAACAATTCATAGAAACAAGACGTAAAGTTAGACAACCGGTTAGATCAGAATTTCCTAGAAGGGAGTATGCCTTAACCCTAAAGAGGCCTAGAAGAGCTGTGGCAAGATGAGGACGTTTATAGCCCTATCTTATCCATATGGACAGGCGCCCCCCTTGCATCCGCTTATAGGCTCTCCACGAGGGTCACATTCTATTCCCAGAGCTATGAACATCTGCTTTTCTGGGATAGGAATCTTGGTGATGTGAAACCTCCCTGACTGAACATCCATTGATAGGCTCTCTGCAGGGGAAGCACATCACGTGCTGTTGGTTCATTCTGGCAGTCCAACCTGGCATTGTCTTTACACAATCCTGCATGCAATTTTGTATTTATAATAATCAGGAGCATTTCATCCTTTATTCCATAGCAAGTTTCAGGGTGTCTCCCTGCATCTCCCCCTTTTCTCTGATTTAAATGAACCATAGCAATCATAGCTTGGTGCTGATTATGATTGGATTGAAGAATATTTTTTCCAATTTTACACATGAACAATAAACCAACAGCACAAATTATACATAGAACAAGGGTCCTGCAATAATGCCTGTAATCCTAGCACTTTGGGAGGCTGAAGCAGGGGTGGATGGCTTGAGCTCGGGAGTTCAAGACCAGCCTGGGCAACATGGTGAAATCTTGTCTTTACCAAAAATATACCAAAAAAGCCTCAAAAACCTTTAGTTGGGCTAAAGTTTAGTGTGCACCTGTAGTCCCAGCTACTTGGGAAGCTGAGGTGGGAGAATTGCTTGAGCCTGGGAAATAAAGGGTGTAGTGAGCTGTGATCGCGCCACTGCACTCTTGACTGGGTGACAGAGTAAGACCTTGTCAAAAAAAAAAAAAGAAAAGAAGACAAAAAACAAACAAAAAGAATGTGGGGATGCTCCTTGTCCATCTATTCTTTTATTTTTCAGGAAGAGAAATTTTCCCCAGAAGTAACGTCTGGTCTTTCCTTTGTTCTCACTGGCCAGAGCTACGACAGATGACACCCCTAGCTGTCAGCAAAAGATAATGGAATTACCCATGATTTGTTTACACTAGTGCTGATCTATCCCCTGGGGTTGGGAACACTATCACCTGAATAAAATCAGGACTGTGTTAGCAAGTCAGGAATAACATGTGGATGGGCAGGCAACAGTGCCTGCCACAGCAATTGCCTTTCTATTTCCCCATGGTCCTCTCCACTCCCTGTGGTCTGACCCCAGCCACCTCCACTCATTTACCTCACCTGAATGACTCTTGTAGGTGTTTGTGTTTATGACTGTAGGCCCAGAATAACCTTGATCACTTTCCTAATTCTGACCTGATGCTGGCAAAACAAGATGCCCAATTTGTTGAGTCAGGAGAACCTTGATTCTAAGACTCCATTGAACATTACTAGCTATGTAACCAGGGACATTGCAAACACTTACTGTGATTTACTTAAATGTGTGATGTTAAGATTCCTAGAATTAGGCAATTAGTGCTTGATATCTAGATACTTTGTCCCTTTTTACTGTTAAAACCTTCAAAATTATTTATGAAAAAACGTTTTCCTTGTATACTCTAGAATATTATTTTAGCATATAGGAATTTTTTCTCTATCCAAAAGCTTGCTTTCTGCTCTCCATTTAATTTCTCAGGTTAGAAGGATCAGAAGCAAAGAGAACAAGAGAGAAAGAGAAAATTATATGTTATGTTTGGGGGGGGGGTTTGGTTTTGTTTTTAAAATAAGTTTAGGATTCAATAGATAATTTGGAATATAAAAGATGTCAGTGAGAAAGGTGGTAAAATGTTTACTAGGTTTTAAATTAATTTCCTTGCTCTGAAAATAAAATTAAACCTCAGATTTTATTTGTTGGCAATCAATTATGTAACATGAACAATTATGGGTAATGTCTTTCTTTAGTTACAGACGATATATTATTCATAGGACCACATGATTTTTCTCCCATTTTTGTTTTAATATCTCATTGTCTGTTTAAAATTTTTTCACATATCCACATAGTAAAACTCATAATAGTAGCTAACTGACATTTAAGCAATGGGTGTTTACTGCATGGCAGATTCAATGCATGCTATGTAGTAAGTACTCAATAAATAGTTATTAATGTAATACAAAAGAAATCAAGATGAGTAAAAGAATAGGATCTAACCCTTCCACACTGACATAAATGAGAACTCAGAAAGGTAGTGTAGCATGTTGGAAAATGGATATTAGAATCAGATTGCCCTGGATTTAAATCTCAATTTTGCCACCTGTTAATTGTGTGACTTTAGGCCAGTCATCTAACTTTTTAAATAGGAAAACACAACCCACCCCTCCAAACTGTGTAAGAATTGAAACAAATCATGAATCTCAAGTCCTTAGTCTAGTGCCTTGTACAAGGTCAGGGCTCAACTGGCATAGGCTATTGTTGTTCATCTGTCAATTTATGTTTAATTATTAACAATTATTGTTCGATAAGGCTGCATAACAAGTCACCTCACAACTCAGTGGCTTGCAATAATAAACATTTAGTTTACTTTTCCAGGGGCTGAAGGTAAGCAGAGATGGCTCTGTATCCCGCTGTGCATGGGCTGGGCTTGGTTCACTCAAGGTTGTGGGTTTGGTTCAGTTCTGCTCACCGTCTTTGGGTCAGTCCTACCTGGGGATGTTCCTCTCTTGATGAATGGCAGGAGACCAAGACAGCAAGCCAACACATGAAAACATCAGGGAGGCCTCTACTTCTGTCACCACCACATTTTATTGGAGAAGTGAGTTACATGGTCAGGTCCAAAGTCGTTGGGGCAGGGAAGTGTTCCACTTAAAGTAGGGTGAGAGGAAGGATGTAATTATTTGCTGAAAATACTCTCATTTATCATAATTTGAAAATTTGCCATCAAAGTGGAACAATATTTTGTGTCCACTCAACTATCTCAATTACATTTCTTTTTGCTTTACAGTGTCACCACCCCTCCCCTCAATACTACAGATATATGTATTTCTATATATTTTCCCCATGTGTTAATGGCTTTCAGTTGCCTTCAATTAACTCATAAGGAATGGTAATAATGTGTTTCATCTTCCCAGGGGTATTTGTATTTTAAATAAAGATCTAATGCAAGGAGAATGGGTAACTTCAAGGACTGAATGAGTAATGCTGCTATGTTTTGGTGCTATGACACCTGAGTGTAGAGGTGGAGAGATCTTTTGATCATCATCCTAATTAATAAAACCCAAGGCTGTGTGGAAGGGCTCAGTAATAGATCGAGTACATCTCCACAGATAAAAAGATACTCTTCTATAGTGTTGCCAAAGAGGTAAAATGCTTACTAGTAAATTTCCCTCTTGCTAAATCTGCAGGGCCTCTCGGGCTGAGAAGTGTCCTTGAGAGGAATATTTATTTGACGTCTTTTGGTTCCTTATTTAACTGGAGTCACATATCTTCCCTGAGGCCACTTATAAACTGTATCACATTCCTATTGAATGCACATTCTGTATATAGACAGGCTCTGAGTTTGAGTTAGCATTTGTAACTTCTCATTATGAACTTGGGAGAGTATTTCCCATGAAAATGAACGGGAAATCCTGCCACCAAATAGCTGTTATCAGTTAGTGTTTTTACGATACTATTGTGTTAATTTATTAGCAGTAATATAGACTTTACCATGAATATGTTTTCCATACTTTAAAGCCAACCGTCTGATGAGAACAAGCAATCATGAGACTATTATTTATTTTTTACACACTACCTCCATTTCTGCAGCTTCAATGTGTTTCCTAGGAAACTCTACATTATCATTGTGGAATGATTGCTTCAGTGAATTGAACTAATTGGTCTTGTATTTACCCTGAAGTTTTAAGTCACTCAGAGGATTATATCATTTCATGTACAGCATTCTGTAGCTCGGTTATGTTTGAATTACTTTGTTGCAAACTTTAATATGTTTTCTTTTTGTTTGTCACAAAGCAAGGTTCTATTTCATGAACATTCCTTCTAAAAGTTTACTATCTGACTCTCCAATTTTTTGTCAAGTCTGTGTTAGATCCTTGGTGCATATGGATTTAGCATTTCAGTTGTTTATTTGTAAGTGACTGGGAAGGCTGATGCCATAAAGAAATTTTTAATTTTGTTAAGACACAAATATGCATTGTGTTGGGGAAGGAGCCACCCACTTAGTAAGGGAGGCTCGCTGAACACCCAGTACTGTGTATATATTTCAAGGTACTTTGCTGTTCTCTACACACCTTTGAGAAAAAATAGTTCCCTAATGTAATTATTTTCAAGAGTTTTTTTGAAAAAAGTAATATGTAATATGTATTAAGCATTTATGAAATACCAGTTTATTAAGTGTTTTAAATGAATTAGCACATAAAAATATTGTCATTACCCCATTTTACAGATGAAGGAAGTCATACAAACAAGGCTTATGAAAGTGAGATCTTCTCAAGTTCACGCAGTACTAAGTGTCAGAGCCAGGATTTGAATCTGGGAAATCTGACTCCAGAGCCCAGCTCATTATCTACTCCTCTCCCCGTGTACCCTCCAGCACTGGCGGGGGACATGAAAAGGTTTGCAAAATTGGGAGTTATTATCTGGACATGACATGTATTGGAGACATCAAAGAAGGGAAGGTTATATTCAGCAGTGAGTTAGATCTCTACATTCTCTATTATGAAAACAAGAAAAAGTGATCTGTGAAATTGCTTCAGTGAGTGTTCCAGCAAATATTAATTCTAATGGCTTTATAAATTACTTTTAGTCCCATATTTATAGAATCATTAAAGACTGAGGGGATTATTTATAGTTTACCAGTTATTGTTTTTTTTCATTTTGTGGGGAAGATATAATTTGAAGAGATGTATTTGATAGTTTGGTGGTTTACAAAAGCCTTGGAATATATCCAGCTGGACACCAAGGACTGTTATATTGCCATTATTATTTTTAGTCTTAAACTGTTGGGTTTACCTGCACAGAGGTGACTAGAGATGTAAAATACCTAACATGGAGAATATAACATCAAGTTCTTAGCATATAACAATTGGTCTTGTATTAGAACTCAGAGAGTCACAATTTGATCTTCAAACCCAAGTCTTTAACCACCATATGCACCAGTAGAGGCAGAGCAGGTTGGCAGGGCAGCTCCTGTGTTTAGAGTTTGGAGGGATAAACAGGAAAGGAAAGCAGAGCTTCAGGTTTGGGGGTGCACAAATCAGTTAGTAGTGACAGGGGGATGAGGAATCATAGTCTCCCAAAATGATGCCCTTCTGCAAGTATTTTAATGTTGGCATGATGGCTATGATGGCATTAAAGAAAATATTTTAGGCAAGACAGCAAAGAAGCAAGACCATGAGATAGTGACATGAAGTGGTCGAATGCTGGTACCCTTTTAAAAAACCTGTTACTCAGTAATCATTAATCATTTTTCAATACCTCTAGCCTGGTCCTGAGACTCTGCTGTATGGTTCCCCTTGATCTGGCTCCTGTACCTAATTTTCTTCTGGAGAATTTATCCGCCATTGCATACCATCTTGGTAACTCACATTCCAGATATCCTGCTGTCCGTTTGCCAAAGAGGTGGTTTGTGACCCAAGCTGAATGGGTGATTGTTTCCTGGTATTCCTCATCTTTAATGAGGTGACATGAGGGAGGGCAGCAAAAGCAGTGGAACTGGTTCATCCCATCTGTGGTGGCTGATGAGTTTGTCAATCTGTTCCTGTTTTCAGCCTTCCCAGAGCATCACTGGCCTCTGGTAGCCTTCTGTACAGTTCTTCAGTTTTTCTCTTAATTCTGAGTTTCCCCCAGTCCTGCCAATGAATTACTTTGTGCTTACATTAGCCAGACTCATCAATATTTCTGTTGTTTGAAAACTAAGAATCCTAATGGAAACAGTTGGTTTTGTTACAATGAGATGTCAAAGAATGGATTTAATGATTTTTTTTAAAATATTGAATAAATGATTTCAGAAGAGTACCATCTATCTGAAATTCTCAGAAAAAAAAAGCAGTAAAGTTGTTTTTACAAACTTTTCAACTATGTGTTTTCTTCTCCAACCCAACTGAGGTCTGTATTGTTGAACTGAAAACAAATTTCTAAACTGATCTCTCCCTGGAGGTTATAGCAGGAAGCAAAAACAAATTTTGAGTGTTTGTCTGAAAGAGCTCTCCTTCACACACACACACACACACACACACACACACACACACACACACATATTTATCCTCCAACCTCCTTCTCTGAATGCTTATTTTGTCTTCTTCCTTATGTATTCATTCAAGAAGTATTTTTGTTTTCTTTTTCTCTTCATATCAGGGGACAAAGCATTGAAGTTACTATTTATTCTGAGTTCTTCTGAAAACCCATTAATCATTTTGGAAGGTAATCAATAGAATGCAAAATGGGATGATCTCCATGGCTATCAGATTGCCATAAATAGACATATTCTGCAATTATCATCAGAATGATTTGTTATCATTTGAAAGTAGATAAAGAAGGGAGATGCAGTTCTGCCTCAACATCTAAATCCCAAGAAGCAGTTTTCTATCTATTCTTTAAGTAAATCTTTGGGTCTGGCTGTTCTTTGCTGGGCTTTTTCCACTTTTTTCTTCTTTCTATTCTGCCAAACAGCTAATCATGCTTGAATGCATTCTGCATAATAAACCCACTCTTTGCACTTTCTATGACTATTTTAGTACAATAACATTTTAATATTAGTTTGTTTCTTCCCCACTTCCTTTTTGGAATAATTGTTTAACATGATTTGGGCTGAGAACTTTTTCCAGAGTTAATGGTAATAATAATAATTGCAATGGTAATAAGGCCTTCAGCTTCTGCTTGATAGCTGAGGGCATGTGTGCTTCTTTGTGTGTTAGAGATATTGAGGAATCTATTCTAATGTAAGCCTTGGCTTGATTCTTTAGATACTTGACTGGAAGGAATTCTTTGGTTATGTAATCTGAGGGCAATTGTCAGCACTTAATCTTTCTAAGAACTATGTTAAACACAGCACATAACCACATGACTTTTACAATTAAACATAGAAGGGTGTTCACTTTGGTCTTCTCAAGATGACCCTAATACAAGCATTAAGGTGCTAGTCAGTTACAGAGGAAGTGATGACAAGAAACACTAGGAGAAGAGTGGAATGTGAGATGAGATAGGGAAGAAAGCCAATGAAGGGAACCTCACAAGCCAGTTACCACTGTGGGCAGCTGAAGCTTAATACCTTTGGGTAACTCAGAGACCATGGAGAACATTTCTCACATCTCTCAATGGAAAGGAAAACAGTAGGCATTGGTTGAAGGCTATCTTAGGGGCATTCACTGTCCAGTGTTTCACCTGGACCTGCATGGGCCAAATGTGCTCCCATGGCCAGGAAAAAAACCCCAGGCAGAGAGGCACATGTGTTCACAGTAACACTCTCCATTATGAAGAGATTGATACTACAGGGATGTGGGCAGGGCACCAAGAGCATCTGCTATAATATGTCATATGCCCGTAAGGAATCATCCATCCACATTACAAATCCCAACTTGGAGGAAGTGGGTGCTTTATGAAAAGGCAGGATTCAATGCTGCTTATGTAGTATGTTTTGAAGGGTAAGGTATTGCTCCAAGATTTCTCTTTTTTAGGAGAGACTCAGTGGTTCCAGAAATGTAGCCTCTAGAGAATAATCCTTTTGGGTTAAGCCAGAGGAACTCAAAGTAAGATCCTCTGACCATCTTCATCAAAATCACCTAGGAAAGTTTTATAAAATTCAGGTTCCTGGATCTTTCTTCAGACCTGTTGAGTTAGATCTCTGGATTTGCAGTTGGGTGACAGAAATCAGCTCCAAGCAATTTTAATGAACTTCTTAAGTGTGAAAATACTGGCATATTTTCCCTCTCCCTTATGACCTTAACATTTTAAAAATGAAAATACAGTTTGTTTTTTCTATTACAATATTAATACATTTATAAAATATGCCTTTTAAGGCATTGCTTTATTTTTGTATTTATATTTTTATAGATGTATAATGGTTGTACACATTTTGGGGGTGATATTTTGATACCTGTATACGATATGTGATAAATCAGAGTAAATGAGATATCCAGTGCTCCAAATATTTGTCTTTTCTTTGCATTGGGAACATTACAATTCTTTTATTCTAGCAATTTTGAAATATACAACAAACTGTTTTTAGTATAATTTCTCTACTGTACTATCAAATACTAGAACTTATTTCTTCTAGCTCTCTGTATGTTGGTACCCCTTAAATGCCTGTCTTATTTCACCTCTGTATCTTCTGTGGTTCCCTAGCACAAGCCTGCCAAATAGTGCATGCTTAATAGATATGAGTCAAATGAGTGAATTCTCATTATAGAAACTAGAATGCAAGGATTCTTGGTGATTGAGTGACTCACACTTTAGTGTGAATAAATTTGTCAACTCTTTTCCTCTAAGGAAAGAGGAACAGATGCAATAATAGAACACTGGGAGCCAGAGGGAAGGAACAGATAAAAATGGAATAAGAATCAGTCTTGCCAGCTACAAGCTTATCCATCTGCAAAATGAGGATGTAGTCAGCACCTGATGTTTTTGCCTGCCTAGTGTCCATTACTTTGCCATTGGACACTTCACTCTGATATTCTTTTGGGAAACTCCTCCTCTATGCAGTCTGCATTTCTTTTGAAGGCCTGACTCAGGCCTGGCCAACCACTTTATTTCATCTCCTTCCTCACATGGAATTGGCGTGAATGAAATGGGCTGTAAGCCAACTGAGAACAATTAGAGTTTAATTCAGATAAGGCATAAAAGAGACTCTTCCTCAAATTCATAGGGAAAGGAAGATGAATGTATGTTGATTTTGCTTAAGTGGTAGGATATAAGCCTGTAGCTGGTTGTGGCCGTCTCTATCATGTGAGGAGTGCCTGTTTAAAACCAAAAAAAGAAGAAGCAGCGATGGAGAAAAATGTATGATGTTATCGTTGGAGTTTCTGGATCTATCCATGCCTGAAGCTCCTATAACTGGCATGACTTGCTACTTATATGAACCAACTTTGGTTGTTTATTTTGTCACCTGGAGCCAAGAGTCCTGACTGATAAAATGAGTTTGAAACTAACTGATCTCCAAGGAAGATTATCACTGAATGGCTATGGTTGTCTGAAAGAGTTGGACCAGAATCCTTGCTCTACCACTTTTTATCTGGGTGAAACTTGACCTGCTACCTAGGGTCTCTAATCCTTAATTTTCTCATTATTATAAAGAACTTGGAATATGATTGACTCCATTGGCTTGTGAGAATTCTATACATGTCAAGAGTAGCCTTATAGGTACTCATATGTGGTAGAGTTATTCAGTAAGACTCTTTTAGATGTCAGGACTTCCTTGATTTTATTTAAGAAAGACCCCTTAGAAATTCCAAAAATCTCTATTAAATACTATGGGACATGTCATGAAGGCAAGCTACATAGGAAAGTGTATTTTTTTTCCAGGGGGTGTTCAATACATTAGGTAAGTTCTTTTTCTCCTCATTTCTAGAAATTTGAGGCTGGCAGGAAAGTCTACTGTAAGACATTTCATGTTCAAGATGATGACGTATGATGAAACAGGGAAAGTGTAGAGTTGAAGGTTAAAGCAAATTATATATTTCAAAGATTTCCATGAAAATACCTCCGATCACACAACCAGTACCAGCCATTGCAAAAACATGCCAAAATGTAAAGACCATCGAGGCTAGGAAGAGACTGCATCAACTAACGAGCAAAATAACCAGCTAACATCACAATGACGGGATCAAGTTCACACATAACAATATTAACCTTAAATGTAAATGGACTAAATGATCCAATTGAAAGACACAGACTGGCAAATTGGATAAAGAGTCAAGACCCATCAGTTTGCTGTATTCAGGAGACCCATCTCACATGCAGAGACACACA
>NW_012106141.1:48310-94997 GCF_000951045.1 Mandrillus leucophaeus | reverse complement strand
AAAAAAAAAACACGAAATACCTCCGATCACACATGCTCTTCAAAACTGTGATCTTACTTCCCCCATTAAGAGATAGTGTCTAATTCTCTTTTCTTGAATCTAGCCATTTCTTATTGATTTACTTGTACCACAAAATACAAAACAAAAGTGACACTATATGATTGCCGAGTCTGAGAATGCTTGTTCTTCAGCTCCTCCCACTTGTGATATCACCTTTCCGAACCCAGCTGCCATGCTCTGAGGAGCCCAAGCCACATGGAAATCCTGCATGTATGTGCTCTGGTCCCTGCTCCTAGCTCAGTTTAGCTTTTGATTCATCCTAGTTCATGTGCCAGGCATGAGTGGAGATGCTGCTAAACCATTCCAGCTCCTAGATGTTAGAGTTGTCCCTTAGTCCCACGTATTTTTAACTGGGGTCCTAGATGTTGTAGGAAGAGAAGAGCTGTGCCTACTTTGCCTTTTCAGAATTCCTGACACACAGAATCTACTGTCGTCGTTTTACACCACTAAATTTTGGAATGGTTGATAGTTGTCAACAGAAAACTGGAATGTAAGAGACAACATGGCCATCAAGAAGTGTCCTTGGGAATGGAAGTCATGATGTTCATGGGACCAAAGGGCTATCAAACAGGACTTTTTAAAAATAAAGACAAGAGTTAAACAAACAAATGGAAAACTAACAAAAACCACCAGAATAGAACTGGGAATCTGGTTGCCAGACCTGGAAGTATGTTTAATGGCCATTGGTCAGAACTCTCTCTCTAACAGGAGAGAAAGCCACCCAAAGAGTTGGTGTTGTGAGGGAAATATATCCTCTTTCAGAGTGAGGACATTTAAATCTATACTGATATGTATGAAATAACAAGCAAGGTAGTATGGCACAGTGGTTAAGAACTGGAGCCTGAAGATCAGCCAAACCTGGGCTCAGGTCTTTAACCATATTAGCTGAATGATCTTTAAAAACTCTCTCCACCATCTTAAACCTCAGTTTCCCCATCTGCAAAATTTGGATACCAATATTCACTTTATAGATTTAATTTCAGGATTAGATGAGACAAATTAACACTTAATATATTGCCTGATGCACAGTAAGCATTCTATATTTTAATTATTATGTTAATTGTGTTAATCATATTCAAAGCCACATTGCAAACTCTAGAATGTGAGATAACTTTCAATAAACAAGACAACAATATTCTATGATGGAGCAGAATAAGAATTCCAGCTAATATTCATTAATATGTACATTTGCCATGTACTAGGCCATGTTCTTTAGAGGGATTACCTCCCTTAATCATCACAACAACCTTCAGTGTCAGGTTTCATTATTATCCCATTTAAAAGGGAGAAACTGAAGCATTACAATTGTAGGTAGTATGGTGAAGGTCACACAAAGATTGAGTGGTAATCAGACTCCAGAGCAATAGCTCTTAATTACTCTGCCATATTGTGTTTCCCTGTTGGATACATTCCCTTTCAGTTGTGAGGTATGGAGTCCTCTTTCAGGTCATCAGCACCATATAACACTAGCAGTACGGTTGGTGGCCCTGCAGAAACATGAGGTCTTTCAGAGTTATCACATTGAGGTGTAGAGCAGGTAACTCTCCTAATATATGCAATAGAATAGTTGAAAGACAGACATGACTGAACACAGAATGAAGACAGATTCATTTTGGTTCCCCATGAGTGATTCAGCATTTTCAAGGTGAATTTAATATGGAGAATGTTGCCAATTCCCTTTCATTGAAGACCTGGTTCCTGAGGCCAAAACCACTTAAGTGACTCAGGAAAATTTGTCCTTATCATTTTGCATTGGATGTGCCTTTTAAGGATGGAATTGGTCTCTCACTTTGATCTTCGGCTCAGGCTGCCACAAATGGCTTTTGAAGGATCCTCAGTCTACATTCCACTTTCTGTCCTGGAGGTGAGTACATTTTTCTGGCAGTCAAAAGCATTCGCTAGACCCTCACTGCTCAAAGTGTAGTCCATGGGCCAGCAACATCAGCATCTCTGGAGAGCTTGTAAGACATGCAGAGTTTCAAGGTCCTGCCCCAGACCTACTGACTCAGAATTTGCATTTAAACAGTATCTTTAGGTGAATTTGATACACACTAAGGTTTGGAAAGCACTGTTCTAGACAAATATTTATTGAAGACCTTCTATGTGTCATATCCTTTTTTAGATTTTGAGGAGGCTGAGAAACTCTCTGGAATCATAGGGGAGGATGTACAAGAATCAGGTAAAAGAAAAAATTCTAGTTCTTAATAAATGTTATGGAGAAAATAGAGAGACTGAGGCTTCTGGGCAGGTTTGTTTAGGATTATCAGGAAGGGCTAGTTTAAAGAGGTATCATTTGATCTGAGATCTGAATGAAAGGAGGATCTCCTTTCATTCCCTAAATATAAGGGAAGAGGATGCCTCAAGAATAGGGCAAAGGCGGATGCAAAGTTTAAGAGGCAAGAATGAGCCTGAAGTGTCTTGAAAACTGAAAGGAGCTCTGGGTAGTGAATGAGAGCAGAAGTAATCGAAATTGAGGTCATTCAATTCAACACTTGCCAAACAGACATTATGCACTAGGAACTGTCCTAGGTGCTGAATACATTGCAGTCAACAAAACGAAGATCCTGTCCTCATGAAGGCTACATTCTAGTAGCTGAACCAGGTAAGTAACAAATGTGAAAATATTCTACAGCAACTAAAGCAGGATATGAGGATACAGTGTGATGGGAGGAGTCTTATCTTAGGGAAGGATTTGGCAAATTACGGTTCACAGGCCAATTCTAGTTGGTTTCCTGTTTTTGTAAATAAAATTGTATTAGAACATAGCCAATTGGAAATCATGTATTTACACATTGTCTGTAATTGCTTTCATACAACAATGGCAGAGCTGAGTGTTGTAGCAGAGACAGTATGGCCCCTAAAGCCTAACATATTGACTATTTGGCTCTTCACAGAAAAAGTTTGCAGATCTCTGTCCTAAGGGATAAAGAGTGTCCACTGGGGATGGGAAAGTGAAAGGGGATGGCTCTTTGAGAAAACAATAGCTGAGTAGAAAGATAGTCAGGACTCAGATCAAAGGGGACCTTTTCAGTTATGGTGAGGAGTTTGGATTTTATTTTACGTGTCACAGAATATCATTGGGTAGTTTTAAACAGGGAGTAAAATGATCTAATTTATTTTTAAGGGCTCACTAAGCAGTTCTAAACGACTTGAGTTGCTGCCAATTTTCAGCCAACAAAGGCACCTGGAGATGAGTGCCTAGGTGTTTCCCCTTTGATCTTGGTTCTGTCTAGATGACGTGGATTTTTGGCCAGAGTAAGAACCAAAAGACACTCAATGCAGAGGCGACAGTCTGCTTTCCCACCCTTGTGTTTTCTAATAGTATTATGATAAATAGGGCTTTATACAATTCCTTATGAGTGACTGATTTGGAACAATTCTTTGAAAGGGATGTGGTAATTGAGTCCCAACTCATGTCTACAGAGGAACAAAGCTGCCTTGTTTTTAGCTTAATACTAAGATTACTTTTGCATGTCTTGACCGCATTTATTCATTCATCTTTTCAACAAATATTTATTGAGTGCCTATTATGGACAAGGCCCCGTACTTGGCAATGTAGATGAAAGGGCTATCTTAAAAAGGTCTTATTAAGTGTTGCTAGAAAGATTGAAGAAGCAGCTGTAGGAGAAGTTGCCAGGTGACTACAACATTTTGAGGGATGAAAGAAATGTAGACTTTCTAGAATTATGGGTTTTATTATTTGTTTAAAAATAAATAGAGGTCAAAAGGAAATATAATTGAAACCTTTCCAAACCTAAAGGGCATGGGTTCCTTTAACAAATCTAGGAATATTATAATGAGGGTCACAGAATAGGATAAGATGCTAAGAGTTCAAATGGCTGACATGCAGCACTTAGCATTTTTCAGATACTGGAAAATGAATTGACTGATTAAATCTTCACAATAATTCCATTAGTAATTATTATAAGAATGATTAAACAGAAACGTAAATAATTTAAGTGACTTTTCCAAGATCACACAGCTTATAATGGTAACTTCAGGACTGGAAACCAGGTGTGTCGGACCCCTGAGCTGATATAAAACATTCCTCATTCAGCTTCATATCCATTCAAAAAAAAAAAAAAAAAAGATTTGGAGCCTGGGGAGGGGAGGAACTGGAAGTATTATACTTAATTTTTAAAGCTGATTTTTAAGAAGACAGCTGTCTTCCTCTACCTGGGTACCTTTAACAGGGAATGAATTTTGGCATGATGTGCAAATCTTTATACTGTGTGGCAAAGGGAAGTTAGCTGCGTGTGAATCACTACATTCTCTGGCTCAGAATTAAAAATCCAAGCAGTAAAATTCCTCTCTACTGACCCAGCTAAAGGTAACTGGTGGGTACATGCCAACTCTAGGTATATTATTTATAAAAAATAATGTACAAAACATTAATAAATGTGATGAAAAAAGTTTGAGAAGCTAATGAATAACAAAGCTAGCTAAAATGTGTTGACTGGTTAATATGTCAGCATTGTACTAAATGCACTATGTGCAATATGTGCAACAATTCTAAGAATTATTTACTACTGTAGTGCCTGTTTTCAAGACGAAAGAACTGAGGATTAGAGGCACTGATCATGTAACCCAGAGTCAGGTGACAGAATCAGGGCTTACCCCCACCTCTGCTGAATGCAAACAAAGCTAATGCATTTAAGCACTCTCTATTGGGCCAGTGTTGTATTTCTCTATGCTGCTGACTGCCAATTTAAACCACAGACATATGCCAAGGTGTTTTCAACCTTTACTCCAACTGACCTGCCAAATCCTTGGCAAGGGGGTCAAGAAAACCCAGATGAAGTGGGTTAATCTCTCTGATGTGCAACTCCTGATCAATAGCTCCTGATATGCCTTCAGTGGTGAACTGGAACCAAGCTGACCTTTCTGTCAGTGGATTGGAAAATGAGTCAGCCTGAATTACACTCCAGAGGAGGCAATGCCCATTGCAACTCCAGATAGAGCAAGACATAAATAGGGAAAAGCAGCTTGATTCATTTTAGCTGTACCATTTTTGTTAATGATGAGTCATGTTAGTGACCACAGAGAAAGAAGAGGTAGAATTTTTTATAGCTAAGCAATAAATAAACCTTTGTAAAATCCATCTTTATGGCCTCCTTTTATAAGGGTTTTATACGATTGATGTAATGATAAATTTATACTAATTGACTGATTGATTGATCCATTCTTTTATCCATCCAACCAATATTTATTAAGCTCTATGAACTATGTTCTTGTTTAATATTCTACTTCATCCAGGTCAGTGGTTTTCCAAGTATGGTCCTTAGATCAGTAGCACCAACATGACCTGAGAACTTGTTAAAAATGCAGAAACTGAGACTCACCCAAGACTATCAGAATCTAGAGGTGGGGTTTAGCAATCTGTGCTTTAACAAACCCTGCAATTGATTATGATGCATATTAAATCACTGATCTAGGCAACTCTTATGACAGAAAGAATCCTCTAACCATCCTCTTCTCTCCAATTGAATCTCTTGAAGGCAAGACCTTTTTCTCCAGATCATCAGTGAGTCTCCAGTGCCTAGCACAAGACTGGGTTCAATCTATGCTCTCAAAACTATTTATGCTGAATGAATGAAGAAAGAAAGATATGGAGTTACAGATATGTTGAGTATTCTCTGATCCATCCAGTTTCATGATTTGTAGAGAGGAGACAGAAGAGCAGAGAGTTGGAAGGACTTGGTTAAAATATCAACACAATCATCAAACACATCAGGGTCCCCAGTACTAGTCTAATGCCAATGAACAGAGGATGTAGACGACTTTATTTCTTACCCCTCCTTGCTTTTGGAGTTTGACACTGTGACCTAAGCCTTTTTAGAGAAATTCAGCAAGATTTTCAAAATAAGCATTTTGGTCATGATTTATGATTATATAAAGGGCTCTGACATTGAAGCTGCTAGCCATCTGTTTGTCATACATTTCTACTGAGGACAAAGTAAGTGGTGAAGTGCTTTATGTACCATAAGAGAAAACTTATTAGAGAAGAAAAAAAAATATCTTCCAACAATGAGAAAAGTAACAGGCTGTTTATGAGGCTCACCTATTCATTCATTCATTTATTCTTTTATTTACATGTTAATTTAACAATATTTAGTGAGCATCCACTGTGTTCCAAGCATTGTGCCAGGTGATGGAGATACATTGGTGAAAAAGACAAATAATCACAAAAAATGATTAGTTGTAATTAGACAAAATCCTATAAAGGAATATTATATGGTTCTGTGAAATTTTGTAATATGGGGACCTAAGCTATTCTGGAAGGGTTAGAGAGGCTACCCTGGGAATATTTAGTCTGGGACCTGAAAGATGAGTTGGAGTCAGTGAACTAATCAATGTCCTTTTATTTGAAATATTTTAAGTGTTCTCATCAGAATGGCTTATCTGGGTTAGAAGGAAGGTATAGGCAGAAAGGAATTTGAGGCAAAGGCAAAGTTTGCCGTCTGAGCTTTTAGATTTTCTGGTTACAGCAGTCAGAGGGAGTGAGAACTAAAGGCAGGATGTGGGCCAAGGTTAGTGCATCTTTTGTTTGTTTATAAAGACAAACTTTGGCATAATGACCATGGTCAAATAATCAATAACCACATTTTTAAGAGACAGAGTGTGCTGTGAAAGATAAAGATGATTTGCTTTGACTTTCTATGTCAGCTGGTGTCTTGGTTATCGAAGGTGCCTGGGGACAAAGATATGAGCATACAGACCTGTTCTGGAAATACACAAAGTCTAGATTCTGCAGAGATCTTGCTTTGTTTATTTACTTCAGAGCAAGAGTGTTAAGAGAGGCACAGGAAATAATAAAGGGGAGGGAAGAAAGCCTAATTTTCTCATACTTCTGGCAAAAGATAGACTAGAAAAAAGATTATAATGCTTATACTCAGGAAATCATGTGGTGTTGACTGAGAATAGGACTGGAAGTGGAATGGTACTTATGTCAGATTCAATTGAAGCATTGTGCAGGTTCTAGAATCCTGGTGCCAGTAACTCAGCTTATTATTGTACATACTCTGTTATTCCTGGGGTCAAATGGAATCCAATATAATCCTAGGCAGTTAATATATGTTACAATAGAATTTGACCATAATATGGTCATGTCCTGTGCACCAGTACTACAATTATTCAAGAAGGTTATGTGAGTGTTTGCTTGCACTTATAATTAGTGATAACTTCATAATTAGGGATAATCTTGTAACCACTGCATTGTAGACAGGTGGGTGTTATGGTCAGGAGACAGGCTGAAGTTAATTGACAAGAAAGTCTTTAGCTTCTTGAAGGCAAGGATGATAGCTTTTTCTTTTCTGTGTCTTTTGCACCCAGAACACTGCTTGGCACTTTGGAGGCAGAGAATTTGGAAGAGGACAGCATGGTGGGCAGGGTGAAGAAAGGAGGAAGAAAATGAAAGAAGGAAGAAAGGGAGGAAAGAAAGCTGATCTGAGCTCTGGACCAGTGGTTCTCAATTCTGGCTATATATTAGAATCACCAAGGGACTTTTCTGTTTTAGTTTTTAGAGTATAACACACACAACAGAAGTACCCACATTGTCAGTGTGCAGCTTGATTGACACACCACAAAAAACAGAACACCAATGGCCTCTCAGAAGCTCTTCGTGTGTCCTTTTCCAGTCACTACCCCAGTAAAGGATAACTACTCTCTGTAATTCCAACACTACATCTGAGTTTTCGCTATTTTTGAAATTTATGTCATTGCTGCAATCAGAATATGTTCTTTGGTGTCTGGCTTCTTTCACTCAACATTATGTTTGAGATTTGTTCATTTTGTTGTGTGTAATATTAGTATGTTTATTCTCACTGTTTATAGTGTTCCTACGTGTGAGTATAAAACATATCCATTCTACTCTTGATAGGCAGGCAATTGGTTCCTTTTCCAGTTTTGACTGTTTTGAATAGTACTGTGGTGAATATTTTTGGGCATGTCTTTTGGTGTACAATACGGACATTTGTATTGGGGATATATTTCTGCTGGGAGTGGAATTTCTAGAACACAGGGCATGTATATGTTTGGCTTTAATAGATATTGGCAGTTACTTTTCCAAAGTGGTTGTACCATAGTACATGTGTACTTCTGGTGTGTAAGAGTTTCACTTGCTCCACATCTCATTTGTACTTGGTTTTGCATGTCTGTCATTTTCACCATGTTGGTAGGCATGTTATTAGTATTGCTTGGTAGTTTTAAGGTGCATTTGCCTGATGATTAGTGAAGTTGAGTACCTTTTCCTGTGCCTATTGATCATTTGTTTAACCACTGTTTTAAAATAATTACTCTAGTCTTCTGTCCAATATTCCTTTGAGATTTTTGTCTTTTACTTCTTGATTTGTAGGAGTTCTTAATACATTGTGAATATAAGCCTTTGTTAGATATATGCATTGTAAATCTCCTCTCTAAGACTTGTTTTTTCACTTAATGCTATATTATGATGAAAGGGTCTTCTTAATTTTAAATAAAATCTTCATCAGATTTTTCCTTTCTGGTAGGGCTTTTAGTGTATATTCATGAAATTTTTACCTATTCTAAGGTCATAGATATATGATCTTACCTTTTTTTCTAAAAGCTTTATTATTCTACCTTCTTTATTTAGACATACAATCCATTTGGGACCAGTATTTGTATATAGTATGAAGCTGGGGTCAAGATACAATTACATTTTCCATTTGGATGTCCAGTTGACTTAGCTTCACTTACCTTTCCAAACTGTACTGTAGTATTTCTTCATCAAAAATCAGGTGACTAATTATGTGTGGGTTTGTTTCTGGACTCTCTATTCTGTTCCATGTTTCATTTTGTGTATCCTTGTACCAATACCAACCACACTGACTTAACTATTATAGATCGATAATAGGTTTTGTTACATAAGTAAGTGTAAGTCCTACAGATTTGTTCTTCTTCAAGACTGTCTTGGTTATGCTTAGATCTTTGCATTTCATTCTGATTCTATCATCATCTTGTCAGTTTATACCAAAAACAACATACTGAGATTTTGAGATTACATTGAATATATAGATCAGTTTGGGAGAACTGACAACTTGGAATATTGTCTTCTTTGTATTCATGTGCATGGCATATTTACTTAGGTTTTCTTGTGTAATGTTTTATAGTTTTTAGTGGTAAACAGTCTTGTGTAGCTTTTGTTTGATTTATTCTTTGGTATTTGTTACACTTGATGCTACTAAATGGTACCTGAGTTGCTTTTTAAAAATGCCAATGCATATGCCATGTGCTCTAGAGATTCTTATATAATTAGCTTTAGTATTGTAATATGCAGCCAAGTTTTGAGTACTTCTGTTGTAGATCTATCTTTTTGCCTGCTTTAGGCAAATCAGTTGACCCTTGGAGCTATCATTTTATTATTTAAAAATATGCAATAAGATTATCTGCCTCACCAGTTCAAGAATATTCTGCTTTTAATTTGATGCTGAATGTAAAACTCAGAAGCATACTAATTTGACCTAGATGCTTTATTTTTAAAGGTAGATGACAAAATTAACTTTATTTATAAAATACGGTAAAACTGAACTAATTTGAAGTTGATTTGATCACATTAGCCTGAGGCCTCAAAACTCTGAAGAGTAAAAACAGCAGTCATCAAGACGATGTGACTTTTTCCCTTACTCATAAGCAACCCCTCCTATGTTTCATTTAGGCCCTGTTTATGCTTATGTCCTAAACAATTCTAACTAGCTTGATTATCAGAATTTCCAGACTTCAACATAATAGAAGAGGCAAGAAGAATAGTGTAACAGCCAAGACCACCAGAGATAAACCCATAAACATCAGGAAAGCAACTGTGACAGAAACAACAAAGACAGAAGGGCTTAAAAAATAGAAGGCTGGGCCCTTTAGTGTAAGTATAGGAACAAAATGCATGAGGAGCATAACATTGGAGAGGATTATTTTATTACACACAGTTTTGTATCTAGTTATCAGTATTTAAGCCCCCAATTAGCATTAAAAAAATGCTGTGTGCTTTTTTCAAAGATGGCAGGAAAATGAGTAACATATTTCAAAGAATTTTCAAAAAGAATAATTAAGGTAGAATTTTGGCTTTCCTTCTATCTGAAAATACACTCAAATGGTATTGCTCAACTCCTGGAAATATTAGACAAATGGTATTTTCATTTACCACCTCTCATTGGGTAAAGAGGTAAGCCCTTTCAAACCTGTCTCATTCTATTACACTTTATGAGAAAATGCTATTAAATACCACCTGCGCAGCTCTATGTGTATGTGTGTGGTGGGGGGGAGGAGGTGGAGGGAGGACATCTGAAGTCATCTCTTGAAGAGTGAGTGTCCCAGATTTAACCCTTTTCTTTATAGCCTTATTTGTCATTTAGATGGTTTAGACCTAATGGTTATGATCTTGCCTGACTCCTTCATTTGATTTCCCTATGTTGTCTTCAGAAGCAAATTTGGAAGCAGAATATTTCCATGGGAAACTGAATTATTTTTCCCTGGAGCTGCATTTCACCAATTTCTGCTCCAATACCTCTATACCAAATTCTAAAATCGAATGATCGATATTGCTTTTTATTTGTAAAGTTAGACTCCATGAAGCCATTATTTACCATATAAGAAGCCAGAGCACATATTTGCTCACATTGAGATAAACTAACGCTAGACAAAAGTCCCCCAAAATATCTGGGAAAATCCCAGGGATCTGGCTGACAGATGTTGCTTTGTGCCTACAAATAAGCAAACACATCTGCAAGAGCCAGACCTTTGAGCATTTCTGTGCTTGAAATCAGCAAACACTAATTCAGTCAACAAATATTTATTCAGCTATCTGCTCTGTGTCTGAGGCTGGAGATAGACATCTGGTCAACCGAATCATGGCCCTGACCTATAGGCCTATGAGACTGGGTTGCCAATTACCACATTGTAAAAGTTTCCCAGTGTTAGCATTAAAAGAAATCTACTCAACATTGGAGTTGCTCTATTTACTGATTGAAAGAAGCCTAGTGCCTTAAAAGAATTGAGATATGGTTCCTCAAAAGGTTTTCTTAGCTGTAATTTGGGATGGCAAGTGGCATATTACGGAAAGCCATCTGGCTTTGTGGCTATGATGGACAGAATCTGGAGCATAACTCCTCAGTTCTGGTCTCAGCACTACCACCTATTAGCTGTGTGATTGTATGGCCGTTTATAAACTTCTTTGGTTCTCACTTTTCTCATCTATCAAATGGGAGTAACATTAATACCTTCCTCATAGTTTGTTGCTAAAATGAGTAAGTGAGTTAATACATGTAAAGCATTTACGCAAGTGCCTGGTTCTTAACAAGCTATCACACACAGTGGCAGAGGGGTGGGAGAGGCTGTGGCTGTGATATGGCCTAGCAGTGGGGAGAAGTGTTTGATTGATAACACTGTTTAGAATTTCTGATGCTTGATGATAACAAGCAGCAGGCTGATTGTAGTCCAGTTTATTACTGTTTTTAAATTGCTCACAGGCAATGCACCCTCTTCGTGCCGGCGCCTGGGCAGTCTGCATCTGTTCCCCCCAGCCCCCAACACTAGGTCCATCAGGACCACTTATCCATTTAAGGAAGTTGTTTTCTCCATATTTAATCATCAAAATTTTTGGCCTTTAAATTATAGGTTGGTGACTATGCATAAAAAATTGCTTCAATAACTAACACTCGCTAAACATTTTCTATGTGCCAGGCATGGTGTCAATTTCTTTAAATGCTATATTTCATTTAATCCTCACATACATTTTATGAGGCACATAACTTATAATCCCCATTTTACAGATGAAGAAACTGAAGCTATAAGGCAAGTTTTTTCCAGCCTTGGCAATATTGACATTTTCAACTGGATGATTATTCGCTGTGGAGGCTGCTTTGTGGATTGTAGGATGTTTAGCAGCATCTCTGGCCTCTACCCACAAGAGGCTAGATTGTGACAGGCTGTCAGTTGTGAAAACAAAAAAAGTGTCTCCGGATATTACCAAATGTTCCCCGACAGTAGGGAAAGGGGGATAGTAAACCCCATTTCCTCACTCCATTAGAAAACCACTGTTATAAAAGATAAGTAGCTTCTCCATCTTCTCTCAGCTAGAAAACGAAAGAATTAGGATTTTAATTCAGGCAGTTTTAACCATATGTACTATTACATTCTCATCCAGTGTAGTGGGGTCTGAAATTGTTGTCCTGAGACCAGTAGCATCAGCATCTCTTGGTATTGGAACTGCAAATTCTTGAGTCTTGCCTCAAACATATTGAATTAGAAATTCTGAGGGCAGGATCCAGCTCCGAGTGATTCTGAAATATGCTAAAGTTTGAGAACCACTGGTGTAGTTCAATGTTTCTCAATGTCGGCTTTACATTAGAATCACCTGAGGTAGCTTTTAAAAAACACTGATCTTCAGACCTTATTCCAGACCAGCTGATCAGAATCCCTGGTGTTGGACCAAGACAATCGATGTATTTTATGCTTTTTTTTTTTTTTTTTTAATTTTTAAGCTCCCCCTGGTAATTTTAATGTGTAGCCATAGTTGAGAGTCGTTGGTCTTGTGGGAAAATTAGTGTCTGTTCAGGACCAGGGCTTCCAGTCTCCATCCAAATCAATCTTGGACAATATTCTTACTCTTTCTGGGCTGCAGTTTCCTCGTCTTCCATATAAAGGCGCTGGATTAGATGCTTCTTTCACTTTCTGGCTTACATTCCCAGACACTAAACTCCTTGTATTTTAAATGATTAATCACCTCCATCTGATAGTGACCCTGGATAAATTGCTTATTCTTTTTGTACTTTGATATTTTCATCTGTAACTGGAAAGAAATACTGGTGTTGGTTTTTTAAAAAAAAGTATATGACTAAGACAGAGAGAATTCTGACCAAGAAAGCACAAAAGAGATGAGCCTTCTTGTTCTGTGGTTTGGTGCTCTGCAACTGACTGAATTACAAAGCAAGTGGTCTGGTTCTTTTAGCTCTGCCTGCATGGCCTTGATGTGGGCACCATGACAGTTGGTACTGTGCCACCCAAGAGATTCAGAGGAGATTTTATAAAAACAAACACAAAACCTCTTCCGTAGGCAGTCTGGGTAGACTATGCTATTCTGGGTGGGGCAATACCTATTATTCTGGATAAATATTCCTGTAGGAATCTTAGATAGGAGCAGATGACAGAGATCCACACCCCAATCCCTAAAATACTGAGCTGTTGTCCTAGCAACCTGGTTAAGATTTCTTCCTTTTATCATTTGTCCGATGCCCTCTATTTTTCCTTCTCAAGATGTTCATGTAGTGGAGAAATCAGGCTGTATGGATGCAATGCCAAAAGAAAGAGATGAATGGAAGCCATTTTCACTGTATTCTTGAGAAAGAGATGAAATAAAAACGGAAAAAATGGAGGAAGGGAAGGCCCATGTAGGTTGACATTGACTTTTTCATTTCTTCCTTTAAATAAAAACATAACCAGAGCTAATATTCCCATATATTGCTAAAGGAAATTCATTTCCAGCAACGGAATAGCAGTAGAAACTCTCCAGAGGCAGTGCCCAAACTTACGTGCATGAGAATCTCCTAAAAAGCTTGATAAAAGTCTCAGCTTTCCCCAGAAATTCCATTTTAACAAGTGCCTAAAGGTTTCTGAGGCTTGGGTCTGAGGAACACTTCTCTAAAACCACTTTTCTATGACAATGTTATCGTGGCAAATATTATATTGCATTGGTAATTTAAGTGACCTATAATTTCCAACTATGCGACCCTGGATGAATAGCTTCCCTTTTTTGTGACTTGGTTTTCTCCTCTGTAAACTAGAGAGAAATATTGGTGTTGGCAAAGAGCGTATGGCTTGGTGAGAGAATTGAAACTGTTTTAGTCTTTCTCCTTTATTAGCTCCTTAGCTACTTGGTGGCAAGAACTAGATCATACGCTGGTAAACAGCTGGCACTTTAGACTTGTTTGCCAAATGAATGAATGGACAAATTCTTGTATGAATGAATGAATAAAAATGATGGGATGGCAGAAGCCTTAAAGAATATTTTTTCCCCCTTGGCTAAAGCATGTCATCAAGATTTCCAAATTGTATTAAAGTTACTAGCCCACATACTTTACCAGATCACCTTCCTAGAGAATCAAGATAATGAACATTATCCTTTTACTTTCTTTGGAAAATCTGTTTTTGTTTTCCAGATCACAGGGTTGAACAATTCTTAGTCACAGTGACCTGATCATATATTAACAGACATCAAATTATTAGACTCCTGAGCTACGTAAAGTTCTTCTCAGTTCACACATTCCCAGGCGACCAATGACACATTTTTTTTTTCTTGCTTTAAAATAGGTGATTTAAAAAGCAAGTGTGGTTTCACTGGTATATATACTCTTTCACTGGTTTATCTCACTGTTGTAACTCTACCCTCTGATGCAACTATCACATTTTCCTTTTTTATAACAGTACTTTTAAAAGTATGTGTATGGAATACTACTTGGCAATAAAAAAGGAATTGACTGCTAATGCACACAGCTTGGATGGATCTCAAGGAAATAATGCTGAGTTTTAAAAGTCAGTCTGAAAAAGTTACATATTGTATGATTTCATGTATTTAGCATTCTTAAAATGGTAAAATTATAGAGATGGAGAATATATTAGTGGTTGCCAGGTGTTAGGAAGATGGGAAGGGAGGGAGGTGGCTACGGCTATGTGAGAGGTAGCGTGAAGGATCTTTATAATAAAACTCTTCTGTATCTTGACTGCGGCAGAAGTTATATGAATCAACACAGATGATAAAATTGCATAGAAGAAAATATACATCCACATACATAAATGAGTATATGTAAAACTGATGAAATCAGAATCAGATGTATTGATTATATCAATATCAATTTCCTGGTTGTGTTATTGTACTACATAGAAACATAAGATGTTACCACTGGAGGAAAATTGGGGAAGGATATGTAGGATCTCTCTGGATGACTTTTTACAACTGCATATGAATTATTTTGAATTATCTCAAAATAAAAGTATATATGTGTTATGTACGTGTCTATGTATATCTGTATGTATACACACAATACACACATATAAAGTAAACCCCATTTACACAGTCGCCTTAAGAAAGCAGAACATCATTACACCACTGTTGGGTCTGCATCCTTCTCCCTGATGCCAGTTTCCCTTCCTCACCTCCAAGAGAAAACACTCTTTTGAATTTTGTGGTTTTCATTCTCTTGTTTAAAAATAAAAATAGTTTTAACACATATATGTACAGGAAAGATTTTACCAGTATAGTTTGAAATAATAAAAAGCTGGACATAATACAAATGTTCACCAAAAAGAAAATAACTAATAAGTTGCAGTCAATTCATACAAAGGAAAACTAGGCATGAATGAAATAAACTACAATTATATGAATCAACAAGGGCAAATCTCAAAAATATAATTTTGGGTAAGAAAACTAGTAGCAGAAATATATCCATATGATTCCATTTATATAAAATATAAAACCTGTGTGCAGCCAAAAATATTGTTTAGGATAAGCCATATTGCAATTTTACTTTAGAAACTGAATTATCAAAACCCTGCGGCTTTGGAGGAATGTGGGAGAATTGGATCAATTATCTTTAGGATCATGGAAGTGTCATATATATGGCTTTTAGAATTTTTCTCCTAGTGACCCTGGTTTTATTTTTAGAATTGGCTTCACATCACTAGAGAATGATTTGAAGTGGAAATGGTGTAATTTCTTCCATTTCTGAGAAGTCATTTGAAAGATAGTGCTGGTTGCCACTTGAAATTTTCTTTACTAGTTCCAGAGTGATAAAAAATCACCCAAAGTTCATCTCACTGGATGGCTTGAAGAGTACCTTGTTATTTTGGAGAGGAGCTGAGAACCTAGGTAACACATCATGTGGACTATGTAAATGCTAAATATCAGTCACTATTAGCGAGCAAGGTCTAGCTAGTACAGATGCTGATATGCATTGGTACAATTTAAAGAAATCAGTTGGTTTGTCTTTTTCAATATCAACCTTTTTCTTTCCTCTGAGGATGTGCATTTATCGGGCTATGACTACCTTGAGGGTTAATGATATAACAGAAACACTATTGGGGAACTCATTACTATTCTAAAGACTTTACATGTATTGACTTACTTAATCCTCACAACAACCCTGTGGGGAACCTGAGGCATGAATGGTTAGAGAACTTGCTCAAGATCAACACAGCCGGCTAGGGGCAGAGCTAGGATTTAACCCCGGGCAGTCTGTGCTCACAACAATTATAGTCAACTATCTATACAAAGCTAAAGACATATTTGTGTGTTTAATGTGTAGACATTTTGGAAGAGATAATGGAAAAAGTCAGTCTAAATGGTGAACAATCTGAAACATATATTTAACACACATGACTTTATAATTATTCAGTTCATTAAGATCACTCTCTTTTAAAAATATTTTCAATTTTTGTGGGTACATAGTAGGTGTATATGTTTATGGGGTACATGAGATGTTTAGATACAGGCATGCAATGTTTGATAATCACATCATGGAAGATGGGGTATCTATCCCCTCAAGTGTTTACCTTTTGTATTATGAACAATCAAATTTTACTTCTAGTTACTTTAAAATGTACAAATAAATTGTTATTGACTATAGTCATCCTGTTGTGCAATCAAATAGTATGGCTTACTCATTCTTCCCATTTTTTGTACCCATTAACTATCCCCGCCTCCTCACATCCCCCTAGTACCCTCTCCAGCCTATAGTAATCATCTTTCTACTCTATATCTCCATGAGTTCCATTGTTTTGATTTTTAAATCCCACAAATAAGTGAGAACATGCAATGTTTGTCTTTCTGTGCCTGGCTTATTTCACTTAGAATAATGACCTCCAGTTGTATCTATGTTGTTGCAAATGACTGAATCTCATTTTTTTTGTGGCTGAATAATGCTCTACTGTGCATAAGTACCAAATTTTCTTTATCCATTCATCTGTTGATCAACACTTAGGTTGCTTCCAATTTTTGGCTGTTGTAAACAGAGCTGCAATAAATATGGAAGTACAGGTATCTCTTCGATATACTGAGTTCCTTTCTTTTGGGTATATACCCAGCATTGGAATTGCTGGATCATATAGTAGCTCTATTTCTAGTTTTTTTGACGAGCCTCCAAACTGTTCTTCATAGTAGTTTGTACTAATTTACATTCCCACAAACAGTGTACAAGGGTTCCCTTTTCTCCACATCCTCGACAACATTTCTTATTGATTGTCTTTTGGATATAAACCATTTTAACTGGGGTGAGATGATATCACATTGTAGTTTTGATTTGCATTTCTGTGACAATCAATGATATTCAGCACTTTTTCTTATGTCTGTTTGTCATTTGTATGTCTTCTTTTGAGAAATGTCCATTCAAATCTTTTGCCCATTTTTTGATTGATTAGAATTTTTTCCCTGTAGAGTTGTTTGAGCTCCTTATATAGTCTGGTTGTTAGTCCCTGCCAGATGGATAATTTGCAAATATTTTCTCCCATTCTGTGGGTTGTCTCTTCAGTTTTTTTATTGTATCCTTTGTTGTGCAGAAGCTTTTAAATTTAATATGATCCCACTTGTCCATTTTTGCTTTGGTTGCCTGTGCTTGTGGGGTTTTGCTCAAGAATCTTTGCCCAGACCTATGTCCTGGAAATTTTCCCCAACATTTTCTTGTAGTAGTTTCATAGTTTGAGATATTAGATGTAAGTCTTTAGTGCATTTTGATTTTATTTTTGTATATCGTGATAGGTAGGGGTCTAGTTTTGTTCTTCTGCCTAAGGACATTCAGTTTTCCCAGAACCATTTATTGAAGAGACTGTCCTTTCCCCAGTTTATATTATTGGCACCTTTGTAAAAAATAAGTTCACTGTAAGTGTGTGAATTTGTTTCTAGGTTCTCTATTCTGTTCCCTTGGTCTATGTATCTGTTTTTATGCCAGTACCATGCTGTTTTGGTTATTATAGCTCTCTAGTATAATTCAAAGTCAGTTAATGTGATTCCTCCAGTTTTGTTCTTCTTGCTCAGAATAGCTTTTGCTATTCTGGGTCTTTTATGATTCCATATAAATTTTAGGATTGTTCTTTTCTAATTCTATGAAGAATGGCATTGGTATTTTGATAGGGATTTCACTGAATCTGTAGGTTGCTTTGGTAGTATGTACATTTTAACAATATTGATTTTTCCAATCCATGAACATAAATATTTTTCCATTTCTTAGTGTGCTCTTCCATGTCTTTCATCAGTGTTCTATAGTTTTCATTATACAAATCTTTCACTTCTTTGGTTAATTCCTAGGTAGTTAATTTTATTTGCAGTATGTAAGTGGTATTTGTATTTGTGAAGATGAAGCAGGAAGGTTTGCTAACTAAAGCTGTTTTCTTACAATCTCACTAGATTTTAGGCTTCCCTAGGCAGAAAAAAAAAATCATTATAAAATTGATCCTTAAAAAGTTCATGGGAAAAAAATTTTTTAATGAGCACCTACGACAAGAAGCAACAGTAGTCAGGAATCTCTGTTTTTAACAAGTACCTCTCCTCTGACCCTGCCCAATTAATATGTTTAGTTATAGTTAAAAGCAATATATCAGTTAATTGTGCTTCCCAAAGAGAGATCCTTGAATGGCCAGAGCCAGAGTCATCTAAAGTGCTTGTTAAAAAAATACTTTCCTGGGCCTCCTGAGTCAGATTCTCTTAATAACTCTCACATGGGAGGATCACTCTTTTAGAACAAGCTCCATCTTCAGATGGGCAGATGTGGTGAGAAATAGTCCCCATCTATGAGCAGAGTAGGGACAGGGTGTACAGTACTAGTAGTACAGACATTTTCTTCATTCCAGATGAGATTGATTACCTTTTTATTGGCCTCACAAATTTTTTCACCTGTGAAATGCCAGTTATTTCCTTAGACCAGGTTCTATTAGCTTATTTGCAATTGGTAGATGTTATGTATTTTGTATTCACATCTGGTAAATATTTATTGAGCATGTACTATGGTGCCAGAGGCAGTTCCAGGCACTGGAAATACAACAGTAAAAAATGGCAAGTTTTCCACTGTCTTGAATGTCTATTCTATTGATGTATGAGGAACAGACAATAAAGTACAAAATAAATGCTATAATGTTTGACTTTTATAAGTACTATAATGAAAATTACCTCAACATAATGAGAAAAAAAGTAACTAGTGCAAAGGGAATAGTTTATTTGCTGAAACCAATCATAGCAAGTGCCTTTGGAGACAAACTTTGGTTGAACAAGCCTGCAACTAGATAAATAGATAGAGAGTAGATAGATAGATATAGGTATAGATATTTCAAATCGCTTTGCCCAGGACTGTGCTACAAAATGGGAAATAATTAAAAACATGAAAAACCAAGGTGTCTATTTTCTGAGTTACTCAGATCGAGTTGAGACATGCTATGTTTGTGTATAAGTTTAAGGTGGTTTGAATGGCGGGATTGAACAGTGTGTACGAGAACTTTGGTTCAGAAAATAACAGTGTCACTATGAACTAAAACAATCAGGTATAGTCTAAGTAACAATTTGACTAAAATCAGAGTTTTAATCAGGATTTTCCTTCATTAACAGGATGAAAATGCATAGAAAGAATATTCTAGGATGAGAAAAAAGACAACATGAGCAGAGAGACCATGAGCATGGAGTGCCATCGTGCAGCACTGCACACAGGGGAAAGGCGTGGGAAAAGGGAAACAGGATCGATTCATGCTCTGTTTACTTTTTGTTTGACTCCCCATCCTGTCTTTAGTTCTGTCTTTTTTCCTTAAGCTTTTTTTCTTTCTTCTTTCCTTTTTTTTTTTTTTTTTTCCCCAGAGGCAGGGTCTCACTCTGTCACCTAGGTTGGAGTACAGTGGCATGATCATGGCTTACTGCAGCCTCAAACTCCTGGACTCAAGTGATCCTCCTGCCTCAGCCTTCCAAGTAACTGGAACTACAGGCTACTCCCAGCAACTGCTCATTGCTAATATTTAACGGTTTTTGTTGTTGTTGTTGTTGTAGAGATGGAGCCTCACAATGCTGCCCAGGCTGGTCTCAAACTCCTAGCCTGAAGCAATCCTCTGCCTCAACCTCCCAAACTGCTGGGATTAAAGGTGTAAGCCACTGTGTATGGCCCTTTATTTCTTATCTTGCTTTTCTGCTTACTCAAGGCATCAAATGGGGCATTAGTAATAAAATATACCTTTCTGAAGTGATGAAAAGAAAACAAATTTCCCTGAAGTGTGAAGGTAATTCTCTTTCATTTCATCTCACCCGTAGTGCAAACAGCCTAGGATTTGGGGGTAGATTCCAACCTAGGCCTTTCTGCTTATGGGATGTGTGGCCTTCTGAGGGTTTTTTTTTTTTTTTTTTTTTTTACCTCTTGGAATGTCACTTAATTCATCTGTAAATGGGGATTAATATTTTCCTTGGATCACTGGAAGGATTGAACACATTCATGTTTTGACTGTGTTCGAAATTTGCCACAAGCACCAACTTTTCTACTTGTGAGATTCATTCATTTATAAATTTATTGCTGGAGGCCATTCTTCTCCTACAACCTCTCTGTTCAGTTTTGTTCTTCCAAGTTTTACTTATCTCTGTTTCTTTGGCAGAGAATCTGCTACATACATGATAGATGGCCATGTGATGCTTAATGGATAAATGAATGAATGGAGTAGGACCACCCCGAACTCTTGTTTCTATGGAGAAGATCTGAGAGAAGACTGTGAGTTGCTGCACTTCTTCATGGGTCCCAGTTACCCATTAGTCTTTTTTTTTTTTTTTCTAATTCACAAGATTATATTAGGCCTCTGATTACCATTCCAGCTATAATGTTGCGAAATGGCTTCCAGGATGTTGACTGGGAGAAAATAACAGAACTTGGCTTTGAGTCCTATGAACAAAAAGCTCTGAACGGATTCTAACAGTGTTTTATGACATTATTTCTTCCATTGTATACTGTTTTCTGTATCCTTGCTAATATGTATTGGTTAAAAGTGTCTCAAAAGAGTAGTGAGAAGAGAAAAATGAAATCATCCTACAGTATGTCTCTTACAGAACAAGAGACAAAACAGTGGGAGGGGAGTAAGATAATCAGATATGAAATAAAGCAATTTGGACAAGGGACAGTAAGGGAGAATAAAAAGAAAAAGAAAGAATATTACAGTAGTGGGGATAAAGGAGAAATTTGTGGAAAATGTTCCTTTGTCAGTTCTAAGACTCCCAGGCCCCTGAGGGAGATTCTGAATTCTTTTTGCCTGAATGTTAAGATGAGAAGACCTAGTTTTATTCCTGGCTGGAAGGCTAGATAGGATTCTTAGGGTTGTACGGCACTGTATGTTCAAATGATGCAACCACCAGCAGCGACATGGTCTCCTCTGAATCACCGCCTGCTAGGTACCTAAGCTGTGCTTGCTTGCCTCTAATGGTGTGGACTTCGCTATGCACAGCAGAGACCCATTTCATACTCATTCTTTCCTATACAGAGCTGCAATCTGTTTCTCTGTCATTTCTATTTGCCAGGATCCTATGCAAATGCCAATGCTTACTGTTGGGTGACCTTGGAAATGTGATATAATCAAAGTCAGTTTTATCACCTCTAAGATTGGGATAATAGTATCTAGTTCATGAAATTTGGGTAAGAAATAAATGAAAACAGTCCATGTCAAACAATGAGCATCCCCAGGTCCTTATCTGGTTTTCCTTCTGTAGATTACCATTTTCTCACCGATCTGAAAGTCTTTTTGTTAATCTACCATCTTCCAAATTTCTTCTCAATTTTCAGATTTTATCAAAATTATTTGGTGACCATCCCCCCATACCTCCAATCTAATTTTGCATGACCTACACAGGGAACTCACAGAGTTTCATGAATGCCAAAGGATGTAGTTCACCTGATGTATTGGTTCAGGTTCCCTGCTGATGTAGTTCACCTGATGTATTGGTTCAGGTTCCCTGCTAATAAGTTAAAAGTCTAAGTGCTGCTTGTCCCTTGCCATCCAGGTCCACAAATCCACGGAAGCCCTAAGATCATTTGGGTAAGTTACCAGTGATTTCAGGGAAGCATATAGAGTGAGATCTAGCTGCTCAACAGCCTAAGTTCATATTTTATCTGGTTATTTTATTTACATACTTTTAATCTTCTTTTGTTAGAAAAGCAATACACAATCACTGAAGAAAAATGAGAAAATAAATGTGAACAAAACATCCAACTTAAATAAAATACCCATATATAGTTGTTTTAGAACTATTGCTTATTTTCCTCTAGAATTTTTTTCCATTTGATATACAAATAGAAAATAAGTTTTATAACTTGAGATTATGTTAAACAAACAGATGAATAAATCTTCTGTTTGACTCAACCACTTATTTTGAAAGTTTTTGAAGTTCGATGTCACCATTGTCTATTGTTGGGCAACTAGGATTACAATGTTTTGATTTTATACACAATATCCTAGTGAACATTCTTGTACCTATATCTCTCTGCACCTGGATGACTATTACCTTAGAGCAAATTTCTTTATGTGGGACTGGTGGGTCTAAATGTATATATGTATGTGGGAGGTTTTGTCTGTTAATTCATACTGACAAATTGACACCAAGAAAGGACACACCTACACAGTTTACAAATGTGCTTACTTTCTCATATATTCTATGATTGTGTATTACTAAATAAAAATAACTTAAAACCATGCCTCACTCAATAAATGTTAGCTACTGTGCTTACTGTCATTATTATTCTATTACTGTTGTTTTCTTGATGTTGTCATTATTTTCCATTTCTTCCCAGTGAATATCCTGTGATTTAATTAAAATGGATTATTTGCTTTTTCTTGGAAGTATCCCACATGTCAAATCTCTGCATGTTGCTCATGGTGTTTGCTCTGATTAGAATGTCTGTCTCTTCCTCATCTGTCAATATTCTATCCATCCTTCAAAGTCCATGTTACATAAAGCTCCTTCATTAAGCTTTTAAAATTTTCCCCTGAAGCCATCAACTGCATGATCTATCTCTTCATCTTTTGAACCCCGAATCGCATTTGGGACATCCCTTTTTGAATTACAGGCATTTGTATTCTTGGTTTAGGATGTAACTATTAGAGTATAACTTGTTTCTTTGACTGAGAAATGTGTGCTTCATAGGTGCATTGCCTGTAGTGCCTAGTATCATGATAGGGACATAGTAGGTGTTAAACAAATGACAAACTGAAGGGGCCAGATGTTAATGAAGTGTGATAGTCTTAAGCATCTTTACAAAGAACCAGTTGTTTACTAAAAAGAAACGAATTCATAGGCAAATCATCACAACAGGAGTTTGCTATTTCTTTTTGCGATATATACTGCTCTTAGATACTTTCAGCAAGGCACAGGCACACTTAATAATTGTACTTGAGGTGGCCTTTCTGGAAACTTATATCCCAGGAGACACATTTTTGCTTCATTGGCTTCCGCAGGGGTCACAAATCTGACCACTCTCCTACTTTTTGTTGGCCACAGGATGTTCGCATAGAATGATCAGAGATGATTTGTTACACAGAAGTCAACAAAAATTGTTGTTGATAACAGGGAAAATCCCTTGCATTAGCATAGATATATTTTGAGTCCATAAAGTGATTTCACAGATGTTATTGCACAATTTCCAAGGCCAACTGAAGAGGCTTAAAACTCTGTGGCTAGAAATTTAAAAAAAAAGATTAACAAAATTCTCCATTTCTTTTGGTATATCAGATACCACTGAGTATCGTGTTCTTAGTGGGTTCTCAGTAAATAAGGTGTCCACCCACCAGGACCTAGAAACCCAGAGTGGCATCTCAAAAAAAAAAAAATATATATATATATATATACAATCGTTACATTGATTTAAACACTTACCCTGAACCCTAGGTTTGTACTCATTTCTCATTCTCCAGCTGAGACAAAAACTTAAGAGTATGACTAAGAACTTGTCAGGCAACTTCAATATCTAATGACTTATAGTCATTCCTGATAGCCAGAGATGGGGATCATGACGAATCCAGCCCGAAGATACGCTTTTTCAGGTTAATCTCCCAGGCTAAAGTTGTTGTTGTAATAGTGGCTGACATACTGGGATTTCTGAAAAACCTGAAAGGAACTTAAAGGATTTATGGATAGAAGCTTGGATCTAGATGGCACCTAAACTCTAGTTCCAGTCCTATTATTTGATGATTTGCCATTTTCAGGCAGTCCCACCAGGATCTGTCTCAGCTTGAGAGATGATTGCCATAGGATCAATACTTAGTACTGCAGTGTTTCAGGCTGCATTCTCTAGAGTGGGGGTGAAAGGCAGCTCCGGGTGTTTACTCAGCCCCAGGGAAAAGAGGGAGATCAGGAGAAGAGGAGTGTGATTTGCAGAGCCAGGAAGCCTTACGGCCCCAGCAGTATTAGACAAAAGCTTTATCTCTCTTCATATGGAGATGTTTTCTCTGTGGATTAAATAATTTTGAGGGAATGAGTGAAATGCCCACTATACTATGCCTTCTGTTTCTCCACAACTCGGGTAGACCCACTTTAAGAAAATGTAATGAAAGGAAGCTTCAAGTACATTCATGATGTTTTATTTCTTATGCCAAAGGATAAGTATGCAGTTTTCTTTGTATTTTATTTCATACCTTTTGGTCTATTTTGAATGTTACATAACACAACAGTTTTTAAAGGAACAAAAGAGAAAAATATAGGGCTTTGCATATTTGGTTAATAAACAGTTAATTTGTGATGCTACAATATTTTTCCTTTACACAAAAATTACGTTTCTGGTGATATGGAACTAGCATGGGATGGGTAAGGGAAGTAAAGATCGGGGAAAAGCCACGGTACCTGGGGTTCACACTCATGAAGGATCTGAAACTTGGTCGTTTGAGATTATGTGGTACTAAGGTTATCTTATAGTCACAGACGTAGAGTTTCAAGATCAAAAAGAAGGCTCATTTATCAATTTTATGCTAGTGTCCCAGCACTGAACCACATAGCCTGAAGTACATTGTGAATTGTTAATGTAAAAATTATGCATATTCATATACACATCATTACTTAAAATTATACGTTGGCATTTCTTATATTTTTACATATGAAAATATTGGAGGAGTCTGTACTTTCTCTGACTGTAAAGGAGTTCTGTTGAGGAGCTGCTACAGCACAGAGACAGATGATAAACTCTGAGTTCAGAGAGGAAGGTTCCAGTCTCAGATTCACAGCAAATGGACCATCGAAGTCAGGGCTTAGAGCCTTCTTTTCTAAATAATCAAATGTGATCAAATGTGTGACTGTGATGAAGTGAGACTCCTTAAAGGCTGTAAGCATAGATTACATGTCTTATGAGACTGATGCACTGCTGGCTACACTAAGAGGGCAGCCTCTTGTATATTTTAATGTTGGTTAAAGTTTCATTGAGTCCTTCCTTTGTTCCTAAGCTGTTTACCTATATTTTCTCATTTAATGTTCCCAACATCCCATGTGATAGCCCCTATGATTATAACTATTTTACTGATGAGGACATTGAGGCTTAGGAGGGTTAAGTAACTTGTCCAGGTTCCACTATTATTAGTTTTGTGAGCAGGTATTTGAGCTAAGGACTGTCTAACCTCAAAGTCTATGTGTTTAAACCATATGTCATGCTACAGTCATTATGGGCAGTCAGAAAGCTCTCACTGATCAATTTTTTGACTGGCATAGAGATAGAGGGCTCCAGCCAGGCCCAAGTAGAGGCAGAGACTTCTACAACCCCCTAGGTATTTCAGCACTACCTGCTTTTATGAAAATCCATTCACATTAAAGTAGAAGTGAATGGTCATTTACTAATATGATTCTTAAACTGTTTGCCAAAAATCTAGCCTTTTTGTAAATGTTTGGCCTGAAGTGCAAGAGGAGAAGAGAAGTTCTGGCTGTAGTACAATTTAGAAAACCATTTTATAATGTTTCTCTTAAGATTGTTCACATATATTTCGATTTAGCAATAAACAAGAAGAGAGAAAAGGAAGACATTTCAATCATCTGACAAATATTGTTAAGAGAATGCATTGGGATATTTAATTCCTAACTAAATGTCATCTTTTAAATTTCAAATGTCCTTGGGTGGGATGACTAATGAAGTTGGTTTATGGGAAGGCAAGTTTAACAGAATGGTTACATATCCGGGCTGTAGAATTATACCACTCTGGGTATGAATTCTGCTATTTCATAAATGGTGATGATATAGAAAGGAGATAAATAAAACAATTCAAGCTATCTAGTAATCCAAAGCATTTGCCCTAATCATGATTAGATATGTGCCATACATAGCTATCAAATTTTTCACAAATGTATGTAACAGAAGATCCAATTCAAACTCATTTGAAAAAAAAAATTGGTTCAGCTTTAAGCATCATGAGCTAGCTTCAAGCTAAAAATTTATTTCTTCAGGATCCAGCAACCTGCCTTTATCTCTTGACTGCCTTTTGTTCTTTGTTAGCTCCATTCTTAGATGATTGTCCTAATGGGGTGTCAGGATGGCTGCAAATGAGTTCAGTCTTAGATTCAGTTTTAAGTTCAGAATTGGAATACCTTATTTCTTAGTTTTTCAAGGTACAGTACTAGAGTTAACTTTGTTGAATCAGTTGTCTTGGTCTCTGTTATATCCCTATAACAATTAATGGAGTGAAGAGGATGGGGTGTTCCAGAAGCCAGTACTGTGCCCCATTTCTTGCAAAATCACATCATGCTGGTATGAGGAAAGTGATTTCCTAGAGACAGTTGGAGTACTTTTACTAAAGATGGGGTTGATAAATTGTAGGTAGGCAAAAACAACAGAATTCTATATGTACATCTTTTTAAAAAGGTCTATGCACTACTGGATACAAACAAGGTGCATTTCCTCACTGGGGGAATATGCATTCTTCCAAGAGGGAGGCTTGCCAGCCACCTGACAATGGGTTGCTGCTTTCCAGGCTGTTCTGAGCTCTGGTTTAGCTGCTGATTTGAAAAGTCCCCTCTTGCATAACAATTACACCTGGCACACCCACTTGGGAGAATTTTCTTCATCCTTTCTTAAAGATGCAATTGTTTCTGACAGCCAGTGTCATCTGCAGTGACAGATGTCACTTCTGACTCTCATTCCCTGCAGACAACTGAGCTCAAGGAGACCGCTAGGCTCTGACAATAGGTTTAACTCTTACCTAGAAAAGCCAAAGCACTGAAATGTTTAGGTTCGTGGGATTCTCATGGTAATATAAATAGGAGGGTGAGGGTTCTTTGTGCAATAGCACACGACTCATGTACTTCCTGGTCACCACTTATCATGTGGTCTTCAAATTATTTGTTCAAATTTTCTACAGTGTAGACTCTAAGAGAAGCAGACATTGAGTCTTGTGCTTTGCTTTGCCCTTGGTGACTAGCACAGTGCTGGGCACATAGTAGAAGATAACTGTGTAGTAGAAGATAGAGAAATATTTGTTGAACGGCTTATTGAATGACTGAATATGGCAATTTTAAATGAAATTTAGCACTAATTTGGTTATCATGTGTGTGTGTGTGTATCTGTGTGTAATAATATAACCAGGGCCTGTCATTTGTACCTGTTGTTCATATGGGAAATCGAGGCACAGAAGTTAGGGAATTTGTATCAATCCCAATAGGTAATTAATACCATGACTGAAACATAGATGTTTTAGCTCTATTTGTGAAAACTCTTATTGAAATTTCAGCTCTCTTGAATATTTCTTTTTTATAGTATTTCCCTTCATGTACAGCCTAGTTCATTCAACATACATTCATCACATAATTACTGTTTTTCAGACATGTTTACATTCTCATTTTGATTTTGAACCTCACAACAAGGAAGATATTATCCCTACCTTCACCCTATATGAAAAGGTGGAGGCCCAGTGAGTGATGTGAATTGTATATAATCAGGAAAAGAAAGGTTAGCACCAAGAATCAAACTGAGTTCTTCTAATCCCAAGTCTGATGTTTGTCTCCACTGGGAAATGATGCCTTGTAGTCTATAGAGTGTGTGGGCATTGGGGGCTCCCTTTAAGTCTCAGAGGCTCTTCTGTCTAGTGAACTTAATGACTGACATGCTTATTTACTGAGCTTTGTTGATGTATGGTTATAAAACAGTAACAGTTTGGTCCAATATTTTTCACAATTATGACTGCTGTTGGAACTCAGTCTAGACTTTGCTGTTGATTTCTCATTCATTTTTTTTCCAGAAATAAATTAATGAAATGGAATAGAAGGCTGAAAGATCACCATATGCACAATTATCTTTGGATCTTAAGATCTCTGAGTCACAATTTTTCAATGACTGAAAAATGGCAGAGACACAACCTTTTATTTTGATCAGCTCATCAAAAATAAGAACAAGAGGAAAATAAATTTTGAGTACATGGAGCATCAGATTTCTTTGTCTAAATACCTAACTTGGAATATTTTCTGCTGATGGCTCAATGCCTGGGGCTGTCTGACTTCTTAACTGAGGTTATTAGTAAAAGTAATATTTTTGAATTCTCAGCTCCACCACTATGGTATACATATTTTCTTAAATATGAATGCTTTAGAATTTTTAATCATAGATGATAGAAATAATGGTCACAGTGTTATGAACAAATAAATATAATGCTTTGATGACTCCATTTAGTATTTTTCTTCTAATGATCTCAAAAAAGATTTCCATAATCTATGTTATTTTTCATGTACTTATTTCCCAGATGAGCAAACTGGGGCATGGAAAGTTTGAGAAATGTTTCAAAAGAAGATATTTCATTAATTTATTTAATGTTTATGTTCAGTTCAGGGGGTACAAGTTCATGTTTGTTATATAGGTAATCTCATGTCATTGCAGTTTGTTGTACAGATTCTTTTGTCACCCAGCTATCAAGCCTAGTACCCATTCGTTCGTTTTCCTGATCCTCTCCCTCCTTTCACCTTCCACCCTCCAGTAGGCCCCACTGTGTGCTGTTACCACCCCCAATGTGTCCATGTGCTCTCATCATTTAGCTCCCACTTACGAGTGAGACCATGCTATATTTGCTTTTCTGTTTCTGCGTTAGTTTGCTAAGAACAAAAGCCTCCAGCTTCACCCATATTCCCACAAAAGACATGATCTTATTCTTTGGCATGGCTGTGCAATATTCCATGGCTATCTTTACCACATTTTCTTTATTCAGTCTACCATTGATGGGCATTTAGATTGATTTCGTGTCTTTGCTATTGTGAATAGTGTGGTCATGAACATATGTATACATCTGTATTTTTGATAGAATGATTTATATTCCTTTGGGTATACACCCAGTAATGGAATTGCTGAGTCAAATGGTATTTCTGTTTTTAGGTCTTTGAGAAATCACCACACTGTTTTCCAGAAGGGTTGAACTAATTTACACTCCCACTAACAGTGTATAAGCATTCCTCTTTGCCTGCAACCTCGCCTGCATCTCTTATTTTTCGACTTTTTAATAATAGCCATTTTGACTTGTGTGAGATAGTATCTCATTGTGGTTTTGATTTGCATTTCCCTAATGATCAGTGATGCGAGCTTTTTTTTTTCATATACTTATTGGCTGCATGTATGTCAAAAGAAGACATTTTACATTCAAAGGCATGACTCTGAATTCTTTATCTTCTTCACTCTGCCAGGCTGCTGGCTTTGGCTATGCATTTTTGGATATGAGAAATAGAGTCTTAATTAAGACAATTCAAATAAAGTGAATAGCAAGCTGTCATAAGGATTTTTGTGAAGGTAATAAATGCGATAGGAAAGGTTACATGTAACCTCCATGGATAAGATGCTTTGTTTTGCTTCCATGATGCAGAGGTTTTATTTTCACTCATCATCATGAATGAAAATGTTAACATATATTTAAATGAATAATTATAAAAACAATAGTATGAATAAAAATAGCTACCATTTATTGAGTGCACACCATGTGCCAATCATGATGCCAAGACCCTTACATAGATCAGTTTATCCTCTTAATAGTCCAGTGAAGCTAGTATATTGATATCCCATATCAATGAGAAAACGGCAATTTTAGTAAATTAAATGTCCAGCTCAAGATTATAAAGCTAGTAGGTAAAGGAACTGAGATGGGATTATAGAACTACAGAGATAAAAGCCAGTGCCCTTAGCCACTACCAGAATCCAAAAACATGAGCTGCTGGAGACAAGCTAAATCTAGTGAGATGCTTAGTATTATCTCAGACCTTATTTCTTTTTCAGTCTTTCTTTCTCTCTCGTGGACCACACACATGGTCTTCTACTGCTTTTACTAATTTTCTTCTCTTCTCGCACTCTTGACTTGCCTATTCCTTCCTTCTTCCCTGAATGTTTTCTATTCAGACTATGACTTCTTCTTCCTTATGGACTCTGCTTCTTCATAACTTGGGATTGCCATGACCTCTTGTATCTTAATTCTATCTCAGAGGATTAAATCTATCTTATACTCTCATATTTAAAAAAAAATCTATTTAATACTTTAAGCTTCAGCTCCTGTTGCCAATCACCTCATTTCTTATGAGTTTTAAAATTCAAATTATCAAGAGCAAGAATCTAGTTAGTCCAGTTCCTTTTCGGGGGCCAGCCTGTGTTACTGGGAAGCCTGCATATGCATTGACTGCCTCTACATCCAGTGCCTAACCCTGGTCCACTCCACTGGAATTTGGGTAGGATTAGAGCTGGTGCAACACCTCTCTGGAGTTTGGGTTTTGTCTATAATTTTTAAAATTAATTTCCCATAACATTTACATGACTGTAACGTCATCCTTATCCACTGGGACTTTTTTAATTTTAATTTTTATCTCAATAGTTTTTAGGGAACAGGTGGTCTTTGGTTACATGGATAAATTCTTTAGTGGTTGTTTCGGAGATTTTAGTGCACCCATCACCCTAGCAGTGTACACTGTATCCAATATGTAGTGTTTTTGTTGTTTTGTTTTGTTTTGTCTTGTTTTTCTGGCAGAGCTAGCTGAGCTTTTATTCCGGGGGAAAAAAAGAACAATTGAATTATTTTGTACCTGGAGGCATGGGCAAGGGGGGTGCCCCAGGTAGTAAACTCCCCTGAGGGTGGGATGAGGGCTGGGGCTGAGCCTCAGGTGGGTCTTCTTTTCCCTATGCTTCCCTGCACAGCAGCCTCCCTCATAGGCTCTGGGGCAGCGGCAGGAGGGGCAGGCTGAGAGGGGCTGCCGCAGCTGTTCACTTGGGCCAGACTCCAGCTTCCCATTGCGGGCCTCAATCATCTTCACAACTACGGCCCTGGCGGAGCTGGTGCGACTTAAGAAGCGGGAGCCCGCGCCAGAGCCAAAGCTGGAGTGCAGGCCATAGCTGAGGCCAGTCTTGTGAGGCCCCCATAGGCCGAGCTCAGCACACCTCCATAGCCACTCTTAGTCTTCCTATGGATACTCCTGTTCTGATCCCAGACTCCAGCCAGCTATCCTCGCCCTCCAGCAGCTTCTTGTAGGTGGCGATCTCTATGTCCAGGGCCAGCTTGACCTTCATCAGCTCCTGGTACTCAGGCAGCTGCTGCGCCACGTCCTGCTTGGTCCGCTGAGGGGGCGGCCTCCAGCTCGGACAGCTTGGAGTTGGCATCCTTAACCGCCAACTCCCCCCGCAGCTCGGCATCTGTGATGGCGGACTCCAGGGAAGCCCTCTGCTCTTTGAGGCCCTCAATATCAGCCTGGAGCTAGTTGATGTTCCAGTACATCTAGGAGATCTTACTCTTTGTGCGCCGCAGGTCATCCCGTGCTTTGCAGCCAGTGTCTGCAGCTCCTCATACTTGATCTGGTACATGCTCTCGGCCTCAGCCTGGCTGCAGTTGGCGATCTCCTCCTACTGCGCCTTGACCTCAGCCATGATGCTGTCCATGTCCAGGGAGCGGCTGTTGTCCATGGACGGAACCACAGACGTGTCCAAGATCTGGGACTGTAGCTCTCAGATCTCCTCTTCATACAGCTGCCTGAGGAAGTTGATCTCCTCAGTCAGCCCTTCCAGGTGAGACTCAGTTGTACCTTGCTCATGTAAGCTTCATCTGCATTCTTCTTGATGAGGACAAATTCATTATCCATCTCTGTACGCTTATTGATCTCATCCTCATACTTGTTCTTGAAGTCCTCCACCAGCCGCTGCATGTTGCCATGCTCCGCCTCCAGCTTCTGCTTCTCCTGGCCCAGTCTCCAGTTGCCACCTAAGGTTGTTCATGTAGCTGTCAGACATTTGTCCCTGTTGCTCTGAGTCGTCTTCTGCTGCTGCAGGAGGCTCCACTTGGTCTCCAGCATCTTGTTCTGTTGCTCCAGGAACCTAACCTTGTCGATGAAGGGGGAAAACTTGTTGAGGGTCTTGATCTGCTCCTCCTGGGTGCACACGGCCTGGATGTTGGGGTTCACCTCCAGGTTAAGGGGGTTCAGCAGGCTTTGGTTGACTGGGATGGTGGTGATGTCTCCCATACCGCTAGTCCCGCCATAGCCTCCACCCAGGTCACCCTGCCCACTTCGGAGAAGCTCGAGGAACTGAGCGGGCTGAACTAGGCGGAGATTCCAGAAGCAGTGGAGAAGCTGCTTCTTGGTCCAATATGTAGTCTTTTATCCCTCACCTACCTCCCACCCTTCCCCCTTATGTCCTCAAAGTCCATTATAACATTCTTATGCCTTTGCATCCTTATAGCTTACCTCCCACGTAGAACATATGGTATTTAGTTTTTTATTCCTGAGTTACTTCACTTAGAATAATGGCCTCCAGCACCATCCAAGTTGCTGCAAAAGACATTATTCCATTTCTTTTCATGGCTGAGTAGTATTCCATGGTTGTATATACACAACATTTTCTTTATCCACTTGGTTGATGGGAACTTAGATTGGTTCCACATTTTTGCAATTGTAAATTGTGCCATTATAAACATTGTGTGCATGTGTCTTTTTCATATAATGACTTTTCCTTTGGGTAGACATCCAGTAGTGGGATTGCTGGATTGAATGGTAGTTCTACTTTTAGTTCTTTAAGGAATCTCCATACTGTTTTCCATAGAGCATTTTTTCATATGTTTTTTGGTTGTTTATATATCTTATTTTCAAAATTGTCTATTCATTCCTTTGCCCACTTTTTTGATAGAATTATTTGTTTTTTTCTCTCTGAATTGTTTGAGTTACCTGCAGACTCTGGATATTAGTTCTTTTTCAGATGTGTAGTTTGGGAATATTTTCTCCCACTCTGGGGTTCTCTGTTTACTCTGCTGATTATTTCTTTCGCTGTGCAGAAGCTTTTTAGTTTAATTACATCCCCTCTATTTATTTTTGTTTTTGTTGCATTTGCTTTTGCATGCTTAATCATGAATTCTTTGCCTGAGTCAATACCTAAAAGAGTTTTTCCAATGTTATCTTCTAGAATTTTTATGGTTTCAGGTCTTAGATTTAAGTCTTTTATCCATCTTGAGTTGATTTTTGTATAAAGGGAGAGATAGGGACCCAATTTCATTCTTCTACATGTGGCTTGCTTAGTTGGGACTTTTAAAACTGTATATAATATACATTTTATGTAAAAAATAATATGTAACATATAGTTTAATGTTTTATATATATAATATTTATATAGAGAGAGTTTGAAAATAAAAGGAAATGTCTATGCTTGATTCAGCAATGCTACCAAGTAACAGGGTCTTTCTTTTTCCCTCTAGCCTTATCTTCCCTTTCTGTTAGTATCACTCTCAAGTAAAATTCTTCTACATACAGCTCATGGAAACTGAGACCTTATATTTCTACATGTTCAGGTCTAGCAAAAAGAGGAACTATACCTCTATTTTACAACAAAATACACAAGTCCTAGTAATAAAACCCAGATTGTGTCTCAAAGGCTCATATTAGCTATGGACCCATTCTTGATCCAACCATAGTAGTTGGGTGAGTAAGGAGGCAATGAAATGCTCACATAAGCCAAATAAATAACTTGTCCACCATAGAAGCTGGAGTTGAGATGAAACCAATACTACATAAACATTTTGGACTCTAAGTAGGGTAAGGGAGATTTTTCAGAGGAAAACTGGGGGCTCCCTCTGAAGAGCAAATGAGTCATGAGCCTACAGATTTTTCCATCACAGCTTGGACCTGCTATGCTGGGTTTTGAGCCTGGAAAGGGAGTAAAGACTCATGCTTTCTATTCTAGGTCACCAGTAGCCTTATCATTAATAAAATTAGTAGAGAGAAAGGAAATTAAACTTTTCATAGGTAAACCTTGGTTTCAGACCTACAGTAAGATTTCCATTTCAGAACTTAGCAGTGTGACCGCTCCTCAGCTGAAATGAACAGGTATCCTAGATCAGACAGCTTCAGGAAAGCCCAGTTTCCTCATCTCTCCAAAAGATGATTGGATGGGTTCTGCTCCCCATTACAGGAAGAAACAAGGTCTTTAAAGAAAATACAGATGGAAAAACAGGAGGCTGAGGTGTGATAGGAGGCAGATCATCTGGGAAAAATGAGTTTTTTAAAGTTTTGGTTATACTTCTGATTAGTTATGTGACCTCAGGCAAATTACTTAATAACTTTGGGCATCTTCATTTGAAAGATGATGAAATTGAATTTGTTTTTTTTATTGTTTCTATTACTTTGCTGAAATTCCCCATCTGTTCACACATCTTGTCCACCATTTATTCTAGATTTTTAACCTACATTTTATCATTCTTTAAGTTATCTATGTTATACTGCTAACATTTGGCTTATCTCTGAGTATGTCTCTATTGATTCTTATATTGACCATGGGTCACATGTTCTTCCTTCTTCAGTGTCTCTGTCTCTCTGTCTTTTTTTTTCTGTGTGTTACATACTACATGCAAAAGAGCAGGAGAGACATAAATAAGCAATATTTGCCTCCAGAAAATGACATGTTCCTTATTCTGTGAGGCTAACGGTGTTGGGAGCTAAGTCAATCTAATCTAGTTTTAGCTTTGATGAAGCATTAGTTTGATTCAGTTCACCTGAACAATTTCAACTTCACAAGGACTTGAGATGTGAGTACTGGTGAGACTTCTGGGGTCTCTTTTTGTCTCAGAGCCTCTCCTAGCATTTTGAATTTGGGTGCTGTTTAGAAATTTATTTATTTCCTAGAATATTTACATGTCTTAGAAGCATCATCCTTATCAGCTGGGACTTTTTAAGTTGTATATGATAATACATATGTTATGTAAAATATAATATGCAATATGTAGTTTAGTGTTTTTTATATATACATAATAGAGAGAGAGAGAGTTGAAAAATAAAAGGAAATGTTTATGCTTGATTAAAGCATAAACTTTGTGGAATTTCTTTTAGTCCTCCTGCCCAACATTCAGCCTTTGGAGCACCATTGAAAGTTGGAGAACCAACTTGTTGAAAACTTGAGATCACCTGGGTAACTTTCTCTTAGCTCTCCTGCACTGCTCCTATTCATCAGAATAACACCCTTAAGCACCCAGAAAAAGCCGCTGGGAAAGAACTGGAGAATGGATGCAAAGTTTCTCTGTGTTTGAGCTTTCTTAGGATTATAATCTTTCATGCTGCTTGCATACAGTCATTAAAAATTCATTGAAAGTTAGGCTAGTTTATGTTCATTAGCATTTTACTAGATTTTTCTTCCTCCCCCAATTCTACCAGGGTTAAAGTAATTGTTTTCCTCTCTTAGGAAGGTCTTACCACTTTCTGGAATTTAGCGTTTTGGGTTTCCTTACCCCCTCAGCCTTCTGTAGCTTATCCAGTGTACCCTTATTAGGGATACATTGGAAATGATGGTCTTCTAGGCCCTAATCCTAGGTCATTTTGAATGATACCTTCTAAATCTAAAGTCATTGGCAATCTGAATAAACTGTTAGAGACAATGTGGATATTACATATTTGTGTAATCAGAAACTGCCTCATAACTTCTCTTTTTGGCTTTTTGATAGTTGAATAAAAGACTCAGCAACACAGCAACTAATAGGAAACAGGGGATGATGTAAGGTGATATACCAACACCTGCTTAAGGCAATCCTAGTCAGGACCCAGCATGGCTAGAGCACATAGTGGTTTTGTTCTTGTTGGGTTTTGGCTGTTTTATTTTTGTTATCATTTTGTTTTCTAAGTATTATTTTGTTTGAAGACAATAAAATGTCTTCTTTATATGACAGGTATTAAGATGGTTACTTTTGCTTTTAGCAAATGCATAGGAGGAAAATCTAAGCTACATTCTATGAAAAAGAGGTAATTTTGGCCAAATATCAAGCAGTTAGGTCATGAGTGGAGTTAGCATCACTGATGGGTCTCTACACTAGGGATAGAGTTATTTTGGATCTGCTGCTCCATTGTTGCACAGGGAAAAGAGAAAAAAACACTTTATACCCCAGAAAAGTGGAGGACAGAGCTTTGACGGGTATCTCAACCTTGAGGCACTGACTCTCTTGCTGACTCAAGAATTCATATCCCTGAGGATTCTAGGTCTAACTTAAGCTCCCAATATTCCTGTTCTATTAATTAAATCATCCACTTCACACAGGCATAAGGAGATTCTACTTAATTTTGAAAAGTCTAACCTTTCTAGCACTTTCTCACATTTCTTAATGTTGGCCTTTTATAGGATGGATAGTTCAGTCCCCAGAAAGTCTATTAAATCATCTACAAGGGCAAATGAATGACATTATGTACAAGGTGAGTTTGCAGAAGAATTGATTATTTTCTCAGCTGATATCAGTGGAAATCTACTGAGTCTCTACTGTGTTCGTGAAAAACAGATCATGTTTGACAAATGTGGCTGGATATTTTTATACATTTCCTCTATTGCCTGATAAGTGGGAGTGAGGGAGGTGGAATTTATCTGAATATTTGTAAAGTGCATGACACTGAGCACATAGGTGGAATGATTTATGAAACTAGTAATGCTTCCTTTCTTGCAAGAGTAGAAGTCATCTAGATCAGTGCTTAGAAATATAGGCTTTGGAGTCACTTACCTGGGTTTAAGTCCTGATTGCACCATTTGTTTGGGCTAATTTCTACGTCCTAATTTTCTCATGGTAATAGAGATATCTATTATTTATCTCTTGCTGTTCTTTTGAATATGTGCAATGGTATTTGTATAGAATTTTGCACAGTGCCTGGCACACAGTTGGTTCTTACTAAGTGGTAATGACTGTAAAAGGAGGAAATTAGAAGGCTTCAAGAAAACCCAATAGTTAGTATAGTAATAACTCTCATGGACTTTCCTCAGTTGTATACTCATTTTATTCTAGCCTGGAGGTGTGATTGGATATTTTCTGCCAGTACAATTGACTAGCAGAGAATTAGCTGCTCAAAATATGTTCAACTTTCTAATGCATGATAAGATTTAGCCTGAGTATCTGGTTTGATATTCTATTTAGGTCCTGCACAGTTCAATATTAAATGGAGTTTCTACCCTAGCGTGAAAGGAGGAAGAGAGAAAATTGGCTCCAAGAGGAATTCGGCTCCAAAATTCCCCGAATGTTAGAGTGAGACCATCTGGAATTCAAAATGTTACTGTAGGTAACTGACAGTTGAATATCGGAAGACATAGGAAATAGAAGGCTAAGGTGAACATTATTTCTATTCCTATACTCAGGTAAGAATGTTATCGGGGTCATGAGTTACAGATCCTGCATAATAATGCCAAACAGAGAACAAAAGAACAGTTATTAATATTATATCTGATTATTTAGCTATTTCCTTACCCACTTCCCATTACCAAGAAGAGAGGCAAGAGGCAGAGCGTATAGTGGTTAAGATAAGCCAAGAGGCTGGAATCAGGGAGTCTGGATTTGAATCTTTGTATTGCCTCTTTGTAGATCCTCGGCCTCAGTTTCCGCAAATGAAACACTGTAGTAACAATGCTTACATTACTGGGTTCTTGTGAGTTAAAAGAAGATAAAGTATGTAAAATATGATGCTCAATATAGCTTAACTTTTCTTTTTAATTCAGAAGAAAAGTTCAGTCTTATATATTCCCCCTCTTAAGGCTGACGGTGCATGAAGAATTGGATGTCAGGTGAGGTGATTCTGGGCCAAAAACCACATTTTCAACTATACACTCACAGTGGTTATTATCTGGGGTCTGCATAGAAGAATAGAAAAGGTGATGAGGTGGTATTTCTTACTTTATTTTCTAAATTCAGGCTAAGTATCTAGCTGTGTGTAAGAGCTTTGAAATCTGCAAGGTATCATTGGTGTCAGTGCCAAGAATAAAACTGTGCCAAACCACCAATGACTGCCGTGGCTTAGCCAAGCATTGATCAGTCAAGGCTCAAGGCTTTGAGATATGTGCTGGGAGCTGTTCTGGGGAAAAAGAATCACTGGCTATAGAGTCAGCAAGCCAGCAATAATGTGCTCATCCTTTCATCAGGGGAGTCAGAAGTGCTTATAGGTACCAAGGGGCTTGCTTGCAGCAAATACTCACACTCAAGACATCTCCCTTTATGAGCCCTTTTGTGGTCCCCCACCATTTCTGTCCAACTGTAGAGTAAAATTTCTTATTTCAACAGAGAAAGTTTTCAATTACTGGCTGCTATCCTAATTATATAAAAAGTTAGATGCCCAGAACAACAGAGTGGAATCTTAACACACTGTCTAATTTATCTTTGTGGTTCCCTGGGCTTAGCACAAAGCTTAACATACTGATTCTTTTAAAAAAGTTTGTTGACCATCTCATTTATACTGTCACATCTATTCATGTACAGAGACATCCAATCTAATTTATCATGCCCGTTATGTAGATAAGAATATTGATCTTCAAAGAGGGGAAGGAACTTGCTCAGAATCACATCCCTACTCAGTAGTTGAGCAACACTAGAGTTCTTTGATTGCAAGCAACAGCAATCCATTGCAGTAACTTAAGCAATAGGCAGATAAATCGACAGACAAGTAAGAAGATACTAGTCAGCTTGTGGAATTGAAGGGAGAGCTGAAGGTTTAGGTTTTGGAAAAGACATGGATAAGCATCCTGAGGGGTCCTGATGGCAGGAACTCACAAGTAGTCTCTCCATGATTCTGCCATCAGGTCTTCCATCCTCAACCACCTCATGTATGTGACTCCCCAAGATTCAAAATTCTGGAGGGAGATTCTGATTGCCATCAAGTCAAATCTTCAGTCCTCCACCTAAGCTGTGGTCAGGGACTCTGGACTCCGTGATTGACATCCCTCTGGAACACATAGGGTCAGAGTCAGGGTCAAATTCTCAAAGGATGCTGAGAAACCAGAAAGACAAACAAAAACATGTATGAAAAGAGTATACACTACCTGTTTAAAACAGGACAAACTCTTTCCCAAGGGCAAAAATTTAACTTTAAAACATATGCAATTTAACTTTCTAAAAAGTTTAGAAATAGGCACCCGCTTGATATAAATGATTCCTTTAATGAATGTAGCTTCAGACTGATCAAGGCCCTTGGGGCTACCTCCAGCTTTTCTTCCTGATGCGTGGCCCTGTTTCTGTGTTGGAAGTAAGGAAACTTGCTGTTCCAGAGCTTAACCTATATCTAGAGAATGATTCAGACATAATGAAGAAAGCACCTGGTGTATAATATCTTAGCCCTTGCTGTGCATTTCAATGCCTTAAAAAATCCTATTTGCAGGATTGTTAAAAATTGTATTACTCATATCTTGGACAAAACCAGGGTTATTCTGAAGTAAAACTTTGACCCAGGGAGAAAGCACATTAGCCCGAGGATGAAGAGGACTGGGTTTGGGTCTGTCATTTGCTAGTTTGGACAAGGCTGCTTTACCTTCCTTGACTTTAATTTGTTAATATATATTATTAATGAAGATGTTGAACTACACACTTTTTATTGAAATAGTATGACAAGTGAATGTGAAGATAAACAAATGCCTTAAAACTTAATAAAACTAAATTTCACTTTACGGATGAGCCTGACTTTCATCCTTTTAAACACAATTTTGAGACATATGCAAACAGACAAGATAGACACCAATCAAACTTCAAAAAAAATTATTTAAATTGCGTATCTATCCTGGCTCCCAGACAATGCAAATCATCATTGATATATTATGGCCAGTACCTCTGCCCTCTGTTGAACTGGTTGTTCTGAACGCCTGAGCACTCTCAAAAGCCCCCTCTCCTCACTACTACTTCCCCAAGTTATGAGTAACTTGGATAAACTGGTGGGCACAGAGGGTTAACGGCCCACCCACCCTCTTTTTAATGACTTTCTCAGAAACAGAAATGTGAGGCAATGATGGTATTCAATCATAACTCTTGGATCTCATTTGAGGCACTTGGGCAAGTTCCTCTCTGAATATAAACATTAAACAGCAAATAAGCATAAACAAAGAGAACATTATTAGAGAGATTCTGCAAATATCATATACATTCTTTCTTTTTATATGTATAATTAAACTTCTTTGGTGGTGCCTATAGAGTTTAATACTCATATTTTATATCCACCACTGCAAGGAGATAGGAAGTAACATTGGATATCAGCAGGTCTTCTTGAATAACCCACTCTTCTGAAATCTAAGGATAGAGCCTTAAGCCTTGTTCTCAAGGAACCCATAGGTGGTGGGGTGTGGAGAGGGAGTACTCTCCATTATCCCTTCAATGCATAATAAATAGTTGTAATCAATATCTACCTGTACGTTTGGCTAAAAACCAGCTTCTGCAAAGCCCAGTCAGGAGCTCAAGTGTTCTGTTCCCCCAGCTGTGAATCAGAGGAGGGAGGGCATGAAGGAGACATAGAAGACAGATTCATGAAGAATACTTGTTACTTTTATATGTGATCTGCAACTTTAAGAATTTTTTTTTCCTGATACTACCAAAATGAATTCATCAAAAGATAGCCTAATGATGACACTTTTCTGCCACTTTGCTGTTATTAGACTCCAGGGAGTAAATGTCTCTCATTATTATAAAGAGAGAATTATGGGCTTTTTCTCCATGAGCTATAAGACAATCTTATCTTCATTTTCATTCTTCCAGGTGGTTATGCTGAACATGTAAATATTCTCCCTGCTGTGAAGATTAGTGCAGCTGGCCAAAGATGCTTTATTTTAAATATGTGGATGCAGGAAGAGAAAAGCATCAGAAACACTGCATGGGGTAAGACTGTCCTGGCTGCCAGGGTCTTGGTTCAGATGGTGGTAGCAATGGGACTTTTGCTGGGACCACGTTGAATCTGTACTTTGTCTTAGTCAAGGTTTGTTTTTTTGTTACAATTATCATGTGCCTCCTCAAACGAGCTGAAATATTAAAGGGCTATAGTGTAAGGATACAGGAGCATTTTATGGGGTATTAATTATAATCTGACCTCTGAAGAGTCTGGGTTGAAAAATTGAGTATCTATTCTCTGTCTCTCCTTCTCTCTCTCTCCTCTCTCTCCCTCTCTCTCTCTCTCTTTCTCTGAGGCCATATGGTCTCTCATTTTCATTTATTTTTGCACCTCCACTTCATTCTTCTCTTTTCTTGACACTCCTGCTGAATCTCCATCTCTGCCCATATGGCAGAAGACAGCTGCCCCTGGCTTCCTTATTCACATGCCCTTGACATTCACATGTCAAGCGAGGAGGGAAGACTAAAACTCTCATATCTTTTTCTTTAAGCTCCTAGGAAAGAGTGTCTCTGATCAGCCCACTTGGGCCCATTTTATCTACCTATGGTTTAATCAGGAATTTCATGAAAATCCTAAAGGCCAAATACGGACCCCCAAGAAAAAAAGAACTCCTTAGTTAGCACTGTGGTGAGCCCTTCATGGGCATTGTCTTTGTCTAAAGTTTACAGAAATCCTATGAGGTTGCTATTACAATCTAATTTTATATGTAACAAAGCAGAGTCTCAAAACAGTTAAGTAATTTGCTCAGGATCATACACTGATTTTTAGTTTTTTTAGAGACAGGGTCTCACTCTGTTGCTCAGGCTGGAGTGCAGTAGTACAATCATAGCTTGCTGCAATCTCAAACTCCTATGCTCAAATGATCCTCTAGCCTCAACCTCCTGAGTAGCTAGGGCTATAGGCGTTTGTCACCACAACAAGATAAATTTTTGTTTCAATATTTAATTTTTTTGTAGAGATAGGTTCTTGCTCTGTTGCCTAGGCTGGTCTTGAACTCTTGGCCTCAAGTGATCGTCCTGCCTAAGCCTCCCAAAGCACTGGGATTACTGCTGTGAGCCACTGCTCTCTGATCCCTCACCTTCCCCCGCAAGCTTTTTACCACTACCATCTCTTACTTCTAAACAAAGTTTCTCAAATTTTAGTCAGCATCAGAATCACTTGCAGGGCTCATTGAAACCAATATACCTGGGCCCTATATTCAGAAATATTGATTCTGCAGGCCCAGGGATGAGGCTGGAGAATGTGCATTTCTAACAAGCTCTTTTGTGAAGCTGATGCTGTCAGTTCAAGGTCCAAAGCTACTTGGTTCTTGCTACTTTGAGTAGTACTGCTCTAAATGATCAAGAAGTTAATGTTCTCATGAATTAAGAAATCCCTTTGAATTGTAGCTAAATCCCATAAATAATCAGAATTAAAGAAGTTCCTGTGAGCTCATTTATTTGCTTTGTCTATTCCTGATATTTTGCTCATTCTGTTTTTAACTCATCTTCCTAAGAAAGAAAACCCTTTCTGACTTGGGACACTTGCATTTAGAGGGAATCTTAGTAGTCCTGGATACATACATAATTTTGGAGGCTATTATAGAAGCCACTTACATAATTTTCCCCTTAACCCTCCAGTGAGATTTTTAAAAATCACTGCATTGCTCATCAGAGAAGTAATTCTGAATAACATTGCCTCACTAGGAGATGGCAGAGATCGGTTTCCTGAACTAGGGTATATATGAACTTCACTCTTCTAATCCCATATAGTTTCAAACAGTTTTGCAGTCAGCAAGGAAAACGAAGAAACTACTACTATGCATAGTGATGAATCTCACATGCCAGATGTTGCATGAGAAAAACGAAGCATACTTCATGCCTGCATTTATAAAAAGTTTTAAACAATCAAGATCTATGGGGATGGATGTTAAGACCAGACCGTGGTTGCTGTTGGAACAGGATAGACTGTGGGGCACGGGGTGGGGGTTGGGGAGGTGCATTCCCAGGAGTTGGTGATGTTCTGTTTCTGATCTGGAGGCTGGTTACATGGGCATGTTCAGTTTGTCGAAATTCATGAGCTTGTATACTTATGAGCTGAGCACTTTTCTGTGTCTATTGTTACAGCCAGTATAAAAGATTCAGAGGTGTTTAAAAAAACAAGTCATTTGTAGAAAAGCAGTGTATGAACTGTATTGACGAACCTATTGCCAATGTGCTATACTTTGACATCCAGAAAGAACAAGCCTGAAAGAAACATTCCAAACCATGACTGCCTCTGGGTGGTGGAAATGTGACTGGATTGACTTTTTGGGCTTTTCTGTACTGTCTACAGTTTCTGCAATGTGCGTACATTACATTTATTAATATATCTTAACATATTTAGTTTTTATTTAAAACATTAATTTTATTAAAGTAGGAGTAAATAAGAGGACCCAATCCCACCAAATTCAGAAACAGACACATTCTGCAAATGTCTACTTAACACAAATGTCAGAATAAAAAAGTGGCCCTGGTAATTGTGGGGCCTTGACAATTACTTTATCCCATGTAAATGGTATTTCCCAAGGGCCTCTTTCAGGTTCTATTGGTATTTATAAAGCAGGATTCATGAGGAAAAGTTACTTAGGAAGCAAGGAAATGATCATTTTGTGAGGTTTGCAAAACAGGATACAAACATTCAAGGGACAAGTGATAATGATAAATTAGATTTTTGACCAAAGCTCAGAGATGCTAAAAACTCCAGAAGATTCATCAAGTGTTCTCCAATACTTTTAGTATTTGTGACAGTGACAAAACTGAATAAAAATATAGATGTGTTTGTGGCTGGAATTTATAATGCATTCTTTCATTATTTCCCCTTGAAACTCTAGTAGGATAAAGCTTTTCAGAGAGGTTATACATTTTATGTTAAGCATCTCAATGTTTTTGATGAAAGAAACAATTAAATTTTCTTGAGTATTAAAGAGGAAAAAAGAATGATGAGGTGATCTTTAATTCTGGTCTGTAACTATTTCCTGAAATTTCACTATCCCTGACTATATCAAACACCTAAGGAAAGGAGAGGAGCCATGGATAACAGAGCCCGGTGCTAATCTGGTTGGCTGAGTGTAGACTGCACTTGCTATATTTTGGAATCAGTTTCCTCGGGTTTGAATCCTGGCTCTCCCAATCACTGTGTATGGAACTTAGGGAAAATCATTTAGCCTATCTGAATCTCAGCTTCCTCAGCTATAAAATGTGAGTAACTTTTATTCCTTCCTCATAGGGTCATTATAAGGATTATACAAAATTACATGTGTACCATTTATCATTTTTTTGCTTTTCGTCTCCAAATTTACCCTTCGATACCTGCTCTGTAATAATGGTGGACTTCCTTGAAGCATTTATCCTTTACTATAAGCACAATGTTAAGCTTTCTTAGTAGCAGGCACTGGAGGCACATCAGAGGAGAAAAGGGGCTCTCTTGTGTGTTCCACGAGCTGCACTGACAGTCATTGGTGTGGAAGGGAAGACATGTGGTGGGGTTCTGCCCTTATCATGAAGTCAGAGCATGAGTTCCTCCATGATTCAGCAACCCCGGTTAGTCTTACCTGTCCATGATCTTTTCAACAGAGCACTACACATTCAAGCTTTCTGCCCACACCTCTCCAACACCCTCTGCAAGCCTGCATGTCCAGTTACCAGCCATACCACACCTATGCCCCAAGGTTTACTTCCTGCTTGTCCAGCAACTGTGGACCAGCTCTGACCTATCAAAACAGCAAATTTCTCTACCACCTAGTGAATTGCAAACCTTCTCCAGTTAGGTCTGAATCCCAGGATTGGGAAGGTGGCCCCCTTCCAAGTTTGTCCTCTTTTGGGTACTCTCCCTCAGCTCTGCTACCATTTGGAGTTCTCTTACAATTATTTGCTTTTACTTGGATTCTGCAAACTTTTCTTGTAAACAATACAGTGAGTTAAACAGGGGAAGCTCAGAGTCAACAAAAATACAGCCTAGGGACAAATTCAGCCAGTGACTTGTTTTTGTGCAGCCTATGTTTTAAGAATGTGTTTTTACATTTTTAAAGGCTTGCTTAAAGAATGAGGAGGAGGAGGAGGAAGAGAAGAAGGAGAAAGAGGAGGAGGGGGCCACAAATGAGAAGAAAAGAAGGAGGAAGACTAGAAGGAAAAACAGACCTTACCTGGCTTGCAATGCCTAAAATCATACCATGTGGTCCTTCATAGAAAAAACGTCTGAGACCTACTGAAGTATACCCTAGCAGTCTGTATTTTAACAAACCCCCCTGGTGATTCCGATGAGAGCTAAAGTTGAGAACCACTGGATTCAGAGAGTAGCTGAACCACTGACCACAGTGTTGGTCCTTAACCTATTGTACAAATTGACCAAAAGTAATTGAGGATTTGTGTGGGAGCTGGCAGAAAATAATGCTCTTCTCTTGAGTAGCGTGGTGTGAAGATGGAAGTTCTGCAGCTGTTTTGATACCACAGGGGGTGTCTGGAGCTGGCAGGTGACAGGCAAGATCCTGAGAACTAAGCCAACGCCACAGTAAGCAAGACAAAAAGGCAGGCAGAACTCGTGGCCTGGTGGCTTCCCTGGAGCTGCTAGATCAAGCTCACCTGACTCAGGACTTGTCAGATACACATGTCCCAACAAATTCACTCTGGAGAGGTGTTTTTCAACTTCAGCACTGTTGATATTTGGGGTCAGATAATTTTTTATTGTAGAGGGTTGTCCTCTGTCTTGTAGGCTTCAACCACATCCTGGGCCTCTACTTTCTAGATATCAATTAGCCCAGCTCCTTAGTTGTGGCAACCAAAAGTGCCTTCGATATTGCCAAATGTCCCCTGGGAGCAAAAATCACTCATAGTTAGCCAACACTGCTCTAGAGTTTAAACTGGTTTGACCAGTTGAAACTGGTCTTGCTTTGAAGAATATTATAACATAAATGTCATCTCAAAACCCACATTCCATATTATCCCCAGAATTTCTGGGCATTGTTTCTAGTGGGCTTGTGCTCAAGGTTCCTATTCGCAGTGGATGTTTAACTTTGATGTGTGTCTTTCTCTCTGTTCTGTGTAACCCACATGACACTCTGTTCTCATTTTCTGATTTCCATGAAATCACTTTTGTGGGCACAATGGGCATGGAGAGCAACCCTACAAGGGTAGTCAATAAAGGATAGACATTTGATCTTAGCCAAAAGGCTGAGAATTGATTAATGAAGGATAGAAACAAGGTATGTGTGCTTACATGTATTCTATCACTGTTGGGTATGAATCTTGGAAGGGAGAGTAAAATGTAGACTGGTCAGATTGGATAATTACCAGGTTTACTTGGGGATGCCCTAGTTTTGCTACTTAATAAGATTCATCTTTTCTTTTCTCTTCTCTTCCCTTCCCTTCTTCCCTTCCCTTCCCTTCCTTCCTTCTTTTCTTTTTTCTTTCTTCTTTCTTTCCTTCCTTCCTTCCTTCCTTCCTTCCTTCCTTCCTTCCTTCCTTCCTTCCTTCCTTCCTTCCTTCTTTTCTTTCTTTCTTTCTTTCTTTCTTTCTTTCTTTCTTTCTTTCTTTCTTTCTTTCTTTCTTTCTTTCTTTCTTT
>NW_012106141.1:40352-48260 GCF_000951045.1 Mandrillus leucophaeus | reverse complement strand
TTCTTTCTTTCTTTCTTTCTTTCTTTCTTTCTTTCTTTCTTTCTTTCTTTCTTTCTTTCTTTCTTTCTTTCTTTCTTTCTCTCTCTCTCTCTCTCTCTCTTTCTTTCTTTCCCTGTTTATTTCTTCTCTCTCTCTCTGTTTCTGTTTTTTCCCCCCCCAGAGACAGGGTCTTGCTCTGCTACCCAGACTGGAGTGCAGTGGCGTGAACACAGCTCACTACAGCTTCAAACTCTTGGGCCCAAGCAATCCTCCCACCTCAGCCCTAGAAGTAGCTGGGATTACAGGCACTTTGCCACCATGCCTGGCTAATTTTTTTTTTTTTTTTGGTAGAGACAAGGTTTTGCCATGTTTCCCAGTCTGGTCTCCACCTTGACCTCCTAAAGTGCTAGGATTACAGGTGTGAGCCCCCGTACCCGGACCATTTCATTTTCTTATATCCATAGACTTGTAAGCTCCTCTAAGTTTGTTGAGTAGTTTTTCCATATTTCTGGTTAAGTCTGTGTTCCACATTCTTAATACTAAGTGCATTGGTATTTGGTTAAGCTAACATGTGTAGAGCTTGACTTTAAAAATGTACTCCAATGGACAACATAGAAACATGTATATATGAAGCATATATTTAGTAAAGGTACAGAGTAATAGGCACCAGAGGTGGGAAGTGATGCTGTAGGTTTATAAGCAGATAAATTAAATATTTGTCTCTCAGGGCTTAAAAAATCTTATAATGCGTGGTAATTTAGGCCTCAGGCATAAGTCTTTAGCTCAATTTCTTGGCCCTCACCACTGTCCTCCAGCAAATTAAAAACAAACAAAAGAACCTCTCCTATTGTATTATGAAGGCAGTTCATCTCTCTCGATCACCTTTAAACTCAGTTTGAGGTCTCGTTGCACATTCAGATATTCATCACTGTGCTCAGCCAACAGAGAACCTTCTTCTCCAGGTCTTACCCTTTGTCTCATCTCTACCAGGGAGCAAAGTAATATAATTCCACAAAATGCACCACCCTGTAACCCCTTCAAGGAAGGACATACTGCTCAGCTGTGTGAGAACAAGGTCAGCAGACAGCCTCTAGGTGTCAGCTCCTTCAAGGTTGCTATCAGCTGCAGAGCCTCCCTGCCCGAAGTCATGCCTTTCCTGAAACAGCCTGTATCCATTGGATTGTATTGAGCAAAGTGGAGACATAAAAGGACAACTAGTTTGGTTTAATAAAACATTTTGAAAGTCTAAACTTGCTCCAAAGATTTCCTGGCAGGTTGGCCAAGGCTGCGTAGGGTCTGCACCTCAAATCTTACTCAGCATCTGCTTCTGGGGCACATAATCTGTAACAGAGACTTATATTCCCATAACATAAAATAATCCATGCTTATTCATTACATTTTTGAGTGCCTACTCTATGCCAGACACTGTACTAGGTAGTGGGGTTACAACAGTAAAGTGATACACCTGTGGTTTTGGCCCTGTGGAGCTTACAGTCTTTTGGAGGAAACTGACAAATCACACCCAAACAAATGAAGATGGATGGGTGAATGAACTGGAAGCCCTCTAGTTTATGTGTGGACCAGTTGGTATTTTGACCAGTTGGTATTTTTTATACCTTCAGTAAATTGACCCAAGCAATTTTACTCTGGATCTTTTGACAGAATTTGCTTATAGAATATCGGACAGCCAGTTGTCATTGGGATTTCTTTCAGTTCAATGAATTTTCTCTTTTGCCCCCTCATTCTTTATTAAGAAAATCGTTCAGACTGTAGCTTCCTGGTTTTAGACATCCCCACTGGCAACTGGGACATCTATTTTGGAGATGTAATTGAAAAGACTGAAGAATGCACTGAGGACCTTCTGGCTGATAGATGCTGAAAAAGAAGCTAAGATAGTTTGGTCAAGATTTCTTCAATACCTGAGTTTCTAATCACAACAACAAAAAAAATGGCATTTACTTCCTATTGACCCAAACAGTGACAATGTTTTAGTCAAGGTGATTTAGAGGAGGTTAGAAAGAGAGGTGGACGTTTGGGCCATATTGAAGGCAGAAAATGGGTTATTCTGCCATTAACTTTTACTCGGTAATTTTTTATCTCCCCAAACACTTTGAGTTGAGCTTTTTGTCCCCTGGGAATTGGACAGGCTGTAGAAATAACATACATGGATTTGTGGTACATTTTCTCATTGACCATTATCTTTCTAAGCTCCCTAATGGCGAATTAGCTAGGTCTAAGAAGTTATTATGGCATGCAAGCCATCGTGTATGTTTTGGAATTATGATGTAATCTAGAAATATTAACTCCCTCATGTGGGTGCCTAGTGTCTTGGCAAAGTCCCCCTTAGCTAGCGAGACAGTGTTTGAAATAAATCCATAAATAATAATAATAGTTAACAATTACTGAGTGCTCACTATGTGCTAAGCAGTGTGCCAAATGTTTGATATACATTTTCCCACTTAAGCCATGCAAGTATTCTATAAGGTAGACGTTATCATCATTTCCCTTTTACCAACATAGAAAATTAGGTTTGGGTGGATTAAATAATTTACCTTAGAGACATGTAGTTCTGTAACACCATTACCTTCATCATAAATTAAGATTCCATTCATCTGGAAGCCACTAAAATTTTATAATATAATTGTTGCATCTTCAGCAACTCACAACATCTTGTTTATACATTACTTCTGACACTGTTCTAATCAGCCTGTGTGCCTGGAATTAAAAATAGTCCAGTCCATTTTAATTCAGTCCACTAGAAGATTCACATGGCCCATGAAATGTTTTAGTTTCTGGGAAGGGGAAAGAAGACAAAAATAAAAAGAAGCACTTTTTTCCCTCAATGAAGTCACAGTCTATTAGGCGATGCTAGCCCTTATTTTCTTTGCATGTATGACTCTATTCTTCATTTTCTCACTATAGTTTATGGAAGTTGGACCAGAAAAGTAATGGAAAGCAAGTCTTACCCAAAGAATTATTGACATAACTATTTAGAACGCAGTTTCTTTGCTATTTGGCAAAATATCAAGCAAAAAGTTTTCCTGACCAACATAGAGATAGAACCTATGGCCTCTATCTCATTAGTACTGTTAGTATTAAGTAGGCAAAGCCAGCCTGGTACCTAATTAAAGTATAATGATCCCCATTTATCTAAGGTATGGCTCCAGTCACCAGCTGATAAACCCTGTCTTTTGGGGGATACTCTTGTCTTCATATCCACAGAAATATGTCCCTAGAAGTCATGTTTGAATTGCATAGCGCTATGGGCCATGGCTGGTTAGTCAGTAGGTTAAGACTATCCAAGCAAAGCCAACCAGATTGTTTTCCCTGGGATTCTCAGATGTTCTACCTCTGTTCTTGCAAGTGGTTAAACCAGTAATACCTAAACTTGAGGGCAATGGGATAGCTGTTAATGTGTATGTGTCAAGGAGCAAAGAAAGCCTGTCTGTATCTAGTAAGACAAATACTGATGTGCAAAGGGAAACAGCCATAAGAAATGAAGAGAAAGTCATGAAAATGTTTGGATTTCTGGTTCTAGTCTGGTTTCATAAATTCTGGTTACAAGTCATTCCCCAAGTCATTCCTTTATTCTTATAATAAATTCCCATTCTTGCCATAAGCTATCCTGAGTTGGTTTTTGTTACTTGTCATCACTGACACTTAAGTGATACATAAACTGAACAATCTTTACCACAGTTGTCATGTCCAGTTGTATACTGCATAACACTGGGGAGTGCCAGTCACATCACTGATTGCATTATATAACCATATGCATTGTCCTGACTTTTATGGTCATTGAGTTTTTGAGCAATATATTTCCTGAGTGCTTAACTCAATTCATCAAATATTGATTGAGTACCTATTCTACTTAATCAATTCTATTCTAGAGATTGTACTAGTTATAGGATGCAAAGATTAAAAATAAAAACAGGCCCTACTCTCCACATGGTCACAGTCTAGGAAAGCAGACCAATGAAAAGCAATCACAACATAATGTGATATAGATGTCAAAGAAGCATTTCAGAGGGGAACAAAAATACTATAACTTTCTCAGGAAGTATCAGGGGAGGCTTCACAGGGAAGCAATACCTAAGCAAATTCCAGGTAGCAGGAACAGCATGTATAAATGTATGAGTAAGTGTGGGAGGCTGAGGCAGGTGGAGCACCTGAGGTCAGGAGTTCAAGACCAGTCTGGCCAACATAGTGAATGAAACCCCATCTCTACTAAATATACAAAGAAATTAGCCAGGTGTGGTGGTGCATGCCTGTAGTCCCAGCTACTTGGGAGGCTGAGGCAGGATAATCACTTGAACCTGGGAGGCAGAGGTTGCAATGAGCCGAGATCATGCCATTGCACTCCAACCTGGGTGACAGAGTGAGACTCCATCTCAAAAAAAAAAATTAATATAAGTGGAATAGCATAGTGTGTTTGCAGAACCGTGGATGGTTTTCAGTTGAAGAAGGTGGAAAGAGAGTAATAAATAAAAGAGCAGGGGCCAAATCACAAGAAGCTTTGCATACCAGGCTAAAGAATTTATACATTATGCAGTAAACTAAAGCTTTTCACATTCTGATAACTGAGTAATAAAAACAAAATCCTAAGCTCCACATCTGACTGAGCAAGCCCCCTTTTGGTCAAGGGGACCTCAGAGAAACCTTAAACATTGAGTTCCCAGTAATGATTGGATAGGAAGTAGGATACACCTTAATATGTTCCTTGTATTAGTCTGTTTTCACACTGCTGATAAAGGCATACCCAAAACTGGGAAGAAATATAAGTTTCATGGACTAATAGTTCCACATGGCTGGGGAGACCTCACAATGGCGCAAGGCAAGGAGGAGCAAGTCATGTGTTACAAGGAAGGTGGCAGGCAAAGCGAGAAGAGAACTTGTGCAGGGAAACTCCCATTTTTAAAACCATCAGATCACTTGAGGCTTATTCACTACCGTGAGAACAGCATGGAAAAGATCTGCCCCCATGATTCAATCCCTCCCACAATACATGGGAATTATGGGAACTACAAGATAAAATTTGGGCGGGGATACAGAATCAAACCATATCACTCCTCCTTATTAACCTTTAACTAGAATTCTTTCTTAAGGAGTACACAGAAACCAGCTCTAGAAAACAAGAAACAGATGCTTTATTCCTTTGTCACCTTTAGCCAATCATCTGAGGCTGTGACCAGATTCTCCCTCCCTCTTTATAGTTTCCAGGTGACAGCTTACCAGCTTCACAATGCATCCCTTCCTAAAGACTGACCTCCATCTCTGGGCCAGTTTTGGCCAACTCTTGAAGGATGTGCAGTGACGGTTTTCATGTCCTCTGCTTCACCTTTTGATGTCAGAGGGTCAAGAACTCCACCTTCGGATCATGTTAATGTCCTTTTGGAACACACTACCCAGGAAGAGGCATGAAGCTCAATTGCACATGTGCATACTTCTCCTTTCATAAATATTCATGACTCGTATAGCTTATTAAATATGTATACCTGGCCAGCCCATTTGGCATAAATTCCTATATTACTTTTCCCTTCCTAGAAATGCTTGCTCTCGGCTTTTGCTCAAGAGTTCAAGAGTACACGTCCCAGCCTGTGGGATGACCAGCCTGCACGCTGCAACCTTTTAGGAGAAATAAAGCTCTCCTTTCTAAATTTATGAATCTGGTGATTCTTCAGTTGACATAATATATGAAGCATCTTGGGAACTTGCTAACACACTGATTCTGATTCAGTATGTCCAGGATAGAACTTGCATTTTGCATTTCTAACAAGCTCTGTGATAGTGCTGAAGCTACTGGTCCATAGATCACCACACTTTGAGTAGGAAGCCTTTAAGCAATGCAGCATTGTAGGCTATTAAGCAGGGAATAATACGGTATTGCAGAATGATCCCCCAATGTAGTGGGATGGTCATATTAGGCATAGGATGTAAGGAAGCATTAAGGCAGAAGGCCACTTAGAAAGCCATTTCAAGATTCACATGAGAACTGAGGAAGGCATGAATTAGACTCACTATGTCAACTTGAGTGTGTAGTGCTAGGGAACAGTAAGAAGTATTCCTCCTTTCCTGCTTCTGTCTGGATTTGTGCTGCAGAATAATGGGGAACTTTAAAATTATCTTTTCTATTATCACAATATGTTTGCTGAGTGTTTACTTTTGTATCTACTGCATTCTTAAAGCCCATTTAAAATTATTTTCATTTTGATCTGCAAAATCTACTCTTGATCAAATAATTTGCAATCAAGTGGTAGTTTCAAATGGGCTGGATTCAGTGCTAAGACAGGTTTATGATGAAAGAAAGTCTTCACAGGGAAATGGAGCATTGTATTTTTAACTGGGGACAAATTGTAGCTCCAAACTGTGCTCAGAGACAACCTGTACTCTGTGTAGCACACCAGAGATGAGGAGGCACCTTGGTTTGCATAAGAATTGTCTGGAATAGTTATTTAAAAAGCAGACACTTTACCTATCCTTCACATATCTCATCCTTACTGGGCTTACTTGGGGCTAAGACAACTGCATTTTTAACCAGCACCTCCAAGAGATTGTGATGCAGTTGAAAGATCCATGAGAATTGAGAAATACCAGTCTAGCTCATTTTGGCAAAAATGAATTGCCTTCTTATAATGTAAGTCATTGCCTGTTACCAATCAATAGCACCAAACACACAGACAAGGTAAGATGGTCCCTGCCTTCTAAGAGGTTATAGTCTCAATGATGTAAGTGACCAGGAAGTTTTATAGATCTCTACTAAAGATCCTTACTTCCACATCATACTTGTAAAGACTTCTGTATCTGGCAAGGTCCACATTGTGTAACCATTGTTAATAACCTAAAAGCAATCTCAAATAGTTTCAAACAGGTCATGAAACCTCTATTTTCCAGACCTGGGTAGAAAACCTTGGAGATAGTACTTGATGGGCATCATGTAGCTGGTTGCTGGCAGAAACACTGAAGCAGAACTTGTAATATCTTCAAAACAAGTGAAGGCCATGAATCAGAAATTCTTCCGAAGGTCAGCTGCCTCTGCAGCCATCCATGAAGAATTATGGTTCTGAATCCTGGCTAATATCAGAATCATCCAGGGAGCTTTTGAAAATCCTTATGCTCAAGTCACACTCCATACTCAGGTGGAAGCAATCATCAGTAAATCTCCCCATGTGCATCCAAGGGTGGGAATCCGTAGATGTAGAGCTTCTGCTACATGTGGATTTACTGTGATGCTAATGAAGCTTCAGTCTCAGGGATCTTCATATTGCATGGGTTATGTACAAGGACCAATATTTAAATTTGTAGCCAGAATTGTGATTTATTTTTCTCAAACCAGGCCCCTTGTGTCAGTTTGGGTTTTCTGAGAAGTAGACACCAAGATGAAATTAGGTATATAACATGTTATTGAAGGAAGGATAGAGAGAGACTGCAAGAGTAGGTGGGGAGAGCATTTAGATTGTGGTGCCAGTCTGGCTTCTGTGAAAGGAGAGAAAGAAGGAATGGGAGTCAGTGTTGGGTAGGAAGAGCCTCAGACTCCAGAGAAGTTTTTAGAAGGTCTTAGCTTGGCCAAAGGGGAGTCCATGAACAAGGGTAGTCACCATAGGAGTGCTGTATCAAGGATAAATGATAAGCAATATGTTATGGCTCACACCTGTAATCCCAGCATTTTGGGAGGCCAAGGTAGGAGGATTGCTTGAGCCCCGGAGTTCAAGATCAGCCTGGACAATATGATAAAACCTTGTTTCTACAAAAAATTCTAAAAAATTAGCCAGGCATGATGGCATGCACCTGTGGTCCTAACTACCCTGGAGGCTGAGGTGGGAGGATAGCTTGAGGCCAGGGAGGTCGAGGCCACAGTGAGCTAAGATCATGCTACTGAACTCCAGTCTGGTTGACAAAGTGATACCCTTTCTCAAAAAAAAAAAAAAAAAAAAA
>NW_012106141.1:16600-40302 GCF_000951045.1 Mandrillus leucophaeus | reverse complement strand
AAGAAAGAAAGAAAGAAAGAAAGAAAGAAAGAAAGAAAGAAAGAAAGAAAGAAAAAGAAAATCAAATGATAGAGATTTGAAACCTTTCCTGTTCTCAATCAGTGGCTGAAATAACCAGAGGAAGCATTACTACTCAGTGGATGTCACTGGGGAGGCAGGTGGGTAGGGTGCGAAGGTCCTGTGGCTGGAGGCTGTTAATCCACCCTGGATCCCATGCCAGTTTCTCTCAATAAGAGATCTGAGTGGCACACCTGTCACCACACCCCTCATTCATATATTAAGTTCATACCCCAAACCTGGATCCATCCCTTCCTCTGAATTCATGGCTGAGTTGGGGAGAGAGGGAATTAATCTGACAGCCACCAGGGTTAACTTTGAGAACTTTTAGTAACAATTCATGGGCTACATGCACAGCATTTTCTTTCCTTTTAAAATTCACTGGGAAAGCTTGGCTGTGATGCAGAAGTGTTTTCTCACAAGTGAATAAACACTGAGTGAATAAACACCACCAAGGCTGTCATCAATCTGCCAGCCTGTTGTCTTTAGGGACCTACCATTTAGGAAAACAGGTGAAATTTGGGTTTATTCATTTTGTCAGTTGTACAACGATTTTCCTTAAGTGCTTTTCTATGTGCCAAGCATTATGCAATGTCCAGTTTTCAGGATACAAGACCTGGTTCTTGTTCTCATGGAGCTTGAATTTTAATAAGGTGTGATATACCAAAGGCCAGTGAATGTATAAATAAATACAATCGTTACAACTTGTTATAAATATTTAAGGACACGAAGTACTACGACAGAGAATAATGGGATTGGGAACTATTTTAGCTAGGGTTGTCAGGGAAAGCCTCATTAAAGTGGGGGGTATTTAAATAGCTGAATTTTGGGGATTGAGGTAGGATAGGCAGGAGAGAAAGGAGTATCCCAGGTGGAGGGAAGTCCTCAGTTTTTTCTCTTTTCTAGGCATCTTCAGTTTTTTCTAAGTACCCAAGCATACGGAGTGAGAGGAACCCAAGCATAGAATAATTTTGGAGAGGTGGAAAGGTCATGGAGATCCTGTGGGCCATGGCAAGGAGCCTGAATTCTATTTTAAATGAAAGGAAAAGGCATGGCGGGATCATAAGCAATATGGTGACACTGGTGAGGGTGGAGGTGACATAAGCTAACCTATGCTTTAATGGTATCACTTTGGCTACTGTGTACGGAATAGATTGTGGGGGGGGGAGGAAGAGGAGAAGTGGAGAGAGACTAGTTAGCAGGCTCAATCTTGAGATCTGGTGTTGGGTAGATGGCCCAGAGAGAAGGAGAGGACATGAAATATTTCTAATAACATTTTTCAGTAAAGGTCAGTGGCTTCAAGAGCAACAGTGAGGGTTGCTCTAGGGTTAAAATCTAACAAGCATCTTTTTCAGAGTGCATTTGAGAGCAGCTTTAATAAACAATACTCATGAGTTCATATTACAGATTTAAAATGCTTCACATTGTTTTATTTTTGTTAATTTTTAAAATTTCCATTATTTGAGTATCACTTAATATTTCAATATTTGTAACTGCTGGTTAAATTTTCTTAACTCTATGCCTCAAATACACCAAAACCACTGTGATTTATTGAGCTTCTACTATATGCCAGGTACTACATTATATGTTAGATAGGCATTCAGCTATTTAAATACCCGCCACTTTAATGAGGCTTTCCCTGACAACCCTACCTAAAATAGTTCCCAATCCCATTACTCTCTGTCATAGTACTTTGTGTCCTTCTTAAATATTTGTAACAAGTTGTAATGATTGTATTTACAAATACTACACCTTTACAGATACTAATAGAGTAACAGAGAGAGAGAGAGAGAGAGAGAGAGAGAGATCCTTTTTGGGTAAGAAAAATTAGGCTTAAACAGTTGAGAACATGCTCAAGATCCTTCCACTTTTATGATACAAATCTAGGATTCAAACCCTTGTTTACTTGGTTTCAAAGCTTGTTTGTTTTAAAACACTAAGATATGTTGCCCAAAGATCATTTTTCACCTTTGTTTCTTCTTGAACTACAGAAAAGAGAGCTTCTCATGTCAACATGTACAAAGTATAACCTTTAAAAGCATTCCTCTGCCCAAATCTGATTCTGCATGCATTGGGAAAAGCCATACTTCCAGTATAAACGCCTGCCTCCGTAAAATGGAATTCACCATCCACAGGCATTTGTTGCTGATCTTACCACAGGTGGGCTGCCTCCTGAAAATGAACCATAGACTCCTTTTTTATGACAAGAAAATGAATCTCAATATCCCTTGAGATATCTCTTAATATCCTATTGGTAAAATGTGACCTGCTTGGAGTTTACAATAAACTCATCCCAGAGATATATTTCATGGTTCATTTAAAACACACTCCATCTTATTCCCTAAGTAAAGTCATCTCTCTAAACACACCTTATATTTGTATAGTGCTTCACAGCTTACAAAGCACTTTTGCTACATATAATTTGATTCTGAGGGGCAAGTAAGGCAGGTGTTATCATCTTCTTTTTAATAAACAAGAAGCTGAGTCTCAGACAGAGAAAATGACTCATTCAAGCAAGGTTTGAGACCTAAGAAAGGTAGGGCAGGGCATTAGGATGTCAACACTTTTACAAATACTAATAGTAAAGAAGATGAAAATGACTCTAAGCCACTTTTTTTTTTGAGAGTAAGTTAGCCTTACATATAGATTCACCCCCATATCAGGGTGAAGTTTGGCCCTCTTGGGAAATGGGCTGGCTGGTAACATGTCCACAGGTATTTGCAAGAATGGTACAAATAACATAAATGTGGGTCTCTTCTATATTTAGCTGCTTCTGGCAATATTACTGTATTGATTTCTTGTCTTTGTTTTCATTCACAGCTCCTTTCATTCACAGCTGGCCTCTATCAGGGGTTCTCTTCCTTCTATGCATTAATTTCTATTCCATTCAGAATCAACTTGAATCAAATATAACTATAGGAGGTGCCTTTTGGACAATACAGAGGCCATGCTTATGGAACACAAAAGGAACTGAGGTTGTGTGAATTACATGAGAGTCCGATGTGTTATAAATTCATTATGCAGACAATGAATGGGATCTCATGAAAAGTAGAACTAAGCATGTTTGGTAAAGCCTGCAAAGTGAAATCAAAAGCAATGAGTAGAAATCATTTTACCCATGCCATCCACCTACCTATCTACCCATCCAGACACCCAACAAATTCTAAAAGTAGAAAATCAGGATTATCAGTAGTTTAATATGATTTGGGGGTTCATTGAAGGCTTTCCTTTGGAAATGACATTTAAACTGAGACCTGAAGGATGACTTCTGTCGTTAGCCAGATTAAAAAAAAGAGATAAGCATTCCAAGCGGAGGGAACAGGAAAGGTGGAAACAAACTGGGCACATTCCAGGACCTGAAAGGAAACAGTAGGTAGCTTAAGTAGCATGAGGAATACTTGCAGAAGAGTTTAGAATGAAGCAGGAGCCGGGCGCGGTGGCTCAAGCCTGTAATCCCAGCACTTTGGGAGGCCGAGGCGGGCGGATCACGAGGTCAGGAGATCGAGACCATCCTGGCTAACATGGTGAAACCCCATCTCTACTAAAAGTACAAAAAATTAGCCGGGTGAGGTGGTGGGCGCCTGTAGTCCCAGCTACTTGGGAGGCTGAGGCAGGAGAATGGCGTAAACCCAGGAGGCGGAGCTTGCAGTGAGCCGAGATCGCGCCACTGCACTCCAGCCTGGGTGACAGAGCAAGACTCCGTCTCAAAAAATAAAAAATAAAAATAAAAATAAATAAAAATTTTTTTTAAAAAATAGAATGAAGCAGGAGCCAGACCATGGAGGTAGAACATGCTAGAGCAAATAAATTTTAGCTGAGTGTGAATAATACAATTCTATCATACAGATCTGCCCCAAAACTGATTTGGTTTCTGATGACCAAGGTTGTGTAAGCAGAAGCTGGAAGACCCTTGAAAAGAGCATTCATTCAAGAAATGAAGCATGAAATAGGGTGGAAGGAGGGAAGAAAGAGAAGCACATGGCATGCCAGCTCTCTTCTAATGCTAAAGGTCTATAATTCCATTATTCCAACAAATATCCAATGAAGTCATTTTAATTTCTTGGAAATTTTAAAGTTGCCTATCTTCCTACACTGAATTTTACATCCATTAAATCTTCAGGCTTTAAATATTATAAACAATAAAAAATAAATACAATGGTGAGAGGACAGGGGATGTATGATGGGAGGTAGGGAGGGATAGATGATGTGGTATGGTGGTTAAGGTTACAGACTTTAGGTGAATGCTCTTAACTTGGGGTCCAAACTCCAATTGCTAGACATATGACCAATGATATTGTAGTCTGGCAACTGAGAATAGGGGCTCTTGTTTCTTTACTGTTGTACCCCCCAGGCCAAGAACAGCACCTGGCACTATAACAAATATTTGGTGCATGAATGAATGAATGTTACTGCTATGGGTGTACCCAAATCTGCCTGTTGGTTGTTGTGAAATGACTATAGCTCCAACTCTATCCATGCATTCCTAGCAATGCCTGAGAAACGCAGAGAAAATAGAAAAATAATGAGTTTATAAACATCATCAGCCCATAAACTCTTCATTCCCAGGGAAAGTAAATCAAGCTGTTCTTTCTCCCTTTGTGTGTCCCTGAGGCTCAGCTCTGATCATTTCTCTTTTTCTTCAAGGCTGCCTGTGATACTCATCTGACCTGATTTCTCCTGCACAGTGTTGCAACTGACAAGTAGCAGACTTGCCCTTGCCTGCATTTGGGGGGATGGCTGAGACTTTCCTTATAGAAAGCCCTATTTCCAGCATGAACACTAACCCAGTTTATTGGCTCAGCGTGTAGAGAGTTGCCTTGTCACTGGCAAAGTCAGATGCAGCCAGTACAAGAGCTCTGCACTAGCTGTGAACACTAAGGAAGAACAGCTGAGTGAGGAAGCAGAGTGCCAGGCAGCACATCCTTCTTCAGGTGCTTCCTGCCCTGGGCCAGATCCCAGGCACTGCAGCAATATCTCTGCATGATCTAGAGCTCCTGGAAATAGCCCATTAAGGGCAAAACTCACTGCCCAGAAAACATTAGAACATTAAAAGAGCAGGGTCTCATCTGATTGTCTTGGTTTCCTGAAGCTCATTCAGTCTGTGTCCACTGGTTTCAGTCTGAGTTCTCTGCACTTTGAGGACATAGACAGTGAAGTTCTCTCATGGTTACAGGGGGAGAGATCATAGGAATGTTGTGGAAAGAGGCCTGAAGTCAGAGCCAGCTAGTGGTTATTATTTATTAATTGCCTGTGAGGTGCCAGGCGCACATATTAGACCATATGTGATTGCAGTAAGCCACCAGGATCCCCTTCAAGCTGTTGCTGCAGCTGCTGGAAGTCCTACTGGCAGACAGCCTTCTTTCATCAGCCCCTTCAGGGCTTTCCTCAGTTGCAGAGAGCTGCCTTCCCCAAGACCACATGCATCCCTGGGGACTCACAACCAATGGCCGATCCAGGAGAATCTATAAAGGCCATATCATTTCAGCCCAATTTAGGACAGCTTTGTTGAGCCATTGGACCTACATGCAACTCAACTTCTCCTTCTACCCAGTTATTCTTTCTTCCCTTTCCTTCCATGGTGTCTGTTCCAAGCACTTGCCTTAATAAACATGTTACAGGTTAAACTCTGTCTCAATGTCTGCTTCAAGGAGAACCCAACCTGTGACAGTGATAACAGATAAAAACAAAGGACGTCACTTTTCCCTGCCTTACTTTCCACCTACCACTAAAAAGGGTCTTGGGCTTGCCCACTCAGTTTCTTCTCTTTCTTCACTCTTTGGAGATGGTCCCACTACTACCACAGACACAAAAAAGAAGAGTTGGGAAGAGAGAGGGGTGAAAACATTTGGGGTACTGCAGACCCAGTGCTAGGTGATTGAAGACTACCTGGAGGGTACAGGAAGTGACTGTTTTTCCATCATGTATTGTATTGCTATAGTGACTTAAAAAACAAGTAGGTGACTTGTTTTAAAATTACTTTTCAATTGCTGGACTGTGTTCTTGGACCATGACACTATTCTTAACCCAGTCTATATGGGCCATGGTTTCAACAGGATTGCAATTATAACAACCTTCACATCATGTGTTATTATTCTCATTTTATAGGTAAAGAAACTGAGGCTCAGAGAGGCTGCATTTTAGGATCCACTTTGCTTCTGTGTGACCTTGAGATATTTATTTAAATTTTTGGAACTTGTGACCAAAAGATGCCAAAAAAGCAAGGAAATGAACGAAATGTTGAAGTGCCTTCCAATTTTAAGATTACAAATCTTTTATAGAATTAAACATTTTTAAAGTATTTTTCCATATTAATTGTGACATCATGATATGACATTAATAAGGTAATTGCAAGATTAGTTTTATTACCTTAAGGTACACCTAGATTGCATAGTTGGATTATCTTTAGTCCCCTGTGAAATATGCAAGGATGTACTGTTTCCCCAATTTATATTTGGATAAACCAAGGCTCAGAGAAATCAAGTCATTAATGTGAAAATATTGCCACTTAATGTGAGATCCAGGACCCAGACTCAGACTTACTCACATCTCTTCTAGTGCTTGTCCTATACTACTACACGGATTCCTTTTGGCCTGAGGTTCTTGTATTGTTATCTATCACTACATAATAAATTACCTTAAAACCGAGTTCCTTACAATAACCAACATTTACAATTTCACAACAGCTTCTAGGGGGTGAAGGAGAGGCTTACCTGGGTGGTTCCGACTCCAGGTCTCTCATGAGGTTATAAGCAGATGTTGTCTCGGGCTGCAGCTGTGAAGGTTTGCCTGGAACTGAAGGATCCTCTTTCAAGATGGCACACTCTCTTGGTTGTTGTCTGAAGGCCTTTATTTCTCACAGTCCAGAGGAATCTCCATAGGACTGCTCAAGTGTGCTCTCAACATGGCAATTGATCTCTCCAAAAATGAGCAATTGAAGAGGAAGAGTGAGAAGAAAGCTGCAGTGCCCTTTATGACCTGGCTCAGAATCACACATCAGCACTTTCTCCATATTCTATTCATTAGTAATGATTTGCTAAGTCCAACACATATTCAAGAGGAGTAGAATAAAGCTCCAAATCTTGAAAGGAATAATATCAAAAAATTTCTGAACTGTGTTAAAAAGACCACAGCTCTGCTCTTTGGGTGGCTTAAAATTTCTATATTAAAGGTGGGAAGTGCTTTTTCCCCCCAGGAAATTCAAGCCAGAAGAGTGAACCAGGCTAGAAAAACTTTATTACGTAAGAAGTTTATGCAGGTGTCACATTAGATAGCAGTCTACAGGTCTCTTTATTTCTTGGTTTCTTAAAAAATTCAGACAATACCATAAAAATAATGCAATAGTAGATGACATCTGCAGTTTTTGCCTTCTTGGGATCCATTCCTCTTTCTTCTAATTTTACCTTGGGGAACCTCCATTCACTCCTCTTAGTCCATACAGAACTGATTATTTTAATCCACTTCCTTCAGTTCCTAAGATCGACATGTGAGCCAGGCCTGACCAATGAGCATATTCCATTACCCTGGACATAGTGGTTAATACTGGGATAGGCATAGAAACTACATAGGTTCAATTAAAGTTAAATTTTTGTTGGAACTATTGGGAGCAGTTTTCTTTCTGTAGGGTTTCTTATGTTCCTTCTATGGTATCAGGAGGGTTTGCCTGAGAATGAAGTCAGCACTGAGGAGAAATGGCACCAAGAAATGGGGAAAGGGAGAGAGACAGACAGACAGAAAAAGACAGAGTGAGAGTGACAGAGAAAGAGTGTGTGTGCCTTGGTGGTATCATTAATCACATCTAGAAAATCTTACATGACTCAGGCCTGCTCTGTTGCTGGAGTTTTTAAGCCACAAGCCAATATAATTCGTAATTTGATTATTTGGCAATCAAAAAATTCTAATATACTATTACAAGTAATAATATCTATCTCTTATTATTTATTACATATTAGGACATGTGCTAAGAACTTAATACCATCTTATTTATTTCTTAAAATAATAACATTTTGAGAGAGATACTATTATTCTTTTTGAAAGATGAGGTTCACTGAGAGTGAGAAACTTATCATCAATCATCCTTCTAAGGAATAGATAAGTTGGAATTAGATCCAAGTCTTGTGTGACTAGGAAGCCACTCTCATGACCGTGCTGCCTGGCCCATATTTATTGGGGAATTTTCAAAAACCTACTGATCCAATTATTTAGTTAAGAGTAGTGATTACTACCAATTACTCAGGCCCCGGTCTTCTGCTAAACTTGTATGCATTATCGCATTCAATCCTCACGTTGACTTTAGGATGGAAATATTACCATGCTCATTTCACAGATGAGGAAACTGAGAGTCAGAATAGTTAGGCAGCTGATCCAAGGTTACAGTTAGTAAGTGACAAACTTGGGTTTTGACCCAGATATATCTGACAAGAGTCCACAAATATTTCCTTGAATTCCAGTCATGATTCAACTAATAGAGTCTGTGGCTATTTTAGAAAGAACATCGGGATCCAGTTCAAAATGAGTTTTCAAAATATTTCCTTTCTGTTAGGATAGCCAACTTATCTCGGTTTTCCCTGGACTTCTCCAGTTTTAAAACTGAAAGGTAAGTTGTTCACCCGACCTCCCACAGGCAGTGGCAAATGGAAGGACTAGGACATTTGTCCGTTGTTGGCAGATATTTTAAAAAGAGAATTAGGGCCCAGAGACTGCTTCCCACCCAATCAAGAGAGAGAACAGACCTCCTTTTAGGATTTGGGAAAGGCAGGAAACCGGGAGAAGCCTGGCTTCCTTAATAGCTCATCTACAGGATGAGCTTTTAAGGTTGAACTTGGGGGTGTTCCAGTGATGAAGATGCCCTGCACATCTGTTCCCAAATTTCCTGCGCCTAGAAGACATGCTCTAGTTAATCAGCACTTTCAGTCCCAGCAGGTGGTGGCCTTTGTCAATACATGAACCTTGTGAAGTGGGAACCTTTCTTTAGAGTAGCTATAGGTGATAGACAGGGTGCAGATCACGGAGCCAGAAGTCTTAGGTTTGCACCCAGCGCTGTCACTAACTCTTGTGTCACCTCTCGGCCTTGGTTCCTCTCATCCTTAAAATAGGTTGGGTAGTGAGCACCTTAGAGTTTTGTAGTGTAGATTAATGAGTTAACGTGCAATGATACTTTGAATGCTGACAGATTTTTGAATACAATGGATTCTGCTAATGATCACTTTTTAAAAGCCTACCTCTTTGAAATCAATACCTCTATAGCTTAGGTTTTCATTTATGTTTTTTTAATTATGCACACTTCTGAAGGATTCCATCCATAGACTGCAAATTTACAAATAATTCTGTATGGCAGGAAAAATATTATCCCTCACAAATGACCGTGTCGTAATCCCTAAAACCTGTGATTATGTTACTTGGCAAAGGAGAATTAACGTTGCAGATGGAATTAAAGTTGGTAATCAGCTGACATTAACAAGGGTCCTTAAACGTGGAAGAGGGAGGTGGAAGAGTCAGTGTCAGAGTGATGTGGCATGAGAGAGATGTGACCGACCATGGCTGGCTTTGATGGTGGAGGAAGGGGTCACAGCCAAGAAACACAGGCAATCTCTAGAACTGGAAATGGCAAAGAAGTGGAATCTCCTCTACAGCCTACAGAAGAAACATAGCTCTGGCGACACCTTAATTTTAGCTCACTGAAACCCAATGCAGACTTCTGAACTCCAGAAATGTAAGATAATAAATTTGAGTCATTTTTAGTCACCAACTTTGTAATGATTTGTGATAGCAGCAACAGAAAACTAATACACTGTTTAATCAAAATAATCCACAAGAAATATATGTGGGATTGTCATGGGAAGTGAAGCAATCACTCATTGGGAGATGGACTATTTACTCATGCTTCTCTGGGCAGCCTGGGAGTGAGCTGTTTAAGAACTGAAAGCATACTTGATGGATGCCTCCCCTGCATCTCTTCTAGACTACTGTGATCCACAGGAAGTCAGGAAGATCTCTTTGAAGATAAAGGTTGATAAAATCTGGCTGAGTGTGGTGGCTCATCCCTGTAATCCCAGCACTTTGGGAGACCAAGGTGGGCAGATCACCTGAGGTCAGGAGTTTGAGACTAGCCTGGCCAACATGGTGAAACCCCGTCTCTACTAAAAATACAAAATTAGCCGGGCATGGTGGCACACACCTGTAGTCCCAGCTTCTCAGGAGGCTGAGGCAGAAGAATTGCTTAAACCCAGGAGGCAGAGGCTGCAGTGAGTCTAGGCAGAGGCTGCAGTGAGCCTAGATCATGCCACTGCACTCCTGCCTGAGTGACAGAGTAAGACTCCATCTCAAAAATAAATAAGGCTGGATGAGATGGCTCACGCCTGTAATCCCAGCACTTTGGGAGGCCGAGGCAGACGGTTCACAAGGTCAGCAGATTGAGACCATTCTGGCTAACACGGTGAAAACCCGTCTCTATTAAAAATACAAAAACTTGGTCGGACGTGGTGGCACATGCCTGTAGTCCCAGCTACTCGGGAGGCTGAGGCAGGAGAATTGCTTGAACCAGGGAGGCAGACGTTGCAGTAAGCCAAGATTGTGCCACTGCACTCCAGCCTGGGTGATAGAGTGAGACTCCACCTCAAAAAATGATAATAGTAATAAATAAAATAAATAAATAAATGAATAAAGTTGGTAAAATCTTCACCCATTTCACTTCTAATGTATACTCCCAAAGCCATCTCAACCACTCTTGGCTCCCCCTCTGTAGGTTAACTGGGATTAATGTTTGAGAATAAATGACAAGGCAGCTGGTGTTTCTTGTGAGGTAGTTTGAAATGTGGCATTTTCCCCATTTTCTCTAAGGGAGAGGCAGTGTAGCAAAATAGCAAAAGGGGGGCAATTTGCAATTCAACTGACCGGGGTGAAATTGTGCCCCCAACACTTACAAGCTGTGTGACCTTGTGCAAGTTACATAGCATCCCCAATAATGTTTTCCCATTGATAAAACTGGGCTGCTTAGAAAACCTCTATGAAGATGGAGAGAACTTAAACAAAATAATGAAAGTAAAGGGTTTTTCATGATGCCTGCCCCATAGTAAATTCTCCAGAAATATTAACTATTTTGCTATTGCCCATTTCTAATATGAAGGATTAGAAAAGGAAATTAAGAAGGAAAGAATGAAAGCACCCCAGCATGCCAAATGTCCTGTGAGAGAATGGGCACAGCAGGATAGTAAGAAGCTGAGAGTGATACCCAGAAAATGAAGGGGAGTAGGCAAATACTGCTTCGGTGCTGGCAAATCTTTGCAATGTGGCTGACTCAATCTTTAAGAAAGGGTTGCTCCCTCTGCCATTCTTTCCAGGCATATCAAAACCTGTGTTTAAAAAAAGGCCAACTAAGCGTTTGTGTGTAGTAAGTAATCATTAAAATTCATTTGCAGCCCCCGGGTGCTAGTTTCTTATAAAATGTCTTTATGCTGTTAAGAGGATTGAAGGGTTCTATCAGGGTTTGTGTAATTTAGTGGGCAGGGCAGGGGCTTTGGAGTCACACAGACCTCAGTTCAGATCCTCACTCTGCTACTTTCCAACTGCCCTGCCTCTTGTCTATGAAAAGGAGATAATGTTGCCCACCTTCCAGAGATCTTTTCAGGATTAAATGAGATACACAGATGAGGGGCTTGCACAGTACCAGGAGTGTCTGTCATGGTAGTAGTTATGTATTATTGGTATGTATTATTTGGGATAAAAAGGCTTGATTCTAGTACTGTCTGTATTACTTAATACGACCTGGGGGAAATCCTAAACCAATTCTGAGGTTGTTCCTCCTTCTGTACAAATAGGATAATGAAAAGTGGTACTTTATGAGGCTGTTGTGTGTCAGATGAGGCAATGCTTGGATATAAAAGTCTTATGTTTTGAGTCAATTGGAATATAATTGTCCTACTTGTGCCAGAAAGCCCAATTGTCCCCATTTCTGTCTCCTATTACCCTACCTCAGTGGCTGGCACATCCACCACTGACTTGTGTTAAGGTGGGGAAATTCTAGCACTTTACGTCTCATTGACAATGCTTCATGTGGTTGAGCTCCATAGACACAGGTGAGGAAGTGATAGAAGTGTAGGGAGAGGGTAAAGTGAACAATTGGTGTCCTCCTCTGTAACAGGCAGGACTAAATTTCTGGATTCTAGCAGTAGAGCAGGGGCCATTAGCATAAGTAACATAAAGGCCTGAATACACCAGGAACTTCCAGGAATAACTGCATATGCATCTGGTACTACCTCATTTACTTTCCCCAAATATAACCCCACTTAATCTTCCCAACTATCTTTTACACTAGAAATCATTTTCCTCACTTTCTAGCAGAGAAAACTGAGGCCCAGAGAGGCTGAGTAAACTATCTACGATCACACAGAGAGCAAAGAGTAGACCTAGAATGTGTTCTGGCTCCAAAGTTGATGCTCTTTCCACTCATCTATATTGTATCCCTGAAGTTCCAGTTTGATTATATCATGACTCTTCTGAGACCCAGGTTAGCTCAGACACTAATAGGATTAAATTCTATAAATAGCATGCTTAAACCATTAAAATAGATAAGTTTAGGGAACATATTAAAACTTTTGATGTACTGTAAGTCTTGTAATAATCTTAGAATTTCCCACTTGCCAGGTTTCATTGGTTGTAGTGTACAACCACTGACATTTCCACATAGCATTTTCTAAGGTATATCCCATAAAATACTATATTGTTATTATTAATAACAACAAAAACTACAACTACCACAATTAAACTACAATTAAACTACCACAATCCAAATTTACAGAGGGTTTATCATAAGCTAGGCACTGGTTAAATGATTTAAATGGACTATCTCATTAAATACTTAAAATGCTCTTTTGAAGTAGATGCTTTTATCTTCATTTTATAAAAGAAAAAACGAGTCTTGGAGTAATTAGTTATTCATCTGAGAAAAGTAAGTTACATTCTCAGATGTGTTATGGACCAATTTAATGAAACCAAGTTGAGACTTGGATGTCAGCATGACGATAGAATAGTTTGTCTCTTGCTCACATCTCCCACACAGACAAGAATCTGGCAGCCATTCACCATTCACAAGCAAGAGTGCCCTTGTGGGAGCTTTTGGACCTAGGGTAGAGGTTGTGAAACCCTGATGAAGCCCCAAACTGAGAAGAGCTGATTTGAGAATGGGGACCCGAAACTCTGGTATCAGGCTTGCCAAACATGGTCCTGACAACAGACTGAAAGCAGCCTCATCCCCTTCATTTGATTGTAGTCCTAAAACCAGTCCCATCTACCAAAGGACTCTGGAAAAACCATACCTGTCCATTCCCTGTTACAGGCCCACTCGTGGCAGACCTAACCACAGATACAGAAGCAGCCCTGTGAGCAGCTCTAGCCCTGCTCTTTGTCCTGCCCACCCAGGGACCTAAAGAAACGCATCTCTGCCTCTAGCTGCAGACTCACTGACTTCAGTTCCAACTGTGGATGCTGAATGCAGCCTTAGCTGTGAACCCTGAAGTGGCCCAACGACTTGGTTCCTGCCTTGCTCTACCCAGGTCCCAGGGTCTAGTCCTGTCCACATGGGGATTCAGCAGAAACCATGCCCATTTGTGACTCCAGTAACAGGCCTACCAACTCAGACCTGGCAACAGCCCCATGCCCTGGCTCTAGCACCACTTAAGTGTGATCCCAGAAGCAGTTCCATTACTCTGGGGACTTGGCATAAGAACATTTTTACCTACCTGTAAAAACCATCTGTAAAGATAGGAAGAGATGTTTGCTCCTTGAGATGCATAGACATCAACATAAGGCCACACAGATCATGAAGAATCAGGCAAACATGATGACACTGAAGGAAACTAATAATGCTTCAGTAACTGACACCAAAGAAATGGAGATCTACAAATGACTGAAAATAATTCAAAATAATTGTTTTAAATGTGTTTGGCTAGCTGTATTACTTACTACGATCTGGGGGAAATCCTAAACCAATTCTGAGGTTGTTCCTCCTTCTGTACAAAGAGGATAATGAAAAGTGGTACAAGAGAGCACAGATAAGACTCCACCAAGAAACTGTTGCAACTAATAAGTAAATTCAGTAAAGTTACAGGATATAAAATCAATATTAAAAAATCCGCTGTTTCTTTATACTAACAATTCACTATTCAAAAAAATAAATAAAAACAACCCCACTTACAATACTATCAAAAACAAAATACTTAGGAATAAATTTGAGGAGGTAAAAGATTTGTATACTGAATACTGTAAAACACTGATGAAAGAAATTGAAGAAGACAAAAATAAATGGAGCGATAGCCCATATTCATGGTTTAGAATAATTAATATAATCAAAATGTCCACACTACAGAGAGCAATCTACAGGTTTAATGCCATCTCTATCAGAATTACAATGGCATTTTTTCACAAAAATAGATAAAATAATTCAGACACAGAAAGAAAAATATTGCATAATCTCACTTACATGCGGAATTGTAAAAAGCTAATGTCAAAGGCACAGAGAGTGGAAGAGTGATTGCCAGGGTCTGGGGTAAAAGGGGACATGGGGAGATGTCAGTCAAAGGGCATAAACATTCAATTATAAGATGAATAAATTCTGGAAATCTAATGCTTAGTATGGGTACTATCATTAATAATATTTGATATTTGCTAAGAGAGTAGATCTTAAATGTTACCACACACACACACACACAAAAATGGTAACTATGTGAGGTGACGAATATGTTAATTATTTAATAGCTTCATTATGGTAATATCTTCACAATGTATATGTATAACAAAAAAATCAGATCGTATACCTATCGTATAGAAAATTTTTATTTGTTAATCATATCTCAGTAATGCTAGGAGCAAAAATAAGTTGAGCTGGTTGCAGTACTTTTCAGAGCCTTCAATATGATAGATAGTAGACTCTATGAATCTCCAAGAAGGGGACACTTACTCAGTGACTGCCACATGTATCTGACATGAGATGCTTTCTCTTCTGGCCATGTCTTTGGGAAATTCTGCCCTTCTCTGCCTGCTAACTTGTCTGTTCTTTCTGATGAAGCAGAGCTCTTGTATTCTGCTTATGTGTTACCTGCCTGATCATCTTTTAACAGGCCATGAAGTTCTTTCTCTTTCCCCAGAAGCTCTTCATGTTTGTGGACTCTAAGAGGGGTAGAAGAAAGTGTGAATTGCTTTTTATAGAGGACTGAGTCATTAATAGTTTGTACTTAACATATGAGGCAGTGGTTGTCTGTTTCCTTAGGAGACATAGAGCTTAGGTCTGAAAAAGGAGATCAATTATGCTCTCCCTCTTGCAAACCACAGACGAAAGAATGGGAAAAATGAGTTTGCAAAGGTTGTGAATGTAAATGATGGCCTGGGAATATTTAATCTTAAGGAAAATTGTGGGCAGGTATGATTTTTAAAAATCCATTCTCAATTAACTTTAGATGATACTTATCAAACATTTCTTATGCCCAGCATTATGCTAAAGATAGTGTGGAAAATAATAAGGAGTGTTTTTTTTTCCCTGCCCTCAAAGACCTTATGATTGTAAGAGTAAATGCAAAAAGTAATGAGGGGAATACAATTATTTAAATCTTCCTATTTTTAGTTTAGACATATTTATAATAAATGTAAAAATTAAGAATTACCTGCTTGGAAATCGATTACCTTTGCCACTTAAAAATCTATTTTCTGAACTTCTAGCCTTAAGGTAATTATGTAAAATCAAACTCCTCCTTTTGAAAATCACTCCCAGAACATCACGAAATACAGCAATGCAAATTCCATCTTGCATCAGATCATCTTCCATTAAATTAAATCTATAACTCCCCAAGTATAATGTATGAAGACCGAAGGCAGATGTAGGAATGGTAAAGGACTAAGCAGAGTACAGTAGTCATTTACTCAGGTGTCAGATTGCCCTGAAGAACCTCATAAAGGCTTAGGAATGGAAGGAACCTGTTTGTTCAGATGGTGGTAGTCAGGTGGTGGCTAAAAATAGGCAGATATTTTAAATGTCAGTGGGAGGAGCAATTGTGCCTGTAGTTCTCTAGACTCCTACCTCCATGACCCCTCACAAGATGGAAAGAATGGCCCCTGATAGAATTAAACCACAGAGGCTTTAGACTTGGAATCCCAGGGACAAAGAAGGGTAGAGGAGAGGTGTAAATGGAAAATAGAGAGCTAAGTGAAAGCCTGCCTTTTATAACAAGCTTCACAGCCCCATACCTCTGTCTAATTCAAAGCTATTACAAGTAGACTTATAGCCTTAGCCCCACACATAAGACTGAGGATTCCTTATCTGGAGAAACTGAATGACCCCCTAGAAAGATCTTCTTGGGGAATCCCAAATAAAATATTCAGTTGGGCATGAAATCTAAAATTAGCCCACCAGATAAGCCTCAACTATGCACACAACATTTCCCTTCACTTTTTCAGCACTTAACTAAAAAAAAAAAAAAGAAAAGAAAAAGAAAGTGAAGGATCCCCACATATTCAAGAGAAACCATTAATTTATGAAAGAGAGGGAAAGATACACTAACAAATATTAGAATAAACAAACACAATGCAAAGAAAGAGAACTTAGAAACTTTTAAAAAATCTTCAAAAAGATAAGACAGTGCATCTATGAAACAAGAAGAAATACCTATAAAAAAAGAACATTTCTCAGAAATAAAAACTATGATGGTGAAAAAAAATAGTTAAAGGGTTAGAATATATAGAGAGGAAATCTCTCCCTCTAAAAACAATAACAATCGCAGCAAACAACAGAAGGTGGACATCTGGGGGTAAACAATAAGAAAATTAGAAGCCCTATTCAGTAGCCCAATTAGTTGATTAATTAAAATTCTAGAAGAAGAGAATTAAAGATATAGTAGAAAGACACTTGGTTTGGGTTCCCTTGGAAACTGACTCTTAATTATGGATTTGAGTTCAAGTCTTTTTTGGGACATGATCCCAGGAACCATAGTAGGATTGTAAGACAGTGAGACAGGAAGGAAAGAAAGATAATAAAGCCAATTGGGAAGGAAAGAAATCTTTCAAGCCAATTATTATGATAGGCAACTGGAGCTCAATCCAGTTAGGAGAGTGTGGAATACACATGAGAGTTATCAAAACAAAAGATAAGGAAGCTGTAGCATTAATCTACCACTTCTCTTATGCCACTGTTTGAGGGAAGCTCACAGGGATATTTGGCTCATTCTTAGGCAGGCAGAATATGCTCCCCATGGCCGGTAGGGGAAAAAATCCCTTGTGCATGCAGAGTTACAGGAGTCCAAAATCAGCAAATAGATAAGTTTCTTAGGTCTTCTGTAACAAATTACCACACACTGGGTGACTTAAAACAACTGAGATTTATTTTCTCACAGTTCAGGAGGCCAGAAGTCTAAAATCAGTATGTCAGCATGGTTGGTTCCATCTAAAAGCTCTGAGGGAGAAATCATTCCATGTCTCTGTCCTTGCTTCTAGTGGTTCTTGGCACTCTTAGGCATTCCTTGGCTTTGTAGATACATCACTTTAATCTCTGCCTCCAGTGTCACATTGCCTTCTCTGTGTGTCTCTGCATCTCTGTGTGCCCTCTCCTTTTCTTATAAGGACAGCAGTCATTGGATTTAGGGCCCATCCTAATTCAATATGATCTCATCTTGATCCTTCACTAATTGCATCTGCAAAGACTATTTCCAAATAAGGTCACCTTCTGAGGTTTCAGGTGAACATGTATTTTGAGAGAATACTATTAAACTCACTATAGTAGCCTTCTGCATGGAGGTGATGATAAACAGGGAAATACTACCTGCTACAAAAAATTTTCAAAGAATAATGTAAGGAAATTTTCAAGGTCTTGTGAAAACATGATTTAAAGAACTCACTAAATACACATCACAATAGAGGTAAATAGACCTACGCTGAGATACACCATGGTGACAGATGTCAGAATCCAAATGGAGTCACTAATGTTAAGAAAACTCTAACACAGAGCCAGGGAAGGCTACAGAGAGAGCATTCCCATGCTTATTTGCCTGATAACACAAACTATCATGAAAGACTGCAAAAAGCACAACCTTGTACAAAGGCCATTGCAACCTTACATCAAAAATACTTTTGACGTAAGGACTTTTGATGTGCTTTGGCAAGAACATCTACTCAGCAACCGCCTGTTCAACCTCGGACTGGCATCACCATTTTTATAGCCAAGGATAATTATTTCAAAACAATTGTGTAGTCCTCCTAGGTTTTTCCTTTAAAAACCTTTGTTTTCCTTTACCTCTCTAGTAAGTTTACTATGACATGTGTATTCCCATTGCAGTGTTCTTATCCTAAATATACATATATAACAAGTAGAGACTACAATTATATATAGTATACATAATACATATATGTAACAAATATACATATGTATTATATATAATATATAATACGTATATAATAAATACATATATTTATATATCATATATAATACATATATGTAACAAATGCATATAAATAACAGAGAGAAGCTCTTTAAATATGTATATATATTTAATTCTATTTAATTTCTAAGGATTAGAATTAAAATTCCATTACAATTAAATATATATATATTTAGAGAGCCTTAGAATTAAATTTATTAAATAGATTAATTTATTAAATAAATTAAGTAGATTAAATAAATTAAATTTATTCCATAAATTAAATAGATTGTAATGGAATTAAAATTCCATTACAAAATAAACAGAGCCTCTCTCTGTTTATTATTTAGGTTGTCACCATCATAACATTTCAGGAGACCAGAGATAAAAAGAAGAGAATGGAGTTCTCCAGAGTGAATACAGAGACATTTCACACACACACACACACACACACACACACACACACACGTAAAAAATATGTATGTTTTTATTTGGGATCAGAACGACATTGGATTCTCAATGATGACATTGAAAGCTGAGACAATGAAATGAGGTTCAAAATTCTGGGGAAAATATTTTCAACCTAGAATTTTATGCCTTCCAAACTATCAATCAAGCACGAGGATAAGAAAAAAAAAAAGACTTTTTTAGACTTTCATATTTCAAAATAAGTACCTTTGAGTCAGCCTTTTTCTTTGTTCTAGTAAAAAGTAAGAATGGACTAAAACAGAGGAAGAAAATCCAGTAAAGAAGGGCTCCAATCCAGATTACAGGAATTTCCAAAATGGTGGCTGAGAGAAAACCTGGGGTTTGAGCCATGTTACGAGACAGTGTTCCAGATTAGAGAGGAATAGTGGGCTCAAGAAGAGATGCCTTCAAGAAAAGATTAAAACCAGACACTACAAGTTTGACACTGGAAAAGCTGAATTGAAAAGTATTTGGAAGAGTTGTTGGAAGGTATAGAAAGAGTTTATTGATTTACATAAAACTGAGCAATAAAAATTGAGGCATCAGTTTTACCTCCAGGTGAAATAAAAGTGGTATAGGAAATTAAATGTAATGATGGTACACCATTTGACTGAGCATTGAGAAATATTTATAGAGTTGTAATAATAAAAACACTGATGTGTAATAAAAAATTGTGATAGAATATGATTGAAACAGTAAAGACAAGGAAAATGGAATGTAAAAGAACTAAAATCTTCATCTCCCTAAAAAGAAGTCAGTAGACAATGTCTAAATTTGAAGATTGAAGAAAAAGTAGTGTCAGAATTTTTTAAAAAAGAAATATAGGGTAATGACCAGAAGACACAGCTAAAGGGTTTAAAGTCATTGCCCCTACGAGATCAAGAGATAATAAGTAAATGTGTCTTGGAAGTGTTGAGTATGTCTTGGTGATTTGGGATTTCTGGTTCTCTTCTTTGAGTCCCAGGTTTCTGGAGCTCCTCCTAATGCTGTGAGCTGCCTCTGTTTCTTCCCTCATGATTCCCAAAATATTCTTTTTCACTTAATCCACTTTGAATTAAAATTCCATTATAATTAAGAGTCCAAGCTATTGCAATGACAGATGCGGAGCCCATTGATGTATCTATCCTGACAATTCTATTTAAAACGTTAGTCCTGATCCATGCCCAATGTGCAGTCTGTTCTATATACTGTGTAGACCAAGATCCTTATTATGGCATGAGGTTAGCCATATTCTGGCATCCTCCCATGGCTTACCTCCCATCATTCCTAATCTCATGTCACACTGCAGTCAAAATGAAATTCTTTCAGTTCCCTGACCCTGCTCCCATTCCTGCTCTTATCCCCATCATATCCTCCACCACCCTCACCATCACCACGCTTTTTATAACCACGGTTCTTTTTCACACATGGATAATTCTTACTTATTTTTGCAGACTAAGCTGAATTTTCCCCTCCCTCAGCCTTACTAGATTTACGATTTAGTAAATTTGTCTTAATAATTCTCAGAGTTAGCACTTAAAACATTGCATTACAATTTTGCAATTCTACTTTTGTATTTTCCTTTAGAGAAAAAAAACTTCTTAAAGACTAGAACTGTGAAACAATCATCTTTGTACCCCGAGCACTTGTAGTTGTTGTTCAATAAGTGTGTATTAAACTGAACAACTTAACTTGTGTATATACAGCAAAGATGAATGTGATTATGTTGGTATTTCAGTTATCTATTGCTGCAGAAAAACCACCCCTAAATATAGTAGCTTAAAACAGTGTGATGGTTAATTTTAGGTGTCAGCTTAACTGGATTCAGGAATATCCAGATAACTGATAAAGCATTATTTGTGAGTATGTCTGTGAGGGTGTCTCTGGAAGATATTTGAATCAGTGGTCTGAATAAGGAAGACCTGCCCTCAGTGTCACCGGGCAACATCTAATCGACTGAAAGCTTGGATCGAATGAAAAGGCAGAGGAAAGGTGAATTTTATTTTTCTCCTGGAGCTGGATACTCTATTTATCCTGCCTGTGGACATCAGAATTCTAGGCTCTGTGTCTTTTCAACTGTAAAACTTACACTAGTAGCCATCTGGTTTCTCAAGCCGTTGGCTTCAAAACTGAGAAGTACAGCATTCTCTTCCCAGGTTCTGAAGACCTCAAATGGACTGAGCCACACTACCAGCATCCATGGTTCTCCAGCTTACAGATGGCCTATTTTAGGACTTTTCAGTCTTCATAATTATGTAAGCCTATTTCCTTAATCTTCTCTCATCTATCTACCTCTGTATATCTCCTATTGGTTCTGTCTCTCCAGAGAACCTCAACTAGTACAAGCAGTAACCAGTCATTTTCTTATGATTCTGAAATTTGGGCATGGCAAGTGGGTACAGTTTATTACTGCTTTATGTGGTGTTGACTGGGGCCACACATGTGGATTCATTGAGTTGAGAATTCAGTGAGAGCTGGAACATCTGAAATAGTTTCACACATGTGTCTGGCACCTCAGCTGGGATGGCAGGAATGGCACAGGCTGGTTGGCCCTATATCCCTGTCCATAAGGGTTCATGCAGTCCCCCATCAGTTAGTTATATTACCTGAGTTCCTTTAGATGGGATCCCAAGAGAACGACAACAACAACAAAAAGCTGCTAAGATTCTTAAGACCTCATTTCAGAAGGTATAGTGTCATTTCTGTTACACTCTGTTGATCCAAGCAACTCATAAGGCCAGCCCAGATTCAAGGGAGAGGGAATAATAGTTTTCACCTCCTGGTGGAGGAGAGACATGTGCATTCAAGGATGACAGCTATTGTTGCAACCATCCTGACAAACAATCTAATTTTGATAATTCAATCGCGTAGCTTAACCAGATAATTTCAATCTTAAATTTTTGAACTAAAATATTTACTTGTTTGTGGATTAGATTATCATTATGTAAGTCAAGCAGTGTGACTGGGGAGGAGGCACCTTGTTTTGTAGGAATTGTTATTGTATTTTAACTTCAAAGATAAAAATCAATCAATCAATGAAGCATGATATTTTATGAGTGATGCTCAGCCATGGTGCTGATGCACTTTTCTGCGAATTATAAGATGATTTGCTCCTGTAGAAAGCTAATGGAGAAAGAAGCAACTAATGTGGCTCTAGGATAGCAGAAACTTTTCATTGAAAATTACCTAAATGAGATTTCTGAAAATATTAACTGTCTTCAGCCAAAATTTAAAATAATGTATATGTTTAAAATAATCTGTAATATTCAGTCAGTCTGTCCTGGGACATACTTTTGCACACTAACGTTTTAGAAAATATGGAACTGTAACAGAATGATGAATGGCTATACCTGCATTTTAGAGATGTCCATTACACTAACTAAAATCTAGTATGGGCTGAGTACAGTGGCTCACGCCCATAATCCCAGCACTCTGGGAGGCCAAGGCAGGTGGATCACCTGAGGTCAGGAGTTTGAGACCAGCCTGGCCAACATGGTGAAACCCTGTCTCTATTAAAAATACAAAAGTTAGCTGCGCATGGTGGTGCGCACCTGTAATCCCAGCTACTGAGGAGGCTGAGGCAGAAGAATTGCTTGAACCCAGGAGGTGGAGGTGGCAGTGAGCTAAGGTCACGCCACTGTACCCCAGCCTGGGCAACAAGAATGAAACTCCATCGCAAAATAAAATAAAATAAAATCTAGTATGGATACAGCTTTTTAATTACTTTCCATCATTGCTGCAGTCAATGAAGCCAGCTTCATTACCCACTGTAATGCCTTGCTTGTAATAAATCTTTTTAAAACCTAAAAAGAGTTTCCAATTCTAAAATTCTAGCAACAGGCCTTTCTGCCTAGCTTTGCCTGGAGCTGAATGCATAAATGAGCGTTACTGGCTTGTTACCTGATAAGACAAATGATGCAAATAAAATAAGTAAATAGAACTTACGCCTTTTCCTATTTTTATTTGAATACGCTTTTTTGCATTTCAATGTATTTTAAATTATTTGTTAATAACAACCACTTGTACAGAAGAGTCAAGGCATTGATGTGGTTTAAGAGAACTAGAGAAAATGTCTGAAATCTTGGGTTCTTAGTTTGTTTCTGCTACTTTCTAGCTGTTCTTCAGCCTTAGGCAGGTGTCTTAAACTCCCTGAACCTTATTTTCTTCAGTTGTGTAAAAGGGATGAGCTCAGATTCTCTGCTTTCTTCACAGATGAGAGAAAGACAATGAAAAGAATTTGCAAACTATAAATCTCTAAGCAGATGGGAGGAAAGGAATTGATGAAACAATAAATGAGACAATAGAAACCACAGAGAACCAAAGGTACGTCTGGACATTCATTAATTTACTCTTGTAATATTTATTGAGTAGCTTATACGTGGTAGGTACCATACTCAGGGCTGGGGATTAGAGATGAGCAAGACAGATGAGCTCCCACACCTCGCCACATCTTGCTGCCAGACAGGAGAGACATAAGTTACATATGTAAGCAAACAGTTAATATCCCTATAAAAAGTGCTATAGAGAAAAGGAGCAGGACACTAAGAGAGAAAGAAACAAGGAGAACCAACGCAGTAAATTTTTCTGGCTGAGGAAACTAAGCCTGGAGGGTGGGATGGAGTTAGACCAGCAAATAAAGGGGTATGCAGGAATGTCCAAAGCAAAAACAACTCAAGGATGACAAGTGTGGCAAGAGCACTGGAAGGAAACAACAACAACAACAAAAAGCTGCTAAGATTCTTAAGACCTCATTTCAGAAGGTACAGTGTCATTTCTGTTACACTCTGTTGATCCAAGCAACTCATA
>NW_012106141.1:2348-16550 GCF_000951045.1 Mandrillus leucophaeus | reverse complement strand
GGATGGAGTTAGACCAGCAAATAAAGGGGTATGCAGGAATGTCCAAAGCAAAAACAACTCAAGGATGACAAGTGTGGCAAGAGCACTGGAAGGAAGAGAGAGAAAACAGGCACCTATGACAGCAGACATGTAAGCTATGAAAGGGGTTTGACTTTGATTCTAAGTGCAAGGAAAGCCACTGAAGGCTTTTAAGCAGGAGAGTGATGGGATTTAGAACTATGCTTTAGAAAATTCATTTTTACTCTTTGATTGTGAGGGTCAAGAATGGAAAGAGGAGGCTACTGCAGAGGACCGAGAGAGTGATGATGATGGCTTAGATTAAGGGACAGGCTTTTCTGTCTAGTTTTACTTGGAGCAGAATGCATTAATGAGCCTTCTTGCTTGTTCCCTAATAAGACAAGCAATGCAAATAAACTAAGTCTAAATAGAAAGTATGCCTTTTCCCATTTTTACTTGAATATTATTTTCTTGCATTTCAGTGTATTTTAACTTCTTTGTTAATAGCAATTAACCACTTGTACAGAAGAGTCGAGGCATTGAGGTGTAAGAGAACTAGAAATAATTATCTCATAAGCAGTAAAAATAGCAGGAATTAGACAGGTTCAAGATACATGTTGTAGATGGAATTAACAGGATTTGTTGATAGAATAGTAATAATTGGGAAGGAGAAAAAGGAAATGCTAAGGTTTCTGGCTTGAACAACTAGGAGGGTGGTTCTGCTATTTACAGAAATGGGGAAGCTGGAACATGTTTCTAAGGGAAATAAAAATATACCATTGTGTCATGTTAAATTTTGACATCCAAATGAAACTATCAACAAGGCAGTTGACTAGGCAATCAAAGAATGAACTAAAGAAATATGAGTCATGTTAGTACAGATTCATTCTTCCAACTGCCCACTGGCATAGATTGGGTGAAAAGTCATCAACCCATGTCATTTTAGGCTGCCAAGCTTAGACATGCCATGCATGATTGGCTGAGTAAGTGATTTTCTTTTCAGGCCAGGATCAAGTCTTTTTCATTTCCTTTCAAATGTCCCTATCCAAGTTGCCACCTCTATTCATATACCATTGATATCAAGGTAGGGCATAGGTTTTAGATAAGTGTAGTGTTGCTCTGTTTGTGGAACAGGGAACCCAAAAGCACTGGGTTAAGAAGTAATAAAAATGGTGGCTGGTTATAAAGGCCAAGGGTAAGCTCTATTGGACACTGAGTGTAAAGGCAGAGGCACGCTATACAAATTTCAAACATATTTTACCCATTTTCTGAGTCTATATGTTGGTGCAGAAAATAATTATAGTCTTCTGTACTTATCTATGCATAGGTGCCACTTAGTGATGGTCTCTATTTCTTTTGCTAATCTTATTTTATGATTGAGTTAAAGAAAATTGATTTGAATGGGAACACTTGATTGTTTCCCATATTCGTTTTCTTCCTGATCCAGTTAACATTGGTGCTTTCTTTATATGATACTGCTGAGGACTTAAATGACAAAGCTTTGTCCTTGAGAAAACTCCTATGTGAGTCACTCTTGGTCTGGATCAAAGCTCAAGCACTTATAAACTTGGTGACCTTGAGCTTGTTGTATAGTATGTCTCGGCCTTAGTTTTCCCATTTGTGAAATGGTGCTAAGTACCTCGCACCAAAGAAATGAAATATACATGGTCTTAGCATGATGCTTAGCACAGTGTTAGGAGTTTATGGTTATTATCATTAGATGGAACCTAAGACAGTGATTAGTTTTGGAGCTGCGTATTTCAGGATATTAGAAACTCTGGTAAGGAGCACAAAATAATCAGGTTAACAGCTATCATTGAATAATGTGAAATAGGTTGCTATGGTAATGGGAATGAGGCTGACTTGGGAGGGCATAGTGAAAGAGGTTGTGATAATCAGAAAAAGTCTAATCTGTACAGTTTTTGAGAACTTTCTCCAATGAACTAAAGCATTGCCTACTCCCAAGAAGGCAGTTGGCATCTTGAAGCTAGTCTGTTTCCTGGGCTCCTCCAAATCGGATTGGTGTGCAAGTTTACCATGTTACCCTGGTAACCACAGGGAGGAAGAAAGAAGAGCCATAAACACTAGTAAGCTATGGAAAGAAATGACAGACAAGCAAAGAGTTCCTTATGTTCTATAGCATATTGAAGTTAGAAATGGTCATAATCTGCTATAAAAAACAATTTGGACATTTAAAATGTTATTAATTGACAAATAATAATTGTGTATATTTATGAGCTACAGTGTGACATTTCAACCCATATATACCTTGTGGAATTATCAAATCAGGGTAATTAGCATATTCATCACCTCAAAGATTTATCATTTCTTTGTGGTGAGAACATCTAAAATCCTCTCTTTTAGCTATTTTGGAATATATAATACATGGTTATTCATTACAGTCACCTTGCTGTGCAGTAGAACAACAGAACTTATTCCTCCTGTCTAGCTGAAACTTCATACCGATGGAACAACATCTTCCCACTCCCTGTTCACTATTTAAAGTTTTCATCACTGCTTCCTTTTGTTTAAGGATTTTCCCTTCATAATGCCTTTTTATTCACATGAAATCCTTAATTATCTTACAAACATTTAATGAGCACCTATTCAATACCTAAATCTGTACCTCACCACAGCTTTGTTAGTAGGCAGGGCAGGTTGGGGAAATTGAGTCTCAGGGAAATGACATGATTTGCTTGTCAGTGTCGTGTCTGTTCAGTACTATCGTTTTGTTTTCACTCTCAGTGCTATTTCTAATACCTTTGGGACTAGCAGGAATGGAATATAGTACACTCTTGGGATTCAAAGTTATCATTTGAGTTTTTGACTACTTATGAACAACTTGAAGCTCCCTGACTTTGTGTGTGTGTGTCTGTGTGTGTGTGTGTGTTTAATTTTGCTGAAGCACACATCTGAATTGCTGCAAGGCTGCCGTGTGGGAGTGTGTGTATGGCACAGCTGTTGTTTTTCCCTGCGTGGCACCTATTCTCCATTCTTCAGTAAGAGCTCCTTGGGTTTGCTTTGGGGAACTGTTTCTCACCCATTGGACACTACCTCAGCCTTGGAAGTGTCAGTTAAGGGACCTGGCCCTCCCCTGAGAAGAGTCTGGCCATGTGACCCAAGTTTAGTCTGCCAGACTGTCTCTCCAAAGAATGAGAAACTTGAAAATAGAGACACGTGGGTTGAAAAATGATTTGGGAAGATCTAGTCCTGTCATGATACCGTGAAAGTGCTGTCTATACATTCTCATTATATAGAACACAGACTGCCAAGGCTTTTCTGTAAAAGGCCACAAAGTAGATATTTTAGACGTTGTGTTCATAAGGTCCCTGCCTCAGTTACTTGGCTCTGCTATTGTAAAGGGAGAGCAGCCATAGACAACATGCAAACAAGTGGGTAAGCCTATGCTCCATGGAAATTTTATTTATAAAAACAGATGGCAGGCTAGATGTGCCCTTGGGTCATAGTTTGGAAACCTAGAGCCTCAGAGCTGTATCAATTCCTGCTCTTTCCTGTGTCTAGTTTTTCAACTCTTCCTTTTTTGTTCTGTGTGCTCCCCATTTATTTTTTAAGCAAATTTCTTTTGCTATTCAATGTTGTCAGAATTAATTTCTGCTGCTTGCCACCAACGAACTCTGACTGATCCAGAGTGAGCCTCTTGGCTAATGAGTGAATGTAGCTGAGTGCCTAACATCCGCATTCCAGTGAAGCTTATCTTTTTGCTGTCCACCAGCATTTGGGATAACATTTGGGAAGCAGTTGATAAAACAATGTCTTAGGAAAAATAAATAGGCTTAGTGATGTAAGTAAAGATGACATGAAGAGTCTACAGTAAAGAAGATGGTCCTTAGATGTTTAGGCTAAATTAAAAAATAAAAAATTGAATTTGGCAGTGGCTCAATTCTATGATTTGAATTAGCCCTTTAAAAGGAAATAAAAAATGGTGAGCTTGTAACACTGTTTTAATTAGTTTTTCAAAGAGATTTTTAAATGATCAAGAGAGAGATTTAAAATGTTTTCTTTAAACAAGCTTAAAAAAATGTTAAAATGAGGTTTATTTGTGGTCTAGTTTAATCCTAGGAAACTTGAGCTTTTCATGCTAGAAGATGTGAAGCCTGTGCCCACCATTTCTTGTGAACCTGGGGTTATGTGAAGGTCTCAGTGTCTATTCTTCTATAGTGAAAAGATTTTACCTCTGTCAATGAGGCTCATTCATTCTGTCCCCCACTGTTCTAACAGGAAGTAAATACTGTTGAGCATCCTATTTAGATCAAGAAGATAAAATCATCAAGTCTTTTCATAGCCTGGGACTGAAGGATATATAAAATGAACACTGTCCCTGCCCTTATATAACTGTCCACCTAGCTGAGATGAAAACATTACCCAATTAGGAAATCTTGAGTAGTCCAAAGTGGTCAGTTCAATTCCACAAAGAATGAATGGGTCACTCAGGGATTCTGTGATGGTGCTAAACAGAGACACAATAAAATACTGTATCTCAAGCAGCATGAGAATCCTTGCATTCCAGAGATAAAAGGGATCTTTAAAGCCCAGTTTCTTCATTTCACACAGGAAACACCGAGGTCCAGGGAAGCTAACTCACTTTGTCTAATGGCCAATCTCTAATTAATAGTGTCCGTGTGGCCAGAGCCTGGTGTTCCTAACTCCATTTCTCCAGTGCTCTCCTCTAGATGCAGAAGAGCTGCTTTCAGGAAGTACATAGACCTAAGACTGAATCACAAACTGAAAGCATTGTTCTGATTCTATGAAGAAAGTCTCCATCTAGTTCTAGATCTCTTTGAACCTTTCTTGGGTACTTGAAAAATTCTCTTCAACACATACACACATATGTCTATTGCACCACTATTCACAATAGCAAAGACACGGAACCAACCCAAATGCCCATCAATGATAGACTGGATAAAGAAAACGTGGTACATATGCACCATGGAATACTATGCAGCCATAGAAAGGAATAAGATCATGTCCTTGGCAGGGACATGGATGAAGCTGGAAGCCATTATCCTCAGCAAACTAACACAGGAACAGAAAATCAAACTCTACAAGTTCTTTCAGAAGTCAGAGTTGAACAATGAGAACACATGGACACAGGGAAGGGAACAACACACATGGGGGCCAGTCAGGGGGCTGAGGGGAGAGAGGAGGGAGAACATTAGGACAAATAACTAATGCATGAGGGACTTAAAACCTAGATGATGTGTTGATGGGTGCAGCAAACCACCATGGCACATGTATACCTATGTAACAAACCTACACGTTCTGCACTTGTATCCCAGAACTTGAAGTAAAATAATAATTTTTAAAAAAGAATTTTAAGAGCCAGAACTCAAACTTACATTTACATAATGATTTTTAAAGGCTGGCAAATATAAAAATTAAAGAATAGGCTTATTTCTAAAAAAAAGAAAAAAAGAAAAAATTCCCTTTGAACAAAAGATAAGGCAGGTCTCAGGCTCATTGTCTTCAGCGTGCAGTCACATTTAGCTGAATTTTTATAACATTGCTTTGATTTTGTTGTGTTTATTTTTAACAATTATGGTTTTTCATTTATAGACATGGTATGAAGTCTCCTTTTCAAATGAATGTATCTAAGCTTTTTTTAAAAAAAGGTCAATTTAATTTAAAGGAAAGTATTAAGCAAAAAACAACAAACATTATACCCAAAACAAACCTTAGTAAATTGGATATATTAACTCAATTAACCTGACAGTAATACTGTGAAATAAGCACTATTTCCATTTTGCAGATCAGACAGGCACTGCGAATTTAAATAACTAGAAGAGGTTAAGCAGGTTTCAGACTCAGGCTATCTGGTCCCAAATTTTGTTCTTGAACACAAATCTCTACTTTGATGCAAAGTGTGGGGAATAGTGAATTATATCACATTGCGTCCATACAGTTTTGAAATAACTGATCTAGAGGGAAAGTCTATTGAATATAAATTTCCTTCTAACAATATAGACAATTTTGATCAAAGAAGGTCTTAAGAATTTATCTGGTAAATGCCTGCTATGCATGAGCTCCTCTGCTAGGTGTTTTGCAGACAATGTATTTGATTGTTGCAGCAACATTGCAAAGTAGGTATTATTTTATTTATTTTCAGAGGAGAAACTTGGGATTGATTTGTTCTAGAACACCTTAATAATAAATAGCAGAACAGAAATTCAAACCAAACTCAAGCTGGTTCCAATGTCTGTGTTCTTCGCTGCCTTCCAAATTCAAGACCCTGTTTTTTTCAATGCAATGCTCCCACTTACTGGGCATTTTCTATACCTCTACCCTCCTGCCTGTAACCAGAAATGAGTTGAATATGCTTGCTCAACAAAATGCATCCTATTCCAGCCAAGTAGCTCAGTCCCCCAAGATTCCTCATAACCAAATTAACCAGTATTTGGAATGGAAGTCAGACAACAAACCCCAGTGCACTGGATTAAAAATTACAACCTCGCTGGGCTGGTGTGGCTGGAAAAATAATGTGAGACACACGGATAATAAACAGCAGATTTTGGACAGAAAAGCATGGCATTAAATAATTGAAGCCAGTGAAAGTGGAATGTGAGGCCAAGTCCACACAGCTATTTATGAAACTGAGAAATGGAATATTGATGTTTTGTACCAGAACTGAGAGCTTTCTGGTTAATTACATTCCTGAGTGAATTCAGAGAAAAATATGATACTTACATTTTTCAGGGAACAAAATAATTTTCAGTCATTCACTGGGAAATCAGTTAACTCTATTTCACCTGCTTTCTGTAAAATCTGGAAGAGCATTCTGTTGGCTGTGAAATACTGAAACCTGTGGTTCTTATATGTTCTACTTTTATTATCAATTTATTGGTTACTTGCTATGTGCCAGACAAAGATGTTTCTCAGAGCTCATAGTTTGGTGAACATAGAGATTATTAGATCTAGCATATAAAAACTACTAGAATAAGGTCCCATTCCCTTCCCCATCAATTGCTATCTTATAAAAAATAATTTTTTACATAGGACTCATCAGTACTGAAAATCATGTGTGTGTGTGTGTGTGTGTGTGTGTGTGTGTGTGTGTGTGTGTGTGCTTATTTGCCTACCATCTGTCTCCCAAAGTAGAACGAAAAGGCCAATGAAGCAAAGATTTTTGCTTATTGTTTCCAGTACCTAGAATGGTCCTAGACTACATAATGTATTGGAGGCCAAATGCAATGGAGGCCACAGGGGAAGAAGTGAGCAGATTTGTCCAGGGTGGGCTGGAGAAGGAACCAGAGGAAACAATGTTTCAGGTAGGGACTTGGAAGAGGCACAGCAGTTTGTGGAGGAGTAAGGCAAGAGCATTGCAGGCAAAGGGAAGGGTAGAAACAGAGGGAGGGATGCACGAAAGTGCATGATGTGTTTAGGCAGTGATGAAGCCAGGAGTGAGTTGAGGAGAGTGACTGTGAACAATATGTAGTGTGGCAAGGTGATGCCAACACATACAATCTACAGCTATGATACAATGTGTCAGTTCCCGTTCATCTGCTTCCACCTGACAGGGCCCCACCCACCTTCCCCAATGCCACCTCGTTTTCCAAAGACACCTTCTCAAGAAAGTCTCAGCACCATTGGCTGGGTTTTAGTGTGTTGACTAAGCCTGCAGTTCTCCTTGGCAATCTTTGTTCTATTTCCTTCAAACCTGGATGTATTAATTATTTGTTCTACCCATCATATGGTTATAACAAAATAATTCTTAGTTGACTCTCCCAGTTGCAGAGCTGAGTTACATTGCTTTTAGTTGTGAAGGTTTTATTAACCTAAGATAATTAGCCAATGTTTGAATGGACATGGGGAAGTATAGGCAGTATCTAAATATGTCAAAATCTATCATGTGTCATTTTTTGGCTTATAGTCTTTTTCTTTTGGCTTTTTAACTAACATTGCTTTTTGAATGAGTATCAAGCTATTTATAGTTAAAACTCTTACTTGTAGTTAATAGAAAACAATGAGAGCTCAAATTATAAGAGGGAGAATTACCGGAAGAACACTGTGTTATGCTTGGAACCCCAAAGCAGCTGGGCCTCTCAATGACTTGAAACAGAAATTTGAAACTCAGGCAGTATTCAGTCTCTCAGTCTTGCTCCTCCCTGCCCCTACCTCTCCCTTAATCTTGGCCTCTGGTTCTGTCTGTTACTTCTCTCTGTTTCTTCCTCTATTCCTCTCCTTCCTCCCCATTTGCCAGTTTTTCCCTCTGTTGGTCACTCTGTCTCTCTCTTATCTCTCCCATTCTCTCCTTTTTTTCCTTTTTTTTGAGACAGAGTCTCGCTCTGTCGCCTAAGCGGGAGTGCAATGGTGTGATCTCAGCTCACTGCAAGCTCTGCCTCCCAGGTTCACGCCATTCTCCTGCCTCAGCCTCCTGAGTAGCTGGGACTACAGGTGCCCACCACCTCGCCCGGCTCATTTTTTGTATTTTTAGTAGAGACGGGGTTTCACTGTGTTAGCCAGGATGGTCTCGATCTCCTGACCTCGTGATCCGCCCGCCTCAGCCTCCCAAAGTGCTGGGATTACAGGCGTGAACCACTGCGCCCGGCTCTCCTTTTTTTTTTCATTATTATCCTTTCCACTGGCTTTACTTGCTTTTTCGTATTCACAGTAAGGCCTTCCTGACAATTCTCCAGATTATATTTCCTCCATTCAAGAGACCAGCTCAGATAATTGGCTAGTTCCCTAAGTCCCTAAGTCTCTCAGATTTCAAAATCCATAGAAGAGGATCTGATTGTTCCAGTTTGAGCTAGGTATCATCCCTGGTCCAGTCAAATGTGAGCAGGGGCTTAGCGTGGTGGCTCTCACCTGTAATCCTAGCACTTCGGGAGCCTGAGGTGGGTGGATTGCCTTACCCCAGGAATTTGAGACCAGCCTGGGCAACATGGCAAAACCCGCCTCTACAAAAAATACAAACAAATTTAGCCAGGCATGGTGGCATGTGCCTGTAGTCCTAGCTACTTGGGAGGCTATGGTGGCAGGATCACCTAACCCTAGGAGGCCGTGGCTGTGGTGAGCCATGATCTCACCATTGTACTCCAGCCTGGGTGACAGAATGAGACCCTGTCCAAACAGAAAAAAAAAAAAAAAGTGTGATCAGGAAAACAGTCACAGGATACAAATGTGCCTGGAGAGTAGGGGTATGGCAGCCCTGTGGGGTGTGGGGAGGACTATATCCCAGAGAAAGGATATCTCTGTAACTTTAATACTTAAGGTAAAAGATGCGCAGTCCCTCTAATCACAGTGTCTGAGTGAATATTAATGAATGAATTAATATTCTTAAACTAATGTTGGTTGATCAAGATTTCTTGATGAATGATACCATATAGAAATTTAGCACTTCATGTGGAATGATTTTTCCTTGGGAAAGTTGATCAGACTTTTTGAAAGTTGGGCTATTTTATAGATTTGTAGTGTTCAGGTTCCTATGTCAACAGCGTTGTGGCCTCACCGAAAGCCAGAGAAGCAGAATTGTACAACCCAATGCCGCTTTAGGGAAAGCAAAGGTAGCCATTAGCTGTCAGGCAGATGTTCTTGTCTGGTAATGGATCTTGCTGCATGTTCTTTGTAAAGTGATTTCCTTCCTGTCCTTCGCTTGCTCATCTGTAAAATAAGGGGGTTAGATGTGACGATCTGAGTTCCCATTAGTTCTGATGTTCTGTGATTCCCAGTGGAAGCAAGAGAGGCCCCTCAAGTTCTGGGCTAGACTGGGAAGGAGCTGCCTGACTGGTCACAGCTCCCATAAACACTTGTGCTTGCCAGGCCCTCTGAATCCTCCTCACAACTGTTCCAGCTGAACTCAGGATCCTATTTTTATTTTCTAGGTAGTTCTGAAATTAGATCTGCCGACTTTGCAGCTCCTGTCAAATGTCTGCTCCTCTAAGGAATGGTTTTTCAGACTTTTAGCAAAAGATTTTCATCTCTGAAGGACTGTGGTTACCTTTTCTCATCTCTCAGGGCAGATCTTTGAAAGCACTTGGCCCTCTGAGTAGGGGCTCTTGGCACTTCTTTCCCGGCTGTTAACTGCACCAGAGATGCTGCACCAAAGTATGGAATGGTATACAGCTTTCTCCTTTAAGAGGCTGTCAGCAGGAGAACCCAATGTGATGAAGGGGAGACTGTAAATGGTTTTACCTGGAAATGGCCAAATTGTCTAAGTGTTCTTGTGATTACACTCAGATTCATCTGGGCATTTGGTGGAGGGCATAAAAATAAAGAGGGAAAAAGAATGGAGATGCTGGCAGTGTGAAGGCATCGTTAATTCCTGTCCCTCCCTTGAAATGGTTTCTTTATTCATTATACAAGCATCCATTGAGTAACTTGTATATTCTAGGTACTCCTCTAGATGCTGGAGAAGCAGGAATGTAGGCAAAGAAAAGATAGGCTGGCAAACACATGAACATTAGTCTGGGGTTGGGACGGGGATGTCTGTCTTCTCTCTTGATCTCCTCCTTTCACTTTTCATTTCCATTAGCAGGAATGTAGGCAAAGAAAAGATAGGCTGGCAAACACATGAACATTAGTCTGGGGTTGGGACGGGGATGTCTGTCTTCTCTCTTGATCTCCTCCTTTCACTTTTCATTTCCATTAATCCTGTTCCTGAAGCCCAGATGGGACCTTTATGGGAAAATCATGGCCTTGGTGGTGGTAGTGGTGATAGAGTGCTGATGGGCATTTTTGGATTTGGGATTTAGGAGAGCATTTAAGCTTCTAGACTAAGAAGGTGATAGGATATATATATATATATATATATATACTTTAAATTCTGGGATACATGTGCAGAACATGCAGGTTTGTTACATAGGTATACATGTGCCATGATGGCTTGGTGCACCCATCAACCCATCATCTAGGTTTTAAGCACCACATGCATTAGATATTTGTCCTAATGCTCTCCCTCCCCTTTCCCCTACCCCTCAACAGACCCTGGTGTGTGATATTCCCCTCCCTGTGCCCATGTGTTCTCATTGTTCAACTCCCACTTATGAGTGAGAATATGCGGTGTTTGGTTTTCTGTTCCTGTGTTAGTTTGCTGAGAATGATAGTTTCTAGCTTCATCTGTGTCACTGCAAAGGACATTCTTTTTTATGTCTGCATAGTATTCCATAGTGTATATATGCCACATTATCTTTATCCAGTCTATCATTGATGGGCATTTGTGTTGGTTCCAAGTATGTGCTATTGTGATTAGTGTTGCAATAAACATATATGTGCATGCGTCTTTATAGAATGATTTATAATCCTTTGGGTATATACCCAGTAATGGGATTGCTGGGTCAAATGGTATTTCTAGTCCTAGATCCTTGAGGAATCACCATACTGTCTTCCACAATGGTTGAACTAATTTACACTCCACAACAGTGTAAAAGCATTCCTATTTCTCCACATCCTCTCCAGCCTCTGTTGTTTCCTGACTTTTTAATGATCACCATTCTTACTGGTGTGAGACGATATCTCATTGTGGTTTTGATTTGCATTTCTGTAATGACCAGTGATGATGAGCTTTTTTTCATATGTTTGTTGGCAGCATAAATGTCTTCTTTTGAAAAGTGTCTGTTCATATCCTAAGAAGGCAATAGGATTTTTATAGATTAAAAGGAGAAAAGGCATTCCAGCTAGAGGAACTGGCATAAGCAAAAGTGTGGGGCACCAAAACATGTGGAGAGGTCCTGGAGGATGAGAAGCCATGTGGAGAGAGAGAGAGCAAGGAACACCAAGACATCAGACACGTAAGTAAAGAAGTCATCTTGGAAATGAATCCTCCCTGCCCCAGCCACTCAACTGATACATAGCAGAGTCTTCCACTGTAAGCAAAATAAAATGGTTATTTAGGGTAGGGAGCATGTTTGAGGGAGCAAAAGTGTGAGAACAATTCATTGCAAGATTATACTCCATATCTCTTTCTCTTGATTACTGTCTACTTGTATACTAAATGTTTGAGCACTTGTCTGTTTAGTTAATATAAATTGATGTTAAAATGTAAACACAACAGTATATACATAAAAATATACCAACCCAATCTCATTGAGTCAGTCAGGGTCCCCATTTTATGCAGTGTAAAGCAGTTCTGGCTAACTTCAGCAAAATTAGAATTTGTTAAATGATACTGAAAAGCTCAGATCATCATCAAGAGAACCAGGCTTGGATACTAATGCTCAGGAGTAATGCTCAAAATCAACAAGCAACAAACAAACAGGCACATTAACAAATGGGCAAATGACATGAACAGATACTTCTCAAAAGACATAGATTCAGCCAAAAAGCATATGAAAAAATGCTCAACATCACTAATCATTATGGAAGTGCATATCAAAACCACGATGAAATATCATCTCATACCTGTCAGAATGACTGTTATTAAAAAGTCAAAATATAATAGATCCTGGCAAGGTTGCGGAGAAAAGGGAATGCTTTTACACAGCTGATGGGAATGCAAATTAGTTCAGCCATTGTGGAAGTCATTTGGAGATTTCTCAAAGCTCTAAATACAGAAATACCATTTGACTCATCAATCTCATTACTGGGTATATACCCAAAGGAATAGAAATTATTCTACCATGAAGACACATGCATGCATATGTTCATTGCAGCACTTTTCACAATAGCAAAGACAGGGAATCAACCTAGATGCCCATCAATGGTGGACTGAGTAAAGAAAATGTGGTTCATATACACCATGAAATACTATGCAACCATAAAAAGGAATGAAACCATGTCCTTTGCAGTAATATGGATGCAGCTGGAGGCCATTATCCTCAGTGAATTAACACAGGAACAGGAAACCAAATACTGCATGTTCTCACTTATAAGTGTAAGTTAAACATTGAGTATACATGAACACAAAGAGGGGAACAATAGACCTTGGGGTCTATTTGAGGGTAGAGGGTAGAAGGAGGATGAGGATTGGAAAACTACCTATCGGGTAACATGCTCACTACCTGGGTGATGAAATCATTTTTATACAAAATCTCAGAGATATGCAATTTACCCATGTAACAAACCTGCACATGTACCCCTGAACATAAAATAAAAGTTGGAAGAAAACTAATCAGGAATTGAAATAGGAATTGATCCCACAAGGTGTTGCAGTTGCCCCTACTAGACACAAACACGACCTCATCTCATGGACACCCCAGAACTTGTACCATTGGACATTGCCTCTACCTTTGTCATTGAGGCCTCCAGCAAATGGTAATGGCTACCACAACTACAATACCTTCCTGGGAATGTGTCAGAGCAGTTCTTCCACATAGTACCAATATTCTGAGTCTGGGGTGGCTCATCTGATTGGTGGGATCTAAGTCATGTGCCTATGTCCCAGCTCTGAGGAAGGCTAGGAAAGCCAGTAACTGGCATTTTCAGATAACTCTGGGAAAGACTCTGCCCTGGGGAAGGGGGATGATTTTTCCCAATCACAATAATAGATCATAGGTGCTGGGCAACTAAAAAGAAAAAATAAATTAAAAAGAAGAAGATGAAGAAGAAGAAAGGCAAGTGTTCAAAACATCCATGTTTCAGTGGCAATGGATGCTATCTGTTTATTCACCCAGATTTACTTTCTTATGTACAGTTAACATTTGTACAACGTGGGTTTGAACTGTGTGGGCCCACTTATATGCAGATTTTTTTTTCAATAAAAATTAAACTAAGTGTGCCTGCCTCTCCTGCCACATAGTCCATCTCTTCTGCCTCTGCTACCCCCAGACAGGAGGACCCACCCTTCCTCTTCCTCCTCCTCCTCAGCCTACTCAATGTGAAGACAAGGACAAAGACTTTTATGATGGTCCACTTCCACTTTATGAATAGTAAATATATTTTCTCTTTCTTATGATTTTCTTAATAACATTTCTTTTATCTAGCTTACTTTATTATAAGAATACAGAGTACAATCCATATAACATACAAAATATGTGTTAACTGGCTATTTATGTTATTGGTAAGGCCCCAGTTAACAGAAGGTAATAATTAAGATTCAGAGGATTCAAAAGTTATACATGGATTTTCAACTGCGTGATGGGTCAGCACCCCTAACTTGTATGTTGTTCAAGGGTCAACTGTATGTATATATTTTTTTAATAATACAAATTAAATTATACCTGAGCAGTTACCAACTGTTTACACATAGAGCTTACAAATCGATTTACCCCCACAAATATGTACCTGGCTTACATGGTTCTTTGGGATTTTTTT
>NW_012106141.1:1093-2298 GCF_000951045.1 Mandrillus leucophaeus | reverse complement strand
AATACAGAGTACAATCCATATAACATACAAAATATGTGTTAACTGGCTATTTATGTTATTGGTAAGGCCCCAGTTAACAGAAGGTAATAATTAAGATCCAGAGGATTCAAAAGTTATACATGGATTTTCAACTGCGTGATGGGTCAGCACCCCTAACTTGTATGTTGTTCAAGGGTCAACTGTATATATATATATATTTAATAATGCAAATTAAATTATACCTGAGCAGTTACAAACTGTTTACACATAGAGCTTACAAATCGATTTACCCCCACAAATATGTACCTGGCTTACATGGTTCTTTGGGATTTTTTTGTTGTTGTTCATTTTATTTTATAAATTACAGTATTATTACGTAAAGACCCAAGTTTCCTTGTGGCAACACAGCTTGCATTCTGATGTAGCAACAATTAACTAGAAGTAAGTAACTGCTGTCACTTGAGTTTTTCATACTTCTCACCCCACTCTATTGTAATCCATTCATGCCACTTCGCCCATTCACATTGACTGTCTTTGAGTGCAACTCTGGAATTACTCAGATGATTTTGCTATGTCAGTACATATTTAAGTTACTTAACTATATCTGGTGGCTGCATATTAGTCTGTCGTTCATTAAACTCAGTTTTTTTTATTATACTTTAAGTTCTAGGGTACATGTGCACAACGTGCAGGTTTGTTACATATGTATACATGTGCCATGTTGGTGTGCTGCACCCATTAACTCATCATTTACATTAGGTATTTCTTCTAATGCTATCCCTCCCCTCTACCCCTACCCCATGACAGGCCCCACTGTGTGATGTTCCCCTTCTTGTGTTCAAGTGTTCTCATTGTTCATTTCCCACCTATGAGTGAGAACATGCGGTGTTTGGTTTTTGTCCTTGTGATAGTTTGCTGAGAATGATGGTTTCCAGCTTCATCCATGTCCCCACAAAGGACATGAACGCTTCCTTTTTTAGGGCTACATTGTATTCCATGGTGTGTATGTGCCACATTTTCTTAATCCAGTCTATCATCGATGGACATTTGGGTTGGTTCCAAGTCTTTGCTATTGTGAATAGTGCCACAATAAACATACGTGTGCATGTGTCTTTTTAGCAGCATGACTTATAATCCTTTGGGTACATACCCAGTAATGGGATGGCTGGGTCAAATGGTATTTCTAGTTCTAGATTCTTGAGGAATCACCACACTATCTTCCACAA
>NW_012106141.1:0-530 GCF_000951045.1 Mandrillus leucophaeus | reverse complement strand
TGGGAGTTCACTCATGATTTGGCTCTCTGTTTCTCTATTATTGGTGTATAAGAATGCTTGTGATTTTTGCACACTGATTTTGTATCCTGAGACTTTGCTGAAGTTGCTTATCAGCTTAAGGAGATTTTGGGCTGAGAAGATGGTGTTTTCTAAATACACAATCATGTCATCTGCAAACAGGGACAATTGGACTTCCTCTTTTCCTGACTGAATACCCTTTATTTCTTTCTCCTGCCTGATTGCCCTGGCCAGAACTTCCAACACTATGTTGATTCAGAGTGGTAAGAGAGGGCACTCCTGTCTTGTGCCAGTTTTCAAAGGGAATGCTTCCAGTTTTTGCCCATTCAGTATGATATTGGTTGTGGGTTTGTCATAAATAGCTCTCATTATATTGAGATACGTCCCATCAATATCCAACTTACTGAGAGTTTTTAGCATGAAGGGCTGTTGAATTTTGTCAAAGGCCTTTTCTGCATCTACTGAAATAATCATGTGGTTTTTGTCTTTGGTTCTGTTTATATGATGGATTA
>NW_012106140.1:1681-3274 GCF_000951045.1 Mandrillus leucophaeus | reverse complement strand
AATCTTTTCATTCTTTGTGTTCTTAAAAACAGACCCAACGGCTCAGTAATAAGTACCAGCATTAACGTTTGTGATTAGTCCTGGTGATGACTTACGAGGACACAGAGTTTAGGAGGTTGGAGATCCTGCCAAGCTCAGCTGAAAGTGCACACCTGGAAGAAAAGGTGCAAAAGTAACCCACGGTTCCAGGAAATGGCAGAGAAGTGAGTTCTTCACGTCATGTTTTGGAAAAATGAGATTTATCAAATGTTTAATAGAAGGCACTTTGCGACAGTGGAAAGAACTCTATGTTGAGAGGCTGACCGACTTGGGTTCAAATATGGCCCCGTGAGGGTTTTTGTTTGTTTCATTCACTCTATGCCCAGTACGGTGCCTGGTACATAATATGCCCTCAGTATTTTCTGAATGGATGACTAAACACGTAAATTAATAACTTACTGAACCTTCAGTTTTCTCATCGAAGTAATGGATGTTTCTCAGAAAAATGTCAGCTTTAAAATTTCAAATACAGAAGAAAACTTATAAAACTTTATCTGGCTTCATTCCATTTCACGAATGATTTCTAGAGGTCTTCAGTTTGTTCCACCTGACTCATAAACACACCATCTACCATCTATCACCTACCACCTGCCAATTTTCTCCCCATTTATACCAGATACCTGTGGAGATACTTCCTGCAGCAGCCTTGGATCTCAATACCCAGGTGATAAGCAACTACCCCAGGCGATGGTGATGCCACCAGCTTTACTCTACCAGCTCCCAGCAGCTGCACCTGTCCCCAGGCGAAAGGCACCAACTATCAGTAAATGTCGCAAAGGAAACAGAGGCCACATTCAGATTGAGATAAGTTTAAAAAGGATTATATAGAAAGGGACTATAATGCTGAGCGCAGTGGCTCACACCTGTAATCCCAGCACTTTGGGAAGCTGAGGCGGGTGGATCACTTGAGGTCAGGAGTTCAAGACCAGCCTGGTCAGCATGGCAAAACTCCATCTCTACTAAAAATACAAAATCTAGCCGGGTGTGGTGGCAAATGCCTGTAGTCCTAGTTACTTAAGAGGCTGAGGCAGGAGAATCGCTTGAACCCTGGAGGCAGAGGTTGCAGTGAGCTGAGATCACGCCACTGCACTCCAGCCTGCCAGCCTGGGCGACAGAGCAAGACTTGGTCTCAAAGAAAACTTAAAAATTAAAAAAAATAAAATGGAGACTATAATTTGGTGTAGGATTAGAGGGAGCAGCAGACCGCAGAACATAGTATAGTAACCCCCAGGTTAGTAACAGGAGAGTCGTCAACACCCCAGACTGGGAGAAACAGTGGGTGTGAACAGTTATGGGAACTGGAAAGGGAAAATTCTGTAAGCTGTGTGTCTCAGTTTAAAAGCTGGAGCTTTTGGGCAGTTTTTCCTGACACCCCCAGGCCAACTTTGGCCCTCTTACTCTGAGCGGAGACTGAACTTTGCCTTATTCCTATGGCAACTCTCACTCTGAATCTGTCCTGTGTGTCTTCCTGCCAGACTGAGAGGAGGGGCTGATTATATACCCTTTCACCTTTGCGTTTCCAGTAGCCAGCCCAAGACCAACACAAACTAGACT
>NW_012106139.1:1447-1755 GCF_000951045.1 Mandrillus leucophaeus | reverse complement strand
CCTCTCTACTAAAATACAAAAACTAGCCAGGAGTGGTGGTGGGTGCCTGTAATTCCAGCTTCTCGGGAGGCTGAGGCAGGAGAACTGCTTGAACCCGGAGGCGGAGGTTGCAGTGAGCCAAGATCACGCCACTGCACTCCAGCCTGGGAGACAAAGTAAGGCTCCGTCTCACACACACACACACAAAAGTTATCTTTTAGGTTCTGTAGGGAACCAAAGCACCTTATGACTCCCGCTTGCTTGGGAGACTACTTGGTTACTATCTCCTTGTGTATCAGCCTGCTCATTTACTAATTTTTTCTTTCTTT
>NW_012106139.1:0-1295 GCF_000951045.1 Mandrillus leucophaeus | reverse complement strand
TCTCGCTCTGTCACCCAGGCTGGAGTGCAGTGGCCGGATCTCGGCTCACTGCAAGCTCCGCCTCCCGGGTTCACGCCATTCTCCTGCCTCAGCCTGCCGAGTAGCTGGGACTACAGGCGCCCGCCACCTTGCCCGGCTAGTTTTTTGTATTTTTTAGTAGAGATGGGGTTTCACCGTGTTAGCCAGGATGGTCTCAATCTCCTGACCCTGTGATCCACCCGTCTCGGCCTCCCAAAGTGCTGGGATTACAGGCTTGAGCCACCACGCCTGGCTTTTTTTTTTCTTTTGAGACAGTGTCTTGCTCAGTTGCTCAGGCTGGAGTGCAGCGGCGTGATCTCGGCTCACTACAACCTCCGCCTCCTGGGTTCAAGCGATTCTCCTGCCTCAGCCTCCTGAGTAGCTGGGACTACAGGTGCGTGCCACCACGCCCGGCTAATTTTTATATTTGTAGTAGAGACGGGGTTTCACCATGTTGGCCAGGTTGGCCTTGAACTCCTGACCTCAGGTGATCCACCTGCCTTGACCTTCCAAAGTGCTGGGATTACAGGCATGAGCCACTGTGCCCAGCCTCATTTACTATTTTTTTTTTATTTAATTTTACTTGATTTTAGGTTCCAGGATACATGTGCAGGTTTGTTATATAGGTAAACATGTGCTGTGACGTTTTGCTGCACCTATCAACCCATCAAGCTCATTTACTTTTTGAGGCTAGCTAGGCGCCTGGAATTTTCCTGGAAGGGACTCAAGACTTTTCCTTTATTTCCATGCTTGGGTGGCCTGGAAGTCCCTTAAGAGGGGTCCCTGCTCCGTCTTAACTTGACTTCACAGAGGCAGCAGCTATGAAGACCCAAGAGCCTTCCCTGGGCTTCTCCCTCAGCCCCTTTGGGGTCTCACTCCTGCCACTGAATGTGACCAGCTTCTGGGCTGCCCTGCAAACTCTGACTCATTCATCTGCATATCAGTGTTGCAGGACAGCTGGCAAGCTCCTTTTCTTGGATACCCTGACTCCCTTTCTTTGGACTTTTATTTCCACAGTTCCTCCCACAGTTGTGTAAGGTCAAATTCTTATCATCCCTGATTCCCTAACACTCATTGTCATTCTGTTTTCTGATTCAACCTTGACGGATACACCATAGAAGGGAATGGGAGCCTTTGCTAATGCTGGAATTGTTCTACATCTCCATCTCTCTAATGGTTACATGAGGTCTGTACATATTTAAAAATTCATCACATTTTACACTTGAGATTAGTGCACGTTACCATTCATGCGCTACATTTCCAATAACCTTTTTTTT
>NW_012106138.1:4306-4938 GCF_000951045.1 Mandrillus leucophaeus | reverse complement strand
CGGGCACAACGCTATGGGCCCGGCAAGACCTCAGGTACAGTGTGTCCCTGACCAGTTCTCCAAGCCCATGGGTGCCTGGTAGGAGACAGGGGGACGAATGTGGACCCCTGCACAGCTACAGCCACCTGTGTCACTACCTGGCCTATATTTTGCCTCTAGAAGCACTGCTTCCTGTGCTCCTTGGGACCACTGCTCCCATAAGACAATGAGGACATCAAGGCTCAGGCAACACAAATCTTTTCCTTAAAGTCATACAGCTATGAAAAGAAAGTTGGACAACCTGGGCAACATAGCCAGACAATTTTTTTTTTCGAGACAGAGTCTTGCTGTCACCCAGGCTGGAAGGCAGTGGCACGATCTCGGCTCACTGCAACCTCTGCCTCAAAGGTAGAAGCAATTCTCCTGCCTCAGCCTCCCGAGTAGCTGGGATTACAGGCGTCCGCCACCACACCGGGCTAATTTTTTAGCAATAGAGACGGAGTTTCACCATGTTGGCCAGGTTGGTCTCAAACTCCTGACCTCAGGTGATCCGCTTGCCCCAGGCCTCCCAAAGTGCTGTGATTACAGGCGTGAGCCACCACGCCCAGCCAAAAAATTTATTAAATTAGCCAGGTTAGGTGGTCCCCTGTAGT
>NW_012106138.1:0-796 GCF_000951045.1 Mandrillus leucophaeus | reverse complement strand
AGTTGAGAGGGATGAGCTGTTTAGGGGCTGGAGGGGAAGGGGGCAGATTGGGACAGGGGCTGGGGGGAGGTAGGCGATACAAGACAGGAGAGCAAGAACAAGCTGTGTGTTTGTCCTGTGTGCCCACCTGCCTGCTTCCCAGTCCCTCCCCACGGCCCCACCCAGGGGGCACAAGACATCATCCTTAACATCTGTGAGAGCTGGAGCAGTAGGCCCCAGAGAGACCACCAGCTGTATCTCGGGTCAGGGGAGTCTAGAAGCTGGGAGCTGGGTCTAGTGAGGCTGGGGGTGGGTGCTGGCTGGGGAAGGTGATTGTCCGAGGGCATTGGCTCTCTGACGCATGGCTGGAGCTTCTGTCTCGTTCAGGGGGTCTGGAGTGCGAAGTGGGGCCAGAGAGGAGGTAAGGCCCACGATGCTGGACTGGGAGCCTGTAGGGTGTGGGGAGAGAACTGAGCATGTAGGGCCCAGCTCCGCCCCTGTCACTACACGCTGGGGACACACCACATTGCCCAACTTCTCCTCCCCAGGTGGGCTCTCCTCGTCAAAAAAGGCTACCAGGACCGGGATCTTGACCCCCAGATTTCCATCACCAAACCAAAGGGAAGTGGCCGACTTGGTGAAGCCGCCTCAGGTGGGGGCCCTGGTGCTGCAGACGGGGGCGCGAGTCCTTTCCCCGCTGACCGCTTGAACACCTGCCATGTAGCCAGTGTGTGCGAGAGAGAAGCATGTGATGCCGGAGACAGCTGGGGGTTCTCAGGAAGGCCTTCACAGAGGAGTGGCGCCTGGACAGGGCTTT
>NW_012106137.1:1630-2858 GCF_000951045.1 Mandrillus leucophaeus | reverse complement strand
CTTACCCTCTTCAACCCAAGTTAGGGAGTGCAGAGGAACCAAATAAGAAAAAGAAGACAAACATACCTCATCCACTTCTGGAGGCTGTCTGACTGCAGCCATGCTTCGCTTGGACAAGGAAAATGTAATTTTGAGTGAAATAAATTGTGTTATTATACAAAAGTGGGCTGTGAAAATTATTAAATTGTGATTATTCTGCTATGTGCAGTGACTATAGGACTTTTTATAGCAATAAGAAGTCAGAAATGTCATAAGTGTGCCTGACATTTGTCCTGGAACAGGACAAAAGCTTTCCTACTTAATAATGTTTAAATATACAGGGAGAAATAAAAGTAAAAATCACTTGTGATTATATCCTGTGAGTACTGCTTGTACAAAGTGATGGCTACAATAACCACCTCTCAGGCCTTTCGTGAAGTTATTTAAAAAAAAAAAAAGAATGAAAGAAAACCGTAGAGAACAGGGCATAGAGTGGCACAAAACAAATTTAGTGTCTTTCTCTTGATTCATCTGATTCACCGAAAAAATATTTATTAACTTCACACTATTTGCTAGCTATGGTTTATACAAGACATACAATGGGAAAAATCATAGGAAATAGTACAAATGGATATTTTAAAATCATATCTCATGAGATATGAAAATCCTAATTATTTGGTTCACTACCACCCGAGGGCAACTGCTGAAATTTTAGACACAATTCCCAGGAGAGATGCTAGAAAACTTAAGGCTTGGAATTTCAACTCCATTTTACCGACAGAGTCATCACTATAACATGCCTCTTGAGTTTTGTGAACTCATTTAGTTATTTTTCTGTTGAAAGCTGATTCCAACCTAAATGAGTCCACACACTACACAGATATGATACAGAGGATCTGAGACCTTCTCCTGAGGGTACTGGGCTGGAAAGAGGCCACTTTCCATTGCGTCATGTAAGTGTGCAAATTTCAGTTTTCTCTATTAACACCTTGAATTCCCCCACTTGTAATTTCTAGTATGATGCCTGCAAGTTTTATCTTGAGTGACACCTAGTGGTTTCATATTGTAATGTGAACACAGAGGAGACTTGGAAGCTCTGGCTAGCAGGCCAGAGGGGCAAGGTTTAAGCTTCTTTTGCGTCTTTACCCTGGTCAAATAGTCATGTGAGAAAAATGATTTAGAGATCACGGCAATTCAGACTGTCCCACTTCCTACTTGTAAAACGGAATTTATATTTGTGCTCGCACTT
>NW_012106137.1:0-433 GCF_000951045.1 Mandrillus leucophaeus | reverse complement strand
TCTTTAAATCTTAAAGCTCCAAAATAATCTCCTTTGACTCCATGTCTCAAATCCAGAAAACAATGACACAAGGGGTGGGCTCCCAAGGCCTTGGATAGCTTTGCCCCTGTGGTTCTGCAGGGTATTGCCCTCATGGCTGCTTTCCCAAGTTTATATTGAGTGCCTGCAGCCTTTCCAGGTGCACAGTACAAGCTGTTGGCAGATCTACCATTCTGGGATCTAGAGGACAGTGGCCCTCTTCTCACAGCTCCACTAGGCAGTGCCCCAGTGAGGACTCTATGTGAAGGTTCCAACGCCACATTTTCTCTCTACTCTGCTCTAGTAGAGGTTCTCCATGAGAGCTGTGCTGCCACAGCAGACTGCTGCCTGAACATCCAGGCATTTCCATATATTATCTGAAATCTAGGCATTGGCTCCCAAGCCTTAACCCTTG
>NW_012106136.1:3596-4782 GCF_000951045.1 Mandrillus leucophaeus | reverse complement strand
CAGTTTTGACCTCCCCAGGCTCAGTGATCCTCTCACCTCAGCCTCCTCCTGAGTAGCTGGGACTACAGGGGTGCATCACCACACCCAGCCATTTTTTTCTATTTTTCATAGAGACAGGGTTTCACCATGTTGCCCAGGATAGTATCACACTCCTGCGCTCAAGTGATCTGCCCACCTTGGCCTCCCCAAGTGCTGAGATTACAGGTGTGAGCCACCATGCCAGCCTAAAATATCTTTTTAGTCTTTTCCTCATAATTTTCTAACAAAATTTTTACAACTTAAATTTTTTTTTTTTACCATATTTCCATTAAAAATTGTGTACGTGTGTATACGCACATGCATGCAAGAATCCGAGTCATTTTTATAGCCAGCCAAAGTTATAATCTCTAGTCCGGATAAACTAAAATCTATTTAAAAGGTTTTTACTCTACATTTTATTCTGATTTCAACTAACTAATTTCATCGGATTTTCTTATTGTGGTAAAATATATACAACATAAAATTTACTATTTTAATCATATGTTAAGTATACATCTCTGTGGCATTAAGTATATTCACACTGCTGTGAACCATCACCACCATCCATCTGTACAACTTTATCTTCCCACACTGAAACTGTGACCCCATTAAACACTAACTCCCCTTTTCACCCAGGTTAGAGTGCAGTGGTATGATCTCGGCTCACTGCAACCTCTGCCTCCCGGGTTCAAGGAATTCTCCTGCCTCAGCCTCCCGAGCAGCTGAGATTACAGGCACACATTACCACACCCAGCTAATTTTTTTGGTAGAGATGGGTTTTCACCATGTTGGCCAGGCTTGTCTCGAACTCCTGACATCAAGTGATCACCTGTCTCAGCCTCCCAAAGTGCTGGGATTGCAGGCGTGAGCCTCCACACCCGGCCTATTCTCTATGTCTATGAATTTGACTGCTCTAGGAAATTTATGGGTGTGGAATCATACAATATTTATCCTCTCATGTTGGGCTTATTTCACTTAGCATAATGTCTTCAAGATTCATCCATATTGTAGCAAGTGTCAGAATTTCCTTCTTTCTTAAGACCATATAATATCCATTCATCTGTTGATGACCATTGGAGTAATTTTCACCTTTTGGCTATTGAGAATAATGCTGCCATGAACTTGAGTGTACAAGTATCTATTCAAGTCCCTGCTTTCACTTCTTCTC
>NW_012106136.1:0-496 GCF_000951045.1 Mandrillus leucophaeus | reverse complement strand
TTTTTTTTTTTTTTTTAGATGGAGCCTCGCTGTGTCGCCCAGCCATGACAGTGGCACAATTTCGGCTCACTGAAAACTTCGCCTCCTGGATTCAAGTGATTCTCCCGCCTCAGTCTCCCGAGTAGCTGGGATTACAGGCATGCACCACCAAGCCCAGCTAATTTTTATATTTTTAGTAGAGATGGCGTTTCACCATGTTGTCCAGACTGGTCTCGAACTCCTGACCTCAGACGATCTGCCTGCCTTGGGCTCCCAAAGTGCTGGGATTACAGGCATAAGCCACCACACCCAGTCTCCAGTCTCTTAATTTACTATTCTTGTCATAGCTCTACCATTTGCATCTCCATTTCATTCTACATAAGTCGCCTGCCTTTATTTTAAATTGAAAATTTTGTTCATGTATAGAAAAATAATTCAATTATAATTAAAATAGTATGTATTTTTCTTTAATGAACAATGTGATGCAAAGGTACCATGCAATTCATACTGTCTAGAT
>NW_012106135.1:4348-6746 GCF_000951045.1 Mandrillus leucophaeus | reverse complement strand
GCTCTTACTATGTTTGTGTTTTTTCTTGCAGAATACCTTCCTGACTCAGAAATTTCCACCAATAGTACTGGTTTAGTCTACTACTTTATTTATTTTCTTTTTTTTAAAAAAATAAGTAGTAATGTAATATTGTTTGTAGCATAAATAATGTATAATCTTGCTATTGTGACAACACAAGAAATATATAATTTATCTTTCTTATTCAATATTTGACATCTAATTTGATTTAGCCCCAGATTGTGTACCAAGTTTTTTCTATTGTTATTATTTGTTTAGCATTCTTTTTAAATTTATATTCAAAGCCTATATCATTTTTATAGATGTATTTTCAAAGCCTTCTGTAACCTTAAAAAAAAAATACAGAAGTCTGTGTCATTTAATATACTAAGTTATTATATTTAAATCTCTTAATACATTTGACCTCCATCCTTCATTATATTTTTCTTTCTGGTATCCCTGCTTCCCCTTTGTCGGATATTCAACTCATATTATTTCTCTTTTTATGCTTTTTTAAAATGATGAATTATTTTAAACTAGTCACATAGAGCTAAATAAAACAGTGGCATCATTAACATAAGTTGAAGACATAAGAGTTGTATCTAGTTCTGAATGTCTGTTTCCACATCTACCTTTTCACGCTGTGTTTGAGCTGGCTCTGACTGGATGAGTAAGTAGGCAAGGGATATTTAAGCAAAGTTTCTGGTCAGAGTGTTTGCAAACAAAGTAGCTAGGAAGTGTGGACCCACATGGATAAAAAAGTGAGAAAGATTTAATCTGGGGGTGTGTACTATACAAATTTTTATTTTTAAACTTTCTCTCATCCATAGGTTTTCTTTATTTTCACTTTTTGGCTTAAATAATTTCTTATGATTATGGGATCTAGAAGGCCCAGATCAAGGTGTTGGCAGGCTTAGTTTCTCCGGAGGCCTCTCTCCTTGGCTTGTAGATGATCACCGTTTTGCTGTGTTCTTTCATTCCATAGAGTTTTCCCATTTTTATCGATAAGGTTCAGAGTAGCATTTGTCTATTTCTCTCTCGTGATAACATACAGAGTAAGAAGGTGCAAAGGCACAATCCCACATTATTTACAGAGGTCTATGTGGGGTTTACACCTGAGAATACAGCGATACAGTATGAAGGCTTAAAATGAACCCTAGGTCCAAACTTTCCAAATTTGTTCAATTAATTATTCTAAGTTTGACTCCTGCCTTCTCCTTTTCTTAGTTCTTTTCATGCACAATCATATTTTCTGGGGATCATTTGAGAAGAGAAGCCCTCACTGCTATACTCATTCTCCCCTGTGGTATGAAGGTTTGCTGGCTTCATAGGATGAATTCTCCTAAAAACTAAAAAAACTCAGCCTTTTTTGAAAGGTTGCCATCTAAAAGATAGGGTGTTGACAATATGCATTCCTACTTCCATTACTTTTATGTATGGGTTCCTCACTCCTTTTTGTTATTATTGTTCTTTCAGTAAAATTGTATTTTAGGAGAGAAATATATTTGGTATAAAGTTTTAAAGGAGAAAGTGAAGATACTCTATTGAAAATGGTTTGAGCTTCCGTTGAAGTTCTATGTTGCCGTTAAATGACAAGGCTATTTAGATTAATGTCCTGATGAAAAAGAAACTTTGTGTAGCTTAAATAACATGACTTGGCTAGAGATACGTAATAAAATATTCAAGCATTTGGTGATTTCATTATTTTCATTATTCCAGGAAGGACTTTAATTTTTAAAGAATATTAAATACTTAAAATTCATTGGAATTAGATGATGCCTTAGACATTGGTGATAGACTTTATTTATCTCCATTTACTCAAATCATTTGTACTTATAAAATGAATGGCTAGACTTACCTGGAAGTCAATTAACTTTTAGGAAAGAGTATCAACAAAGAGCTATTTACTTTAGAAAGCAGACATTTTCAAAAATTTATTTTCTTAGCCATTTATTTTAGTTGTTATATTTTCTTCCTGAGAGCCCTTTAATTTGTTTACTTAAGTAGTAATGCTTAAGCCAGTAACTATTAAAGGATCTTGTGTTTTTTCAACTACTTGTCTTTCAATGTTTGATTTCCCTTCTCTGTGTATTGTAGGAAAGGAGATATAAAGCTGACTGGCTAGAAACCTCATTTCAGAGTTGCAGGCCCTTAGCTACTAATTCAGACTGAGTTATTTTCATTTACTTTCCCATATGAAATACATTCTAATATACTCATATCTTCAGGATTCTCAAGGAATAAAAAGCAAATCACAGGGAATTTTGTTTAGAGAGGCAAATCTAATACTACCTTCTTAGCTCTTAGAATCAAATTCTCACTACTGAGAGAAGTATTCAGTTAGATAATGCACCAACCTTAAAGCATGTTGTTCTGAAGTGCTACCATTGCTGGCCCTTCA
>NW_012106135.1:0-403 GCF_000951045.1 Mandrillus leucophaeus | reverse complement strand
CATAAAAGAAATGTGTGATAAATATATAGTTTTTAAAAATAGTGATGGGGATACAATAATAAGAGACAACATTTAAAGGATTCCTGCCCACTCTTACCTTCAACCTATTATCAGTAGAGCTTCCAGAGGGATTATTTTTAAATGTGTATCAAATCATGGCCAGGCGCGGTGGCTCACGCTTGTAATCCCAGCACTTTGGGAGGCTGAGGCGGGTGGATCACGAGGACAGGAGATAGAGACCATCCTGGCTAACACGGTGAAACCCCGTCTGTACTAAAAACACAAAAAAAATAGCCGGGCGTGGTGGCGGGCGCCTGTGATGCCAGGCACCTGTGGTCCCAGCTACTAGGGAGGCTGAGGGAGGAGAACGGCATGAACCCAGGAGGCTGAGCTTGCAGTGAGC
>NW_012106134.1:3970-5745 GCF_000951045.1 Mandrillus leucophaeus | reverse complement strand
ACGCCAGTAATCTCAGCTCTTTGGGAGGCCAAGGTGGGCAGATCACGAAGTCAGGAGATCGAGACTATCCTGGCCACCGTGGTGAAACCCCATCTCTACTAAAAATACAAAAAATTAGCTGGGTGTGGTGGCGGGCGCCTGTAGTCCCAGCTACTCGGGAGGCTGAGGCAGGAGAATGGTGTGAACCCAGGAGGCAGAGCTTGCAGTGAGCCAAGATTGTGCCACTGCACTCCAGCCTGGGTGACAGAGCGAGACTCCATCTCAAAATAAATAAATAAATAAAAAAGGACAGAAAACCATAAAGAACTGTAAACGATAAAAATTAAAAGAATTAAAAAGTCAATGAATATAAGCAACAAATAATTAGAAATAGGCCTGGCATGGTGGCTCACACCTGTAATCCCAGCACTTTGGGAGGCCGAGGTGGGCAGATCACTTGAGGCCAGGAGTTTGAGACCCGCCTGGCCAACATAGAGAAAACCTGTCTCTACTAAAAATGCGAAAATTAGCCTGGTGTGGTGGTGGGTGCCTGTAATCACAGCTGCTCGGGAGGCTGAGGCAGGAGAATCACTTGAACCTGGAAGGCGGAGGCTGCAGTGAGCTGAGGTTGTGCCAGTGCACTCCAGCCTCGGTGACAGAGTGAGGCTGCATCTCAAAACAACAACAAAAAAAATTAGAAATAAAAAAAAGTTAAAGATATGCAGGACGTATATACTGAAAAACTATAAAATGTTGCTTAGATAAATTAAAGAAGACCTAAATAAATTGAGAGATATATCTTGTTCATGAGTCAAAAGATTCAATACAGTTAAAATGTCAGTTATCCCTGAATTGACCTATAGATTTAATGCGATCTCTGTCAAGATCCCAGCAGGTCTTTTTTTTTTTTTTAAGGTAGAAATTTATAAGCTGATTGTAAAAATTAATATGAAATGCAAAGGACCTAGAATAGCCAAAACAACTTTGAAAACAAACCACGGCTTACAGGTGTGAGCCACAGTGCCCAACCAGAAATACCCTTTTAAAAAGTCCTACACCACGTGTCAAATTCAGGGAACACAAAGAATCACTGTCCCATTGCATGGTACAGTACTCCTGTTTGTTGAGAGCCCATTCACTAGAGCAGCTCTGTTTCTGCTTAATGAAAGCTCTTTTCGGAGAGGCAAGAGAGTGTGTTCTATCATAAACGAAGCACTCTTCGAGAACCTCCCGAGCAAAAAAAAACAAAAAAAACAAAAAAAAAGCAATATATGATGTGACTAGAGGATCAGATGTGAAAAACTAGTTAGCTTAGGCCACAACTTCTCATCAGGGCTACCATTTCCAGTAGAGTATTTCCAGTTGCCAGTCATATCTATGCGTAGTGTGGCCAAACTTTTTGGCATTGTTTAGTTCTTCTATAACCACTAGACTTTTCTGGAAGGTGCTCGCTGTCTTGATGGAGATACTGCAAATGGACCACAGAAATTGGGCCCAAGTGGCTATTAAACTAGTTCCTTATTTTGAAAATAATAATCCAAGTGTAAGAAATAAACATTCAGGCTGGGTGCGGTGGCTCACACCTGTAATCCCAGCACTTTGGAAAGCCAAGGTGGTTGGATCACTTGAGGTCAGGAGTTCAAGACCAGCGTGGCCAAAATGGCGAAACCCCATCTCTACTAAACATACAAACATTAGCCGGGCATGGTGGCACATGCCTGTAATCCCAGCTACTCCAGAGGCTGAGGTTGCAGTGAGCTGAGATTGCACACTGCATTCCAGCCTTGGCGACAGAG
>NW_012106134.1:0-1445 GCF_000951045.1 Mandrillus leucophaeus | reverse complement strand
AAAAAAAAAAAAAAAAGAAGACTGGAAAGTATAGTGGTATAAATCAAAAAGTATCGGAGACAGATCTCAATCAACTTAGCAGTTTATTTTGCCAAGGTTAAGGACATGGCCGGAAGAAAGGAACACAGATGTCACAGAAACAGCCTGTGGTCCGGGCCTTTCTCCAAAGATCATTTTGAAGGCTTCAGTATTTAAAGGGAAAAAGCAGGCTGGAAGAGAAAGAGGGAGAATGTGGTCATATGACTGAATCCACATGTTGAAAGAGACAAGGAGCAAGTAGGAGCACAGACAATTATGTAGTCGTCTCCCACTCAGTAAATCAGCACTGATCACTGATAAGGTGAACGTAGAGTAGCTAACTGTGAAGACATCCGGCCTTTTATCTGTAGCTGTAAAGAGAAAGGCAATTTCTGGCATGACTCAGCTTTCAGCTTAATTTTTTCCTTTTGGCGTCATGAACTGGGGCCCTGAGATTTATTTTCTTTCACGGTGGTTAAATGAATGGGGTCCTGAGATTTTATTTTCTTTCACGGTGGTTAAATGATGGCCTTTGCAGTTTGATAGAGTTGGGTTTGAGTATCAACTTTAGCACTGTGTGCTGTATGACATTGTCTCTTCACATCACTAAGTCTATTTGGTTGTAGGTGAAATATGAATATTGACAAAGTTGATATGAAGGTTAAGTGAGATAATGCATTTAAAGCACATAGTCTCAACAAACAATAGTTATGACTGTTATTATGATCATTGTTACTATTCTCGAACAGGTAGTGAATATATTGTGCTAACCCTGGACTTGAGAAAGGTGTCTTCTGCCTTTCAGATACAGGATGTCTCTGGTAAAGCAAACCAAAAACCTATCCTGACCTTCCTGGATGATTCATAAATGCTTGATGAACAGATTTTGCTACACATTTGTTCCCTGATAGCCCCTTAGAAGTCTGTGGAATTGGCTGGGTGTGGTGGCTCATGCATGTAATCCTAGCACTTTGAGAGGCATAGGTGGGCGAATAACTTGAGGTCAAGAGTTCGAGACCAGCCTGACCAACATGGTGAAACCCTGTCTCTACTAAAAATACAAAAATTAGCCGGGTGTTGTGGTGGGCACCTGTAATCTCAGATACTTGGGAGGCTGAGACAGGGGAATTGCTTGAACTTATGAGGTGGAGGTTGCAATGAGTCAAGATCACACCACTACACTCCAGCCTGGGCGACAGAGTAAGACTCCGTCACAAAAAAAAAAAAAAAAGAAAAAAGAAAAAAATAAAGAAATCTGTGGAATAGTTGCCTGAGTCTTTGGGTGTGGGATACTTATGCAGCATAGCGGCTTCAATACTGTGCTCTGAAATCTCGGGTCTAGTTACTATGGAATAGAAAGCTAAGGACAGGGACTAGAAGGAGATTCTTCAGTAGTTTTTTGAACTCAACTTGTCTATTCCAGCTAA
>NW_012106133.1:3242-3606 GCF_000951045.1 Mandrillus leucophaeus | reverse complement strand
GCAATATGAAACCATCTGAAGGTACAAAACTCACTGGTAATAGTAAGTACACAGAAAAACTCAGAATATGATAACACAGTAATTGTGATATATAAACTACTTACAATTTTATTAGAAAGACTAAAAGATGAACTGATAAAAATATAACTACAATATGATGTCAACATATAGAAAGACAATAAGATATAAATAGAAATAGTGAAAAGTTAAAAGGTGGGGGGATTGGACAGGCGTCAGGGTTCAAGCCTATAATCCCTAGATCACCTGAGGCCAGGAGTTTGAGTCCAGCCTGACCAACATGATGAAACCTTGTCTCTACTAAAAATACAATAATGATGATGATGATAATAATAATAATAATAAT
>NW_012106133.1:0-1179 GCF_000951045.1 Mandrillus leucophaeus | reverse complement strand
TGGACCCCATGGCTTCACTGTTGAATTTTACCAAACATTGAGAGAAGAACTAATAGCAATCCTACTCAAAGTATTACCAAAAAATAAATGAGGAAATACTTCCAAATTCATTCTACAAGGCCAGTATTTCTCTGATACTAAAACCAGACAAAGACATATCAAAAGAAAAGAAAAGAAAAGAAAAAAGAAAAGAGAAGAAAAGAAAACTACAGGCCAATATCCCTGATGAGCATTGTTGGAAAAATTCTTAAAATATTAGCAAATGGAATTCAACAAAACATTAGAAATTCACTCATCATGACCAAGTGGAATTTATCTCGGGGATACAAGGATAATTCAACATATGCAAACAAATCAATGTGATATCAACAGAATGAAGAACAAAATCCCTGTCATCATTTCAATCGATTTTAAAGAATTAGAAAATCAAGAACAAACCACTGTACAGTTTCAAAATCATTGTACAGTTTCCAAAACTTCTCTTGCTTTTCAAATGCTAAAAAGCATTTGATAAAATTCAACATCCCTTTATGATTAAAAAAAATCCTCAGAAAAACAGGGTGTAGAAGGAAGATACCTCAGCACGATAAAAGCCAAATGCAACAGACCAACAGCTGATATCATAATGAAAAGAGAAAATCTGAAAGTCTCTCCTCTAAGAGCTGAAACACAATAAGGATACCAAATTTCACCACTGTTATTTGACATAAAACTAGAAGTGCTAGCTAAAGCAATCAGATAGATAAAAAGAAATAAAGGGAATCAATTGAAAATGAAGCAGTAAAATTATGCTTGTTTGCAGATGCCATGATCTTATATTTTGAAAAACCTAAAGACTTGATCGAAAAACTATCAGAGCTGATTAATAAATTCAGTAAAGTTGCTGGATTCTAAATTAATATACAAAATTCATAGCACTTCTATATGCCAACATTGGAAAATCTGAAAAAATGTTAAAAAGTAATGCCATTCATAGTAGGTACAAGTGAAATAAAATGCCTAGTAATTAATCAAAGAAATGAAATGAAAGATCTCTACAATGGAAAATATAAAACCTCAATGAAATAAGTTGAAGAGGACACCAAAAAAAATGGAAAGACCTGTCATGGTCACAGATTGGAAAAATCAAGATTGTTAAAATGTCAATACTACACAAAACAATCTACATTTTAAATGTAA
>NW_012106132.1:601-1110 GCF_000951045.1 Mandrillus leucophaeus | reverse complement strand
ACAAAAACAAAAAAAGAGATTCTCCTGCCTCAGCCTCCCAAGCAGCTGGGATTACAAGCAGGTATCACCACATTCGGCTTTTTTTTTTTTTTTTTTTTTTTTTTAGTAAAGATGGTGTTTCATCTTGTTGGCTATGCTGGTCTCGAACTCCTGGCCTCAAGTGATCAGTCTGCCTCGGCCTCACAAAGTGCTGGGATTACAGGCGTGAGCCATCATGCCCGGCCTCATTTTTACTTACTAATCTTTCTTCCTTTTATTTTCTTAAATTTGTATTTGTATTCTCTAAATGCCTTACTTATTTTATCTATTTTTACATATAAAGCATATTAATAGAATATGTAGCCAATATTATTACATCCTTTTTTACACTAATCATTGCTGAAACACTCTTTTATGCACTGTATCATTAATCATCAGAGCCATGTTAAGATATAGGTAGCAGTTATGTTCTATTTACTTTCTTATTTTGGAGGGATTATTTATATAGATGCATAATTTCTTTATTTAAA
>NW_012106132.1:0-551 GCF_000951045.1 Mandrillus leucophaeus | reverse complement strand
GCTCTCCCTCTCTCTTTTTTTTTTTTTTTTTTTTTTTTTTTTTGAGATGGAGTATTGCTCTGTCTCCTAGGCTACAGTATAGTGGCATAATCTCAGCTCGCTGCATCCTCAACCTCCATGGCTTACGTGATCCTCCTCTCTCAGCCTCTCCAGTAGCTAGGACTAACTAAGGCATGTACCACCACCCCCAGCTAACTTTACTTTAATTTTTTATAGAGACAGCATCTCCTTATGTTGTCCAGGCTGTTCACAAACTCCTGTGCTCAAATGATCCTCCTGCCCCAGCTTCCGGAAATGCTGGGATTACAGGCATGAGCCAGCATGCCTAGAATCATTTTATAGATAAGGAAAATAAGCTTTCTGCCAGTTAACTTGCTCAAAGTCATGCAGGTTTGAAAAAAAAATGAAATTGGCATTTGAATCCAGGTTTCTCTGACTACAGAGTAAAAGTGTTTAACTTGGCCGGGCGCGGTGGCTCATGCCTATAATCCCAACACTTTGGGAGGCCGAGGCGGGCGGATCACGAGGTCAGGAGATCGAGACCATCCTGG
>NW_012106131.1:0-1368 GCF_000951045.1 Mandrillus leucophaeus | reverse complement strand
CATTTGGGAGAAGAACGGAGCCGAGAAGTAGGCAGTGGTGGCCACTCTCAGCCACAGCTTCACCAGGCTCTAACATCAGGGGACACAGGCCTGGTGACAGCCCCAGGACCTCACCACCTGGGTCAACTACCCTCTGGCAATCTTCTCTAGGCCTCATGGTCTTTGTGTCACTCTGTCTCCTCTGTGGATTTTTCATTATGGGCATAACAATTACTGGGTCGATACGTTGCCTCTGAAAGCCTTGTTGGAAGCGTGTCGCTTTGGAGAAAGGTGCTCAGGGGAAGCCTTGAACGTACATTATCCACCCCCCAGGTAGGCAGGCCTCTGTCTTGAAAGCACACAGGGTGTCTTCTCACTCCTTAGATCTCCTGAGAGGTGCCTGGTGCTGGGGCGTTGTCAACCATGGTGATGTGATGGGAGGGGCGCTGTGATGGGAGGGGCGCACCAGGGAATGCAGGGAAGAGCAGGCTGACTTCTGGCTCTGCGAAGCTGGAGAACCCTGCTAGCATAGCACAAAACGCCGGGCTGGGTGCCAGGACAGAGGGTCCCAGTCTTGACTCTAGCTGCACGTCATTCAGCATTGCTTCCTCTCTCAGTGTCCTCATTTGCATAATTAGGAGATGGAATATTTTTACAAGAGTTGCTCATTCTTTCATTTAAGAATATTTCCAAGGCCGGATGTGGTGGCTCATGCCTGTAATTCCAACACTTTGGGAGGCCGAAGTAGGCAGATCACCTGAGGTCAGGAGTTCGAGATCAGCCTGACCAACATGGAGAAACCCCATCTCTACTAAAAATACAAAAATTAGCTGTGTGTGGTGTTGCATGCCTATAAATCCCAGCTACTCAGGAAGCTGAGGTAGGAGAATCACTTGAACCTGGGAGGCAGAGGTTGCAGTGAGCTGAGATCGTGCCACTGCACTCCAGCCTAGGAGACTCTATCTCAAAAAAAAAAAAAAAAAAAAAGAGAGAGAGACAGAGATAATATTGCTGGGCGTGGTGGCTCACACCTGTAATCCCAACACTTTGGGAGGCCAAGGGGGCAGATCACTTGAGGCCAGGAGTTCGAGACCAGCCTGGCCAACATGTTGAAGCCCCGTCTCTACTAAAAATACAAAAATTATCCAGACATAGTGGTGCATGCCTGTAGTCCCAGTTACTCGGGAGGCTGAGGCAGGAGGATTGCTCGAACCTGGAAGGTGGAGGTTGCAATGAGCCAAGATTGTACCACTGCACTCCAACCTGGGCGACAGAGTGAGACTCCATCTCAGATAAAAAGAATATTTATTGAGTGCCTACTCTGTGCCAGGCACTAATCTGGGCATTTGGGCTGCAGGAGTGAACCAAAGACCCCTAGTGCAGGAGCAG
>NW_012106130.1:1354593-1360500 GCF_000951045.1 Mandrillus leucophaeus | reverse complement strand
CGCGATGAGATCATCTCCGCCTCTGGCCCAACCCCTTCCCCTCCAAGTGTATATAAGGCATTGCATTACCACCATTAAACGAGACTTGATCAGAGCACTGTCTTGTTTGCTTTTCTTGTGTCTCTTGTTCCCCAAATTCCCACTCCCTCCTCCAGGGCCTGCTTCGACGATCCCGCGGGCCGGGATAACCTAGCAGTTCTTTCTCTGCCTCACATTTTGAATTGGGATGCTTCGTAATGATGGGATAAATAATGATAACTTTGGCTTATTTTATCGAGCCTCTACTGAGTGTCATTTGCTTACTTCACGTGGACACGCACTCATCTCCCTAACACCCCTCAAGGGAGACGTGGTCAGCAGCGTTGCGTGGGCCTCTCCCAAAGTCCTTGGGTTTGGTCTGTGTGGCTTTCAGAACACAGAAGTGACGGTTTATCACCGCCCAGGCTATGCTGCAAAAGCTATTGTGGCTTAACCCCTTGCTCTGTCTGGGATCACTCACTCTGGGGAAAGGAAGCCAGTTTCCACACCATGAGGACGGTCAAGTGAGCTGTGGAGAAGCCTGGGAGGTGAGGATCGGGGGCTCCCTGTCTGCAGTCCTGTGAATGCACCATCGTGTAAGCAGGTCCTCTGGCCCCAGTCATACCTTCGAATAACACCAGACTCAGCCTGCCCCTTGACTGCTGCCTCGTGGAGGTCCGGGGCTGGAGCTAAGCGGCTCCCAGATTCCTGCCCTGCGGAAACTGTGTGGGGTTGCATGTGTTTTTTGTTTTAAACTGCTAAGTTTTGGGTCATTTGTCAGGCAGCCATAGAAATTATATTCATTATTATTAGTACTATTATTCTTATTACTATTCATTTAATTTTAGAAATGACAAATCTGAAGTTCACAGAAACTAACCTGCCTGAGGTCATGCAGGTAAGAGGAGGCAGGGCAGGATTTGACACCTCAGATGGGCCGGAGCATGCTGGGTCTCCCAAGCCACTTGAAGAGCAATTCTACATTCCATGTGCACCCACGGTAACAGGCCATGGGAGAGGAGGAAAAGCCTATGTTTGTTCATTTCATCAGAAAGATGAGGCTTATTTGCAGAGAGCAGAGGCCGGGTCATTAGGTAACAGGACCTCCAGCACAGCTTAAAACCCAAACCACACGCTTGGTTTAATCCGAATCCCTATCCTTGGGTGTGGACTGTCCAGCTAGCCATCTCTGTAAAACAGCATCTGGCAAAAATAATTCAAAACTGCCCATCCCAATGAGCCCATACCTCTACCTATTTGTAATAAAGCCAATCTTGCCTTTATTTCAACTTGGACAGAGTTTGGATCCAGGTTTGTGGCTGTGTTTGCTTGCAGTAACCAAGGATTTAAAATCTCAGTGATGCAATCTTTCCCGTTGCACCTCTCATTTCTAAATATGCCTGTATATGGCAAAGCAATTAAGTCATTTTGTTTCAGCTTCTTATTTTACTCTCCCGACTCCAAAAGTTTTGCAACGTTTATTCAATGGAGTTAAAGAGAAACCTCACCTGAGTCACCTTTTAAATGAAAGAGTCGCTAACCCTCTGTGGTGCTTTATCTGCACGGGGACGGGGGGTGGGGGAGGGCGAGTGAGGGTAACGTGTAGCAGCGGGAGCTGGAGCGCCTTTTCCCTCCCTCCTCCCCAGGAGTCTGGGCTCTCAGCGGGAGGCCACTGTACCATGGCAACTTCCATTTCAATGACATTATTTCTAATAAATGACTGCCCGAGGGTTTACGGGGTGTTTCTGGCCCCAGCTCAGTGTAACCAGCAGGAGTTGGGGGCAGTGCGATTTCCTGTCCCCTCACCCAGTGGTTTCTGCTTCACCACGAAAGATCACAAGAGTATTTGATGTTGGTTCTTGGAACAGAAATCAGTTAATTAAAGCCGGTGAGTGTTTGAGCAAATTGAATGCAAGCCGCACGTTGTTGGCAGAGCACGGGTACAGAAAGGCAGGCAGAAGTTGGTCCCCAGAGAGCACAGATACAAGAGGCCCCTCTCTCTTTAGCCAGTCCCCTAGTTCATCAGTAATGAGAGGCAAGAGCAACAGAAGAGACAGAAACACAGCAACAAGCCACCTTTTCCTTCCAGCCAAACATCCCTGACTCTCCTGGCAGCGCATCGCTCAACCTGAAAGGCTCATTGCGGAGCCCAGATGACTGGTTTGATCTTAGCTCGTTCTCTTTCTGCACCAAAAGGTAGAGAGAGATTGTGAGAGGGAGAGAAAGAACAGAAAACAGAGCAGGGAGTCTGAATAATCTTTAAAGTAGGTAATTATCAATACTCATCAGGAAACTTTATCATTGTCCCAAGAATGAAGGTGTTAATGATGTTTGAGTTGGAGGAATGTGGTCACCAAGTTTTGTCTTTTTGTGACCCTCTTCTTTTGGAGGCCTGGCCTCCCTAATAGACTGACCTCTGTGTGCTATCAAGCCCAGGATGCACCTGGAAGAACCGGCCCCTGGCTACTTGTTAGATCATGGAAGGGAAATGGAGTTTGCTCTCTGCTCATCCCTGTCACTCAATCCAAAGATGTTTATTAAGTGCCCCTGGGACTTAAAGTAGCCATTCTTCTAGATGCAGAGCAATCAGGATATCCTTTCATCAAGGAAATGAATGAGGTTAGCACTCACCTTCCATTGCTGGGGCACAGAACAAGCATGCCAAGGCCTTCTTGAGCCCGTTAATGACATTCATGAATAAGAAAATTGTGTCTTTCTGTGTTGAGTGCTATAGTGTCTTGGGAGGATCACAGTCAAAACATTCCTTATTAGAAAAGGCCTATTAAACACAGCCGGGGTCTTCATAAAAAGTAATGTGAATATGTTTCCTGCAATTTGCAAGATGTATTTCAACATGTGTATAGACTGTTTATTTAATTTTCTGCATGCCTGAATATCTTCACTTGCATACAAATTCTCTATTGTAACTGGCCAGGGAGGCTGATTATAAACGATGTATAAGTCCAAGTGTTAACCACGTGTTTGGCACGGAGCTATGCCAGGACCACATTACCCAGTGCTCAAGAATGGAAATACCGACAGGCTGGATCTGAAGACTCAACTGTGGCATGACATGTGGATGGTGGATCTCGAGGGCCAGCCCCTGGATTCACAAGCAGAGGGAGACATGCCATTTACATGATTAACCACACACCAGATATTTTGAATGGCTTGCTTTGCATTTTACCACACACATGCATTTAGTGCTGTGAGATATTGTAATGTTGGCTTTCATTTCAAAGACAGTTATTTAAACATACTTAACCTTTATAATTCTTCCCTTTGTTGTTTAGATAACTGAAAGACTGAAATTGGGAAATGGAATTTTCTTAGAACTAGGAGAGATCTTACACATGATTCACCATTTTACTCTGTACATATTTCCAGGTGAGGTGTCTGAGGATGAGAGGGGGCAGGAAACCACCCAAAGACACACAGCTTGTTTGGGACAAGGAGAAAAGCGGTGGGATGGGGGTGTCAGCCCTTCTCACGTGTTCTAATCATCAACCTGTCCTTCCCTACTGGCTCCTTCCCTCCATCTGTAAATGCCATCAAATCCCTTTCTCCCAATGCAAATAAGTAAATAAATAAACAGCCAAACACCAACAGAGCCCCCAAACTGACTCCCCCCTACCTTCAGTGCTCCTCTAGTAACTATCCTGACTCTCCACTTCTCATCCACACTATTTATAAAAAGCAGCCGATGTCGGGCTGTCTTCACATGCACTCTGTCCCCAGGCCGCTCTTAGTGGGCCTCTTCCTGTTCCAAATCCAATGGACTTTCCTCTGTCTTCTAGGGGACACTTCTCCTTTGTCCCTTCATAGCCCCCATTTCTTTGACACCACCCTGCCCTGCTTCTGCCCACGGCTCTCGGAACCGTCCTTCTGTCCTCTGCAAGCCTGTCTCCTGGCTGGCATGCCCACGTTCTGCAGGATTCTGTACCTGCTCATAGCCCCTCCCACTTTACGCTCTGTCCTGTGCCTTGCTTTTCATGCTCACGATCAACTACAAACGAGATATGATGTCTCCCTGATTCTGAATGTCACTTCTGAGCTTCAAATCTAAATATTCAACAGCTTGCTGGACATCTCCACCCAGAAGTACTACAGGAACTTCAAACTCAACGCATCCACAGTGGAATTCATGAGCGGGCCAGGCACTGCGTTTTCTTCATCTTTGTGTATCCAGCTCTTAGCAGAGAGCAGGAATTGTTGGCTAGTAAGCATCTTACTTGGAAGGCAGAGGGACGGAAATGTTTGAGAATTACAGGAGTAGGTAAAAGTCCCAAAGCGATGTAAGGAATGTAGGTTGCAGCGTTCATCAAAACTGTATTTCCTAGAAGTCATTATATGAAAAGGACACCAGCACATGTAAATTTACAGCAGCACAATTCACAATTGCAAAGATGTGGGACCAATCTAAGTGCCCATCAACCAATGAGTGGGTAAGGAAAACGTGGTACATATACACCATGGAATACTACTCAGCCATTAAAAGGGAGGAAATAATGTCTTTAGCAGCAACTTGGATGGAGCTGGAGGCCATTATTCTAAGTGAAGTAAGTCGGGAGTGGAAAACTAAAATCACATGTTCTCACTTATAAGTGGAGCTAAGCTATGAGTATGCAAAGGCATACAGTGTGACATCATGGAGTTTATGCAGAAGGGAGAAGGAGGCTAGGGATAAAAGATTACACATTAGGTACAGTGTACACTGTTTGGGTGCACTAGAATCTTGGAGTTCACCACTATATAATTCATGTTACAAAAAACACCACTTGTATCACCAAAACTATTGAAATAAAAAACAATTTTTAAAGAAAAAACTGTTTTCCGACACACTCAAATCAAAGAATAAAATGCCAGGTCTTTGAAAAGGAAAGCTTCATGGTTGGGCATTGTTTTCTAGCACCACCTAGTGGATATCGTGAGTGAGCCAGCATGCCTTATTTTGTATTTTTTTTTAATGTTTTTATTTTTTGAGAAAGACTGTCACTCTGTTTCTCAGGCTGGAGGGCAGCTGTGTGATCTTGGCTCACTGCAACCTCTGCCTCCTGGGCTCAAGCAATTCTCCTGCTTCAGTCTCTTGAGTAGCTGAGACTACAGGCAGGTGCCATCACGCCCAGCTATATTTTTGTATTTTTAGTAGAGACGGGGGTTCACCATGTTAACTAGGCTAGTCTCGAACTCCTGAACTCAGGTGATTTGCCTGCCACGGCCTCCCAAAGTGCTGGGATTACAGGGGTGAACCACTAAGACCGGCTTTATTTATTTATTTATATTTTTTTGAGACAGAATCTCCCTGTGTTGCCCAGACTGGAGTACAGTGGTGCCGTCTTGGCTCAACGCAACCAGTGTCTCCTGGTCTGAAGCTATTGTCCCACCTCAGCCTTCCCAGTAACTGGGACCACAGTCGTGAGCCACCACACCTGGCTAATTTTTTTTTGTATTTTTTATAGAGACTTGGTTTCACCATGTTGCCCAGGCTGGTCTTGAACTCCTGGACTCAAGCCAACCACCTGCCTCAGTCTCCCAAAGTGTTGGGATTACAGGTGTGAGCCACTGTGCCTGGCCACCTTCCTCTTTTAATCAAAAACGATATCTCAGTTAACGATTTGCACTGTAATAGCACCTACCAAACCTACTAATTTTACATACATTACTTCATCTCATCTCCAAAACAAGGCACTCATTATTCTCCCCATTTTACAGGTTAGAAAACAAAACTTTAGAAGATTGGGGAACTTGCCTCTTTCTCATAATTGTTTCCAACACTAAGCCTTCGCCATCCTGCCATAGAACTTTGCACTTTTATTCTACTGTTTTATTTCGTTGTTGCTGTTTTACTTTATCTTTTAAAGAACACGAGTAGCTAGTTTATAGGGCTTC
>NW_012106130.1:1302246-1351838 GCF_000951045.1 Mandrillus leucophaeus | reverse complement strand
ACACACACACACACTGCATTTTTTTTCCTTAGGAGTTATCCCCAGTTTCCCTCACCACACATGCAATTTCTAGAGCCAATATTTAGACATAATTTAAATGTGTCTCGTTTGATTCATTTACATATTCTAAATGAAGTCCATGTACCTTCTTCTGTCACTCTCCCATGCTTACAGCTGCTGGCTTCCATGGCCTCCCATGGCAGTGGCGCAGTTGAATGGATGGGGCATGTCTCTGAAACGTGTGTCCTTGCATAGCGTTTACATCAGAAAGAGGTCCTGGGAAGATCCACAAATGCTTTTATCTCTTACTTTCCTGACCAGGTAAAGATCTCTTTCTTGTAGTTATCTTTAAAAAGTATATAAATGGCTGGGCGTAGTGGCTCATGCCTGTAATCCCAGCACTTTGGGAGGCCAAGGCGGGCAGATCACTTGAGGTCAGGAGTTCAAGACCAGCCTGGCCAACATGGCAAATCCCCATCTCTACTAAAAATACCAAAATTAGCCTGGCATGGTGGGGTGCACCTGTAGTCCCAGCTACTTGGGAGTCTGAGACAGGAGAATTGCTTGAACCCAGGAAGCGGAGGTTGTAGTGAGCCAAGATGGTGCCACCGCACTCCAGCCTGCGTGACAGAGTGAGACTTTGTCACACACACACAAAATGTATGAATGATAAAAACAGAAATACTTAGAGGGATGGCAGCTTAAAGCTCAATGTCATTTTGTTTTTTGATAGTAAATATATATACTTACTATATATTTGTTATATGTACTATAATACTATACTGTAATATACTATTATATTTATTCTATACAGTAAATTTATATATGTATTTGCTGTATATTTGCTATATACAGCAAATACATATATATTAAATACATATAATTTATTGTATATAGTAAAGATATTATACATATATTATATATACACACACACATGTATATATATGTATTTTAGAGACAGGGTCTTGCTCTGTCACCCAGCCTGGAGTGCAGAGACTTAATCGTGGCTCACTGCAGCCTTGACCTCCTGGGCTCAAGCCATCCTTCCACCTCAGCCTCCCTAGTACCCGGGACTATAGGTGTACCCCACCACACGCAGCTGATTTTTTGATTTTTTTATAGAGTGGGGTCTTGTTATATTGCACAGGCTGGTCTTCAACTCCTGGGCTCAAGGTATCTTCCCACCTTTGCCTCCCAAAGTGCTGGGATTACAGGTGTGAGTCATCTCTCCTAGTCCCTAAATATTCATTACAGTAAGAATTAGTTAAGAGAAGAACATTGTTACGGACTAAATTGTATCCATTTAAAAATCCATAGGCTGAAGCCCCACCCCAATGTGGCTATTTGGGGATGAGGCCTTTGGGAGATAATTAGGGTTGGATGAGGTCATGAAGGTGGTACCCACGTGATGGGCTAATGGCTTGATAAGAAGAGGAAGAGGGAGAGATCGGCGTCTCTTTCCGCCATGTAAGCACACACCAGGAAAGCAACTGTCTATGAACCAGGAAGAGGGCCCTTATCAGGAACCAAATCGGTCACCACTGTGATCTGGGACTTTGCAGCCTCCAGAACTATGGAAATAAATGGCTGTTGCTCAACCCACTCAGTCTATGGTGTTTTGTGATGGCAGCCTGAGCAGACTAATGATGAAGACAAATATGATTAAGATTAAATATGATTAAAAAAAGGGTTTTTAATTACTTTTTTTCTGTGATTTTAAACAAGTGAGATAAAAATAACATTTTGGCTTTTTGAAAAATAATGAGATTTTTGTGCCATTGTCTTCTAATGATGAGGCAAAATGTCTTGCATTTCTACTAAGTCTTAGTTTGATTTGATAGAAACCCTCCATCATACCCATACTAATGGCAAACTGCAGTCTGTCAATAAGGCCGGGCATGTTATAAGACAGGAAATAAGTAAGCAACAGAAGGTGAGAAAAATTGCCTTTGCTCCCCACTGAATCTCTAGCACCCAGAAAAAGCAGAGTAACATGGTGGAAACTCAGAAACTATTTGGTGAATGAGTGGATAGAACTAAAGAATGAAAGCCCAGCGCAGATGACGGAAAGAACATGGGCTTGGGAGCCAGAAACATTTGGGTCAAAGTCTGGCTCTTCCATGAAATTACAGTTACCTGACCCTGGGCAATGTAAGGAATTTTGTTTAGCCTCAATTTCTTCCACAGAAGGGAGATCATAATGCCAACATTGTAAGGTTGTTGGGAAGATCCAAGACAGTAGACATAAAATGTGCCATAAGAGCCCAGATGCATGTAATACCCTCAATACTATTACATCTCTTGTTTCAAGAGAAGGAGAGCTGAAATTGGCAGAAAAACTCTCATGGAAGGGGTAGGCTTAATCAGGACTTTAAAGAAATAAAGATAAATAGTGAGATGATAAGATGTCTATTATACATCATTATACACATTAGAGAGATGTCACAGAATAATATGTCCATAGTATGATCCCAGTAATAATTTTTTTAAAAACCTACCACTGTGGGCATGCACACAAACATACCTACATTTCTGATTGCACTGGCAAGCCATCAGTGATAATTTAACTGTGGCTAATGGCAAGGGGTTAAGATTAGAGATTAAGGTTAAGACAGGAGATCTTCAGTTTTATTTCCTATATCATATTGCATAAATCTTTTCAAATAAGCATGTCTTACTTTTGTAAAATAATGCAAAAGACAACTTAAAGAGGAAGGAGTGGGGGTCAGCTACATGGGAATAAAGAGGGGCCTCCGGCAAAAGGCATAAACTAAAGATCTACTGCAAAATTTGTTATCTTACACCACCAAGAATGTCCCAGGACACATAAAAGCAGAAATGTTTTCTTGATTCTCAATCCTGTCTTTTTTCTCCCAAAATCAGTTAAAGGGAATTTCCCACACTTCCTTTTCTCTGGACTTGTAGTTTAAATTGGTATAAATCTTACACCCTGAGATATCTCCTTGAATTGTGAGCGTCACCTCAAATACTTTATCTACAAAACAGAAGAGGGCAAAGTTGTTTGGATATGTGGTTCCCGGTATTTCCTCTACCTCCTCGCCCTGGGCAATGTGGAAGGCCCCTCCTTCCACAGGGGCAGGAAGGAAAGAACAGTGTCTTCTTCCCTGGGCAACACAGGCAGGGCACAGAACGCATGACATCCTTGGTCCTGTCAAGAGACTTTCTGCAACTTCCCAAACATTAACAAGTCTTCTTTCAGAAACTCAGAGAGTGCCCTGTGTACTTTACCAGCTTTTTTCTACAAATCTCAACATTAGCTCATTCACCCTTAAAGCTCACGGGAGACCTGGGTAAAGCCACATAGCAGTTAACCCCGGGGCCGGGTGGTGAGTTGGCGTGAAAAAGGGATGGAACCCAGACCGCCTAATGGTGGGTGAAAACCTCTTCTGTTCCTCCTCCTTGCCTTCCACCCCTGTGCTGAATAGGGGGTAATGTCGCATTCCGCTGCATGAAGCTAAGGCTTTCACGTCCCTTTAATATGTTGGTTTTCCTTTGGGTTTCCAATCTGCGTATTCCGTGAAAACACTCCCCTGGTAACGATCTGTCATCATCAGTAATCATAACTTGTAACATTGTGTGGAAGTGAGCTGGACATCAGTCAGAGCTGTCTCCTGGCAGATTTGGGAGCGTCAGAGCCCTGATGTGTTAGTTTTGAACCAAGAATATGCTGTAACGTGAATGTAATGCTATTTCTGGAATATATACATCTCCAGGGACCCAGGGGGTGTACAGAGGGTAGACGAGCTTATTTTATTGGAATGTCAATCTATTTCATTTTTTATCACACTTGGCATTTCTCTGAGCTAATTTCCTCCACAAAGTGGGGAACTGCTGTGACTTATGTGGACAAGGGGCTCCTAAACCTTGACTTGCCCAGCCCGCAGAATCGCTCCGGAGCCTGCCACGCCTGCCCGGGCTTAGCGCGTTAGGTTTGGCATCAAAGCTGCAAACATTCGGATGACGTGGAAAGCACATGTTTTTGCTCCTGAAGAAGAGGTGTAAATCCTTGGTCTGATCTGGTTTCACTGGGAAATGTTCTCTTGGATACGTTTTCTTTCTGGTAGCTCCCTCTTCGTAACTGAGCCAGTGCATTTCATACACAGTAGTTGCATATTTACTTGCTGCAATTGAAAACAATTTCCGAAGAATAAATGGATGCATGTCAGGGGTTCCTGGGAGAGTGAGAGAATCTAGACTTGGCAGGCTGTGAACGAGAGAGCTGCCCACCCTCTCTGTCTCCTCACCACGCCCCCAACGCCCAGATCGTTCCCACTTCCATGCACAATCTCAAGCCTCATCACCATCTGTAAGGCATGCCCTCATTTCCTTCATCAAAGGTGGAGAAACTGAGGCTTGCAGAAGCAAAATACCAAAGCCACAGGGCTGAAAAGAGGCTGCATCATTCTGGCTCCAGCTGTGAGCTCAAACATCCTACAGATCCGATGAGGGCACCCCTCATTGCTCCAGCCACTCATGAGAGGAAAAGCTATCCCGTTCCTAAAACACATGATTAAGAACGAAGACCCTTAGTGTCTAGCACTTGCTAACCACCAACATACTCAGTGGTGTGGGCACCATAACAATCATGATATTTTCATTACAGTTAATAGTAATTGAGGGCTTACTATGTCCCAGGCGCTATTAAGTACTTTGCAGGGATTACCATATTCATTTACACAGCAGCCCCATGAAGTAGGTATTAGTACTAGCCTCATTTTACAGATCACAAAACTGAAGTGTAGATTTGTTAAAATGCTTTCCCAAGGTCAAGGGTAGCACACAGCAGCCTCTCCCTCTTTTCGCTCATCTCTCAGTGGAAGACTTTTGCTAGATAATTTCTTACAATGTCCTCTGACTAGAATATTCTGACTTGTTATCCTTGGCTTTGTTATATTAATCTTTTTTTTTTTTTTTAACTTCCTTGAAGTGATCATATGTCTTTTCATACTGTTTATGTTCAGGGACCCATGATTATAAGAACACTGAGGCCAGGGTGTGTCACTAACCTGGCACGTCATCTGAAGCAGAATGCAGATAATATTAACTGTGAATTAGAATGGAAAGTGGTAGGTGAATACGAACATCAAGGGAAAAAATGGCTAAGAGTTTTAAGCTTATCTCTAATATTTCTTTTAATGAAAGCTGCTAATAAATATTCACAATTGACAGGATTGAGGTTTTTTGGTTGTTGTTTTATGTTTTGCTTTTTTTTCTTGCTTGCCATCTGGGGAAATGATGTACACAAAAAGTGAAATGACAAAAGAAGGTAGACTGGGAGAGGAAAAGAATATGAAATAAGAACAAGGGGTTGGGCGCGGTGGTTCATGCCTGTAATCCTAGCACTTTGGGAGGCTGAGGCAGGCGGATTACCTGAGGTCAGGAGTTTGAGATCAGCCTGGCCAACCTGGTGAAACCCCATCTCCACTAAAAATACAAAAATTAGCTAGGTGTGGTGATGCATGCCTGTAATCCCAGCTACTTGGGAGGCTGAGACAGGTGAATTGCCTGAATGCAGGAAGTGGAGGTTGCAGTGAGCCGAGATCGCGCCAGAACCAGACTCCGTCTCAAAAACAAACAAAAAAAACCCCAAAAACCTCCAACAAACAAAAAACAAACAGAAAAGAACAAGGATGTGACATTTACAAAAAAGGTTCTACTGCTTACAGTTACATGTATTTTTAGAAATTTCTTCCTTTTGGGGGGAGAGACATGTGTATGGAGAAAGGTTTAAAAGAGACATTAAATGAAAGGGCACCAAATTGAATCAAGAAGGTACAGAGAGTTAAGCCATGAGGCTCATGGGGACAGGATCCTGGTGTACGCGATGTTCTGAGATATGCACTTTTCCTGAGGGTGAGGCTGGGCTCTGCAGTGGCTGCGGTAATGGTCAACTTCAATGTGCACTGCTCCTTCCTATGAAGCCATATCTGGTGATAACATCAATGTGCCAGACTTCTCTACTTATGTCATTATTTGTTTGATGAGTTTCCACTTTTCTCTACTCTTGACTATAAATGCTTGACTTGTTGGAATAAAAAAAAAGATGCAGGGTTTATTTTCTGTGTATATGCAAACCTGCCCTCATAAGCAGTTTTCAACCACAGTCAATGAAGGATCTGAATCAAGCTCATTTTCAATTGCATGCGTCAATTTGTTCCTGTACTTTACTTTTTGTCTTATATGTACATCTCTAAGACTTTGTGAAATTTTTTGAAGTCCAGGGCTATACTCTATCAAGAACTTTTAAAATTAAGAATGTATTATTTCATTGATTTTCATAATCCCCTTTGGGATGATATCTTTGGAATATTTCACCAAATTTCTAATTTCAAAGTGATTGTAACAGGAGCTGGAGGAGAGAAGCAGAACATAGTGAAACTATTCATGGAACGTAATTTCTATTCCACTCATTTTAGGGAAGCTGAAGTCTAGGAGAGCCATGGTAATGCCATTTTAAGTTCAGCTCTGTCTTGAGACCAACAGGGCACATTCATTGTTACTCATGACCCATAGTCTTAAGATGCTTACAGTTGAAAGGAAACAGTTTAAACATACCTACGAGGACACACTCCTGCAACAGTGGAAAGTCCAGATGTCCCAATACTAACGACAATATGTTTTCAAGATTAATTACTTGATGCTTTCAAGTACACACACACTAAAATGTCAAAGTTTTCTTTAAATCAACAGAATAATAAATTTTATCATGCTGTCTGCCTACCTACACATAGATACAGCTTGGCTTAGCTTCTACATAGACAAAACCCCTAGATGAGAAACAAAGATGAGGTGTGCCTCCGCTTGCTTTCTGAGGTTGCCCTACTCTGCATCCCAGTAGCTTTCAATAAACGATCTCTTCTCACTGCTCTCTGTGACTCTCCTTGAATTCTTTCCTACACGAGATCCAAGAACCCTTTCTAGGGACAGACCCAAGAAAGACGCCTTTTTTTTCTAGGAAATGATCATGTGTCACTTAAAGGGGAGAAATTCACTGTCATTTGCAAACACCCTACAATGTACCTACGAAAACCTAAAGGTGACCGGGTGCGGTGGCTCACGCCTGTAATCCCAGCACTTTGGGAGGCCGAGGCGGGCGGATCACGAGGTCAGAAGATCTATACCATCCTGGCTAACATGGTGAAACCCCGTCTTTACCAAAAATACAAAAACTTAGCCAGGGGTGGTGGCGGGCGCCTGTAGTCCCAGCTACTCGGGAGGCTGAGGCAGGAGAATGGCGTCAACCTGGGAAGCAGAGCTTGCAGTGAGCCAACATGGCACCACTGCACTCCAGCCTGGGCCACAGAGCGAGATTCCATTTCAAAAAAGCAAAACAAAACAAAACACTTGAGGCACAGCTGCCTACACACTCAGGCTCTATGGTGTAACCTATTGCTTTTAGGCTGCAAACCTGCACAGCATGTGACTGTACTGAGTACTGTGGGCAACTGGAACACAATGGTAAGTATCTCTCTATCTAACCATCTCTAACATAGAAAAGGTACAGCAAAAATAAGGTATGAAAGATACAACATGGTCCACCTGTATAGGGCACTTACCATCATGGAGCTTGCAGGACTGGAATTGCTCCCAGCGAGTCATTGAGTGAGTGGAGAGCGAACATAAAGGGAAATTACAAATATCAGACCCCAAGACTCTTTATGCCAAAGGGAGAAAGTTAAGCCTGGAGGCTGAGTCACACAGCACCATTGCCATCCTCTTCCCAAATGAATAGAGGTTACCTCTCAACCTTGTGCCAAAGCATTTAAACATTAGCCACATCCCCATGGAAAGGTAAAAGGCCTTAGGCATCTGGGATGGCTGTCCCCACAAATCATTCATAAGTAAATTCTTCGCTGGACTCAAAACCTCTTGAGATGTATCTCCTCCCATAAACAAGGGCATGTGAATTGTGACTTTAGGTCTACAATCTTAGTGTAGCTCCTAAAACTAAAGTCTGTTAGTTTCCAAGCTAATCATGTCGATCATAAGCTTCTCTTCCCAGGTGTGGAACAAAGACAAGATGAGATCAGGCCGGATGCAGTGGCTTATGCCTGTAATCCCCACTTTGGAAGGCAGAGGCAGGCGGATCACCTGAGGTCAGGAGTTGAAGACCAGCCTGCCCAACATGGTGAAACTCCATCTCTACTAATAATACAAAAAAAATAGCCAAGTATGGTGGCACATGCCTGTAATCCCAGCTATCTGGGAGGCTGAGGCAGGAGAATCACTTGAACCTGGGAGGCGGAGGTTGCAGTGAGCCAAGATCACATCATTGTACTCCAGCATGGGTGGCAAGAGCGGGACTCCATCTCAAAAAAAAAAAAAAAAAAAAAAAAAAATTCAATGATTCCTCCATCTACCCTGAGATGTCTGCATAATTCATTCTTCCTTTACTCCATTTGTTATTCAAACTTTCACCTTATCTTACGTAAAATGTGGATTTACTGGAGACTAACTAAAGTCTCATAATAATGTAACCATTTACCTAACCACCTACCTGCCCCTTTCCCACAGGCATTCCCTCTTTTTCGGAAATGTGTAAATACAAAACCACCTGAAAACCTCTTTCAGAGAGCACCAGCCACACAGAAATGTTCTGTAACAGTGTTTTTCCTGGGCGTGCCCTCAGGCTCTGGCTCAGTAAACTCCGACTGATGGAGACTCTGGTCTCAGTTTGTCATTTTTGGTGAACAGGCACTCACTATGCGTGGAGCTTGGAGGGCTGGAAGTTGCTGTGGGTGAGTCAGTGAGTGAACGTTGAATCCATGTGAAGTCTTAGGACATTACTGTACATGACTACAGTCTTTTCAAACACTGGACACTTAGGCTACATCACATTTATTAGAAAATAAAGTAGGCTGGGTGTGGTGACTCACACCTGTAATCCCAGAACTTTGGGAGGCTGACGTGGGTGGATCACAAGGTCAAGAGATCGAGACCATCCTGGCCAACACAGAGAAACTCTGTCTCTACTAAAAATACAAAAATTAGCAGGGCGTGGTGGTGCATGCCTGTAGTTCCAGCTACTCAGGAGGCTGAGGCTGGTGAATCGCTTGAACCTGGGAGGTGGAGGTTGCAGTGAACTGAGATCATGCCACTGCACTCTAGCATGGCGACAGAGTGAGACTCTATCTAAAAAAAAAAAAGAAAAGGAAAAGAAAAGAAAGTAATTGTGCTATGACATTATAATGGCTACAACATCACTAGGTGATTTTTCAGCTTCATGATAATCTTACAGGACTACTGTGGTCACATAAATGGTTCTTCATGGACTTAAACATCCTTATGTGGTGCATGACTGTAAGTATAATGATTTACTTCGGTTGATTTGCAGGGCAATGAAAAAAGACTAAAACTTTTACATGGAAATTAAATGATAGAATGATTGATTGACAGTCATGAAATTGACCTGACAAGACTCACTGGTGGCGGATTCTTTATACACCATTTGCCTTATTAAAAATGGTGAATTTTCGTCATCCTAAGGTGGCCACATCAGCTTGATCATTTCTTTCCCATGAAGTCCCAGCTCCCATGTTTGCCATCTGCTTGACCTGGGACATGGAATTAAATGCCAGTAATGGCTGGGCGTGGTGGCTCATGCTCGTAATCCCAGAGCTTTGGGAAGAAGAGGTAGGAGGATTGCTTGAGGCCAGAAGTTTGAGACTAGCCTAGGCAACATAGTGGGACCTGGACTCTACAAAAATAAAAAATAAAAATAAAATTAGGCCAGGTGTAGTGGCTCATGCCTGTAATACCAGCACTTTGGGAGGCCGAAGCTGGCAGATCACCTGAGGTTAGGAGTTCAAGACCAACCTAGTATTGAAACCCTGTCTCTACTGAAAATACAAAAATTAGCCAGGTGTGGGAGCAGGCGCCTGTAATCCCAGCTACTGGGGAGGCTGAGGCAGGAGAATCTCTTGAACCCAGGAGGCAGGGATTGCAGTAAGCCAACTTTGCACCACCGCACTCCAGCCTGGGTGACAGGGTGAGACTCTGTCTAAAAAAAAAAAGAAAAATTAGCCAGTTGTGGTGGCCCAGGCCTGTAGTCCTGGCTACTGGGGAGGCTGACACAGGAGGATGGCTTAAGCCCAGGAGTTGCAGGCTACAGTGAGCTATGATCATGCCACTGAGTTGTCAGTGCAATCAATACAGTCTTTGTGAGGTTTCCCAAGGGAACTAATGAGTCCAAAGATGCTGTTGTAATTGGTATGCCTAGGGCATAGCACAGTAGCTTGTTAATTTGTAAAAATGTCATAGCTACCCTGTAAATATCCAAATCACAATAGACTTTCAGTCCCTGGAATGCAGCTTTCTTTTTTTTTTTTTTTTTTTGAGACGGAGTCTTGCTCTGTTGCCCAGGCTGGAGTGCAGTGGCACGATCTCCACTCACTGCAAGCTCCGCCTCCTGGGTTCATGCCATTCTCCCGCCTCAGCCTCCCAAGTAGCTGGGACTACAGGCGCCTGCCACCACTAATTTTTTTTTGTATTTTTAGTAGAGACGGGGTTTCACCGTGTTAGCCAAGATGGTCTCGATCTCCTGACCTCGTGATCCGCCTGCCTCGGCCTCCCAAAGTGCTGGGATTACAGGCTTGAGCCACCGCACCCAGTCGGAATGCAGCTTTCTTAAAGAGCCTTGGCTGGTTTTTGCAGGTGGCTTGGGATTCTGTGTTGGGTGTGCTCTGGAATGAGTCAATCACACTTCTTTGGCCTCCTGCTGGCAGGCACCATGCTGCCCCTATAGCCGCTGGCCCTCGGGAGATTGGAGGACCACCCCACACAGCCAAAGCCTGCTCCTGTCGTACGCCGCCACCCATGCTGGTCCTGGTGGTAGTAGAGAGGTTAATGTTTCCTTTGCGCAAAAAGAGACAGGTATTTTCTTTTCTTTCTTTCTTTCTTTTTTTTTTTTTTTGAGATGTAGTCTCGCTCTGTCACCCAGGCTGGAGTACAGTGGCCCAATCTTGGCTCACTGCAAACTCTGCCTCCCGGGTTCAAGCCATTCTCCTGCCTCAGCCACCCGAGTAGCTGGGACTACAGGCGCCTGCCACCACGCCCGGCTAATTTTTTGTATTTTTAGTAGAGACGGGGTTTCACCATGTTAGCCAGGATAGTCTTGATCTCCTGACCTCGTGATCCGCCTGCCTCAGCCTCCCAGACTGCTGGAATTACAGGCGTGAGCCACCGTGCCCGGCCAGTATTTTTTAATTCTATGTAAAACTGATAGATGACTGTGCATTTTTTGACACTTTATTGACAATTTGGTGATGACATAAGAGAAATACAATGGAGAGTGACAGTTAGAATTGCTTCTACATTCTCTGCTCTCAAGATCTAGGCTGCCTTTGTCTTCACCACCTGCCCCACAAACTTCCTGGCTCCCAATCTTCTTCCATAAGGCAGTGGCCATCCCATGCCCATCACCCAGAGAACTCCGAGCCTGTGTCACTGATGCTGTGACAGTTAACTTAAAAATCACACCATTTATAAAAGTGAGACTCTATTTCTTATAAAGGGTTACAGCCTGCAAGGGAGCCTTCCAGATAGGTTGGGCAGCTGGTCTCCACTGGAGGCAGAGACTATTATCAGGAGCTTCGAGGAAGGAACAGGTAAGACAGGAATTTAAGCTGAACAGGTTGGACAAGTATACGTATTTAACAGGTTACACCAGGAGCTATGAATATTCATGAAGGTGGTCTTGACACACGTGTACCAAACATGCATGTCACATATGCCCCATGTTCACTTTGGGGTGGAGACTTAACATTTAAATGCACTAGAATTAGGCCCTATACATCAAAACAGGAAGCAGGGACGTGAAGGCATTCCGTACACAGCCTCTGTAAACTGGCCAACCAGTGCATGGTCTGTGGGCTCTTATCGGGAGAAAGTTACTGAAATCAGTCTCTTGTTCAATCAAAGCTGTAATTATGCCTGGTAGAACAGGGGGTCAGCTAGTCAGCAGCTCGCTGTGGACAAGCTGCAAATCATTTCAATATTGCTTATGTCCAGGCCAGTGCTTGTTTATCTGCTAAAGGAAAAGAAAAACCCTTGTGGCAGAACATAGCTTCTTCTTTAAGATTAGGAGGTAACTTTACTCCGCCTGCCCTGGCCTTAGCTTCTGTTTGTAATTTGGTATCTTATTGCCACAAAGAGCTCCTTCCGTCAGTTAAGTGCAATGGCACAACCTCGACTCACTGCAACCTCCGCCTCCTGGGTTCAAGCAATTCTCCTGCCTCAGCCTCCCAAATTGCTGGGATTATAGGCACCTGCCACCACGCCCGGCTAATTTTTTGTAGTTTTAGTAGAGACAGGATTCCACCTTGTTGGCCAGGGTGGTCTTGAACTGCTGACCTCAAGTGATCTACCCACCTCAGTCCCCCAAAGTGCTGGGATTACAGGTGTGAGCCACCACGCCCAGCCTGTAGAACCCTTTCCTTAGGACTGAAGCGTCCATTCCCCCAGCTGCTGGGAGGGTGGCTATTAACCCTCTCTGTAAGTTCTCCAGGCCTTGCCCTAGGGCAGTGGCTCTCAAACTTCATTGGTGTCATGATTACCTGGAGGCTTGTTAAATCACAGGTTACTATTTGACCCACCCTCAGAGTTCCTGATTCAGAAGGTCTGGAGGGGTAAGCAAGAATGTACATTTCTAACAAGTGCCCGAGAGACACAGACTAGTGCAGTGGCCACAGATTGGCCTCAGCTCAAGAGAAGTTCTCTCCCAAGGTTCTGCCCTTCCCTGGGACAGCCCACATCCAAAGACTGCTTCAGGCAGGGGCATAAGGCCTGGTCCCTGCTCCACAATTGGAAGCGACACTGAAGGGCATTCCTGCTCCAGGGCATGGCATGAGATCCGCAGACTCTACCTTGTGATAACTGCAAGTCTGTCTACTTCTCCCTCTGCTGGGTCCTGCTTCCTGTACACACTCATGGGTGTTGATCTGAGAGTCCATCTCAATAAAACGCCTGTCTATACATCTTCATTTCAGAGTTAGTTTGGGGATGGGTCAGGGAGCTGACAGCACACCGGCCCCTTGGGAGCCAGGCCCAGGGAGAGGAACAATGTTCAAAGCCCACTTCCCAAACCACAACTTCCTGCGCCAGGATTAGTGGCTCCGTGGGGTGGCCGATGGTGGGATTGCCTTTTCTCAGGCCTTCACAAGGCAATTTCTCAAGAACATAGAATTCTACTTTGATTGCATCCTAAGATGCTAAGTCTTAAATCACAGAGGCATGAGGACATCAGCAAGCCAAACCAATGTACTTTCACAGGCATTTTTCCAAGAGAAGGGATGGGGGTGATGCTTGTAGCTTCAGGCCATGCCTGCATCAGCGCCTTTGCTCCTGGGAACAATTCACTGAACCCCACAAGAACAAGCAACACTGATTTCACGTAAAACCAATATCACTTCTCCTTCACTCCCAATGATTCAGAACCCAACTGGGGTCCTCTGGCCTGGAGCAGTAAAGTCAAACACCCACACTGCGGCTTGCAGCAGGAGAAAGGAGGGCAATAATGTACAGGGCGCCAAGCAAGGAGAATTGGGCAGCTTGTGCTTAAGACTCGACCTCCCCGATGCCTTACAAGTAAGGGTTTTTAAAGGCAGCATACATTTTATACTGTGTGTGGTGGCTCATGACTGGAACCCTAGCACTTTGGGAAGCCAAGGTGGGGGGGGGGATCACCTGAGGTCAGGAGTTCAAGACCAGCCCAACCAAAATGGTGAAACCCCATCTCCACTGAATTAGCTGGATGTGGTGGCACATGCCTGTAATCCCAGCTACTCTGGAGGCTGAGGCAGGAGAATCACTTGAACCTGGGGGGCGGAGGTTGCAGTGAGCCGAGATCATGACACTGTACTCCGGCCTAGGTGAAAAAGTGAAACTCCGTCTCAAAAAAAAAAAAAAAAAAGAAAAGAAAAAACAATTAGGAAAGCAGAAGTTACAGGCAAAACCATAAATCAACACATGGAGGTTACACACTGGTTGGGTGTAAAAAGGTGGGATATCTTGAAGCAGCAGTTTACAGATCATAGGTAGACTTTAAATTTTTCTGATTTGCAATTGGTTAGAAAGAGGAGCTTTGTTTAAAGACCTGGGGTCAGCAGAAAAGAATGTTAGCTCTGGCCCGGAGATGTGACTTCCTCCTGGCTCCTCTGGAAGAAACTTAGAACAAAGAACTTCAATCAGAGTTCAGTTCTCAGTTTCCCATCATCTGAGGTCTGCATGCCAGCAGAACCACTTGGTGGAGGATCTGAGTTTCTGAAAAACAACACAGGGATATATGTTAAGATGTTATCATTAGCTCCTATAGGGAGGTGGGGGGCAAGGGGAGGAAGAGCATCAGGACAAATAGCTAATGCATGTGGGGCTTAATACCTAGGTGATGGGTTGATAGGTGCAGCAAACCACCATGGCACACCTATGTAACAAGCCTACCCGGAACTTAAAGTAAATAAATTTCAAAAAAGAAATTCCCAGGCCTACCAAGAGAAATAGAAAGAGCCAATATAAACATGCACGAGAATGTTGATAGCAGCACTATTCATAATAGAAAATGGAAACAACTCAAAAATCTCTCAACAGTAGAATGGATATATATTGGTGTGTGTATACATTGGAATCAATGCAGCAATGAAATAAATGGACTACTGTTTACATGCAACAAGTGTGCATTAAATTCACCAACATAATGTTGAATGAAACCAGACACAAAAGACTATATAGTATATGCATATATATAAACTTCAGAAGAAGAAAAAAACCAATCAATGGTGATAGATATCAGGATAGTGGTTAGCTCTGAGGAATAGTGGAGGGAGGGAGAAGGTGCCCATAGGCAGCTTCTGGAGAACTGGTGATATTCTATTTCATTATCTGGGTAGTGATTACACAAATGTGCATATTTTATAAAATTTCATTAATCTGTACATTTATGATTTGTGTACTTTTCATTTTGCGTGTTATGCTTCAGTTAAAAACTTTGCTTAAAAACCTGAAAAACAAAACAAAACTAGTATTCCTTCTTTCTGTATCAAGACAGCATTTTTTTTCTGAGCATCTCATTGGCCACTAAAATGGTTTATATTAATTATTTGCCAGCAAAATAATGAGCCATGCACATTAGTTATCAGAGTGCTAAAAATGTGGAATGTATTATCTAAAATGCAATTTTCTAGACTAAGAGTTGCATCAAGTTTTATAGACTGCGTCTTAGTCCATTTGAGAGGTTATAGCAATATACCTTACACTGAGTTTTATAAACAACAGAATTTATTGTTTACAGTTCTGGAGGCTGGGATTTCAAGATCAAAACGCCATCAGATGTGGCTTCTGGCGAGGCCTCATTCCTCATAGATTCACCTTCAATGTGTCCTGACACAAAGGACAGGTAAAGGAGCTAACAAGCTCCCTCAGGCTTCTTTTATAAGGGTGCTAATCTCATTTATGAAGTCTCTGCCCTCAGGACTTAATCACCTCCCCAAAGCATCATCTCTTAATACCACATTGCAGACTATGTTTCAGTATATGAATTTGGCGGAACGCATTCAGACCATAGAGACTGGAAAGGTGAGCCTGCTGTCATTCTTATTTTTCTACCCTTCACTACGAAAAGCACTTTTTTTCCAGCAGCTATTTCTATTATTCAAGGTCACTCTCACACAGTCATGAAACAGCTGAACTTGGTTTTGAGGTCAACTGATCCATCATCTAGGTTTTGGCGTGAAAGGCTCTTTTATTTTCCTGGTGGAATCAAAGAGCTGGGAAGGTTGAGACAGCGAGGAAGGGTGAGAGGAGAGAGAGACAGAGACAGAGAGAGGAACAATACTGGCACACGATTTGGATTGCGATGTGGGTGTTTTCAACTAATGTAGACTCGCTGGCTGCTGTTGTTTTATATTTTGTCCCACTGGGGAAAATTATCTTGAGGTGGAATTGTGTGGTTTGGCACAACTTATTTGTTGCAAGTCTGAAAGTCAGTGTACCCAGTGTGTTTAGTTTCCTATTGGAACACCCCAAAATGTTGAAATAGGAATACCAAATAGCCTGTTGGATTAAGCAAAGATTCAGAGACATAATTAGATTTTGGCCTCTTCGAATCTTCTTTGGACTATATTGGACTTGGAATACTAAAATATTTTACTACTTTTAAGCTTTACAATGTAATAGTTTCTCCAGGGTCTTGGTGGGATTCCTGCCATTTTGAGTATAGCCATATCTCAAAGGAAGAGTGTAGATTTCGTTTGTCTGCATACACTTTCAGCAGGATGGGCTGCAATCTAGTGGAAAAATCTCTAACCTGGGAGTTGGAGACTGGAACTCTTAACTCTGTCTCCAACAAACCTACTGACCTAGGACAGGTGACTTCCCACCTCTTAACCTGAATGCCTTCATCTCTAAAATGAGAGGATTGAGCCTTCTATCTCTAAGGTCCCATTCACTTTGAAGACTTTTTGGTGAAAGACCTGGCAAAATATTTTGTTTACTTTCAAAGGTGCAAAAATGTTTTCTGAAATGTCCACATTCAGACACACAGACCCTCGATGTCACTCTAAATGCTGTTAGCAGGCCAGGGTGCATCACTAAGAAGAGTACGTCTGACCAGGGGCGGTGGCTCTGCCTGTAATCCCAGCACTTTGGGAGGCTGAGGTCAGGAGTTCAAGACCAGCCTGGCCAACATGGTGAAACCCTGTCTTTACTAAAAATACAAAAATTTACAGGCATGGTGGCTCGCACCTGAAACCCCAACTACTGAGGAGGCTGAGGCAAGAGAATTGCTTGAACCCACAGGTGGAGGTTGCAGTGAGCCGAGATCATGCCACTGCACTCTAGCCTGGGTGACAGAGCAAGACTTTGTCTCAAAACAAACAAACAAACAAACAAACATCAAAACCAAACATAAGAAGACTACATCTGATTTGTAATCGATCATGAAGTCTCAACACTTGGTATTGATTACTTTGCTAGGACTGCTGCAACAAAGTACTGAGAGCTAGGTGGCTCAAGCCACAGATAATTATTTTCTCCCAGTTCTGGAGGCTAGAAGTCTGAGACCACAGTGTTGGTACTGCTGTTTCCCTCTGAAGGCTATGACAGAGGATCTGTTCCGTGCCTCCTGTCTGTCTTCTAGTGTTTTTCAGGGAATCAAGACTCATTTCTTGAAGAAGCATGGTCCCAGTGGTACTCTGTGTGTGTGTGTGTGTTTGTGTGTATGTGTGTATTTTCAAATTTCCCCTTTTTATATGAGCATCAATTATATTAGATTAGGGGCCCATCATACACAAGCATGACTTCATTTTAACTAATATATCTGCAACAAACCTATTTCCAAATAAATGTCACATTCTGAGGTACTGGGGTGAGGACTTTACATGTAAATTTGGGAGGAATGTAAATCAACCCATAACACTAGGAAATGAAATAAACTCTGAAAAGCTGAGGTTCCAGATAGGATAAAAGTTTAAGGTTTTGAACCAAATTTGGTGCACAATTTTGCAATGGGCTTCTAAGGTTGGCTCAGGCACGTGTCGTTCAACCCTCAGTCATCCCTTGATTCATACCTGCAAACAGGAGTCAGGGGCTATAGTCTCCCTTTCCCATTTCTGCAGTCAGTCATTCCTCCTGAGAGGACAAAAGACACTCAGGGGATCAATTTCTCAGCTCATTCCCCATCCAACCACCATCCAAACAGCAGCCTCTGCCTCAGCCTCGAATGCACGTCTCCGATTTTAAACTGAGGATGTCTCTGTAAATATGTTTAACCATAAAGAAATGAAAAAAATGATGTTGATGTGCCTCGAGCTCAAGGAGGACACAAAACAACCCCCTGTTCTTAATGAGCTTATAATCTAGTCGGACAGACTAGAGCTTCACCTGTTTAGAAAAAAAATTAACAATGTAAAGCAGGGCAATAGGCCCTTAACATAAAACCTTAGCAGATTCTCTCATTTAAGAAGAAGGTCGAGTGTGGTGGTTCATGTCTGTAATCCCAGCACTTTGGAAGGCTGAGGCAGGCAGATGGCTTGAGGTTAGGAATTGGAGACCAGCCTGGGCCACACGGTGAAACCCTGTCTCTACAAAAAAAAGAATACAAAAACTAGCCAGGCATGGTGGTGCGTGCCTATAGTCCCAGCTACGTGGGAGGCTACCACTGGAAGATTGCTTGAGCTGGGGAGGCAGAGGTTGCAGTGAGCTGAGAGGAGCCACTGAGCCACTGCACTCCAGCCTGAGCAACAGAGTGAGATCTTGTCTCAAAAAAAAAAAAAAAAAAAAAAAAAAAGAATAAAACTTTAGCATGTGTTCTCTTCCATGAACTTAACTTTCTGTTTCCAGGTACCATTTCTTAGCTTTTCTCTGTTCTGGGTCAGTTCTAGAGCAGCAGCGGCAGTTGGCTTTCTTTTGGGCATCATATTTTTCCTATTATACTTTACTAGTGCTTTAGTAGTGAAAACCACATGCCACTCTTCTATGCGTGCACACACCCCCAAACTCTGTAGAGCTGCCAGGTGGCCCATTTCTCCGATTCTTACATTATTCTACAAAATGTATTCATGGCAGGCTTAAAGCGCAGTTTATGTCTTGAATTACATGTCGACTTGGCTAAGTTGATATACGTGCTTTTACTGTGTGGGGTGTCCACAAGAACAGAAGCAGGAGCAACGGTGGTATATAGGTTGTGTGTTACTTTTTATTGAAATGTAATATACATAGGGAAATGTGCACACATCACAGTCTCAATGAATCTTCACAAACTGAACACATCCATACAAGCAGAACCCAGAGCAAGAAATACAATGTTACCAGTTCTCCAGTTCTCTTTTGTGTTATCTCCCAGGGCACTAATCCTAAGTGGGTAATCATTATTCTGCTTGTTTGTATACTTTATAGAAATGGAATCATGCAGTGTATACAATACTTTTTTTTTTTTTTTTTTGAGACGGAGTCTCGCGCTGTCGCCCAAGCTGAGTGCAGTGGCGGGATCTCAGCTCACTGCAAGCTCCACCTCCTGGGTTCACACCGTTCTGCTGCCTCAGCCTCCCAAGTAGCTGGGACTACAGGTATACAAGACTTTTTATGTCTGGTTTCTTTTGCTCCATAGTATGTCTGTCAGATACATCCATATTTTTGTGAGTACGTGGTTCTTTCTCATTGTTGTACAGTATAAGTTGAACATCCCAAATCTGAAAATCTGAAGTCCAAAATGCTGCAAAATCTGAAACTTGTTGAGCACCCACATGATGCTGAAAGGAAATGCTCATTGGAGCATTTAGATTGAGATTGAGATTTCAGATTTTTGGATTTGGCATGTTCCACCAGTGAGTTTAATGCAACTATTCCAAAACCTGAAAAAATCAAAAATCTGAAACATTTCTAGTCCCAAGTATTTTGGATAAGGGATAGTCAACCTGTATTCCATTGCGTGAATATCACATAATGTATTCATTCATGCTACCATTGCTGTGCACCTGGGTAGTTTTCAGTTTTTAGCTCCAATGAACAACACTCCTAAAAAAATTCAGGTAAGTGTTTATTGGTGAACACATTTCTCTTGGGCATGAAAACCCAGAGTGGGATTGCTGAGTCAAAGGGCATGTATATGTTAGCTTTAGTAATAATGCCAAACCATTTTCCTAAGGGTTTGTACCAATTAGCACTCTAATGAATAGTGTGGGCATGTTAAAGTTGTTATACATTCTTGCCAATATCTGGCAATTTTAGTGTAAATTTTAGCCATTTTGGTAGTGTGTAATTGCATCTCTATATTTCAGTGTACATTTCCTTGATGACAAACAAATGAGCATTGTTTATATGTTTACTAGGGATTTGAATACTATGCTCATTTATGAAGTGACATTTCAAGCATTTTGTCTGTTTTCTACTGGGCTGACTTTTTTTTTTAACTTCAAATCATTTAACTTTAAAATCATTTAAAATAATGATTTTATTTTATCTTATTCATCAGTTCCTCTTTTTTGTCTTCCAACTTTTATTTTAAGGTCAGGGGTACGTGTGCAGGATGTCCAGTTTTGTCGCATAGGTAAATGTGTGCCATGATGGTTTACTGCACAGTCATCTCATCATCCAGGTATTAAGCCCGCATCGATTGGTTATTCTTCCTGATGCTCTCTCTTCCCACCCTTACAGGTGCACAGTGTGTGTTGTTCCCCACCACAGGTCCATGTGTTCTCATCAATCAGCTCCTACTTATAAGTGAGAACATGCAGTGTTTGGTTTTCTGTTCCTGCATTAGTTGGCTGAGAATAATGGCTTCCAACTCCATCCATGTCCCTGCAACATGATCTCATTCCTTTTTATGGCTGCATAGTATTCCATGATGTATATGTACCATATTTTCTTTATCCAGTTTTCATTGACGGGCATTTAGGTCGATTGCATGACTTTACTATTATAAATAGTGCTGCAATGAACATATGTGTGCAGGTATCTTTATAATAGAATGATCGATTTATATTCCTTTAGGTATATACTGAGTTGAATTTTAGTAAATTGACTTGGCTAAGCATGGCGGCTCATGGTTGTAATTACAGCACTTCAGGAGGCCAGGGCAGGGAGGATTGCTTGAGGCCAGGAGTTTGAGAACAGCCTGGACAACATAGTGAGACTCCATTTTTATAAAAGCAATTAAAAATTAACTTGTTCAGGCCGGGCCCGGTGGCTCAAGCCTGTAATCCCAGCACTTTGGGAGGCCGAGACGGGCGGATCACGAGGTCAGGAGATTAAGACCATCCTGGCTAACACGGTGAAACCCTGTCTCTACTAACAAAAATCCAGCCGGGCGAGGTGGCGGGCGCCTGTAGTCCCAGCTACTCGGGAGGCTGAGGCAGGAGAATGGCGTGAACCCGGGAGGCGGAGCTTGCAGTGAGCTGAGATCCGGCCACTGCACTCCAGCCTGGGCGGCAGAGCGAGATTCCGCCTCAAAAAAAAAAAAAAAAAAAAATTAACTTGTTCATATATTTTGTGTATTTTTTTTCTGAAAGTCTCACTCTCTTGCCCAGGCTGGAATGCAGTGGCATGATCTCAGTTCACTGCAAGCTCCACCTCCTGGGCTCAAGCGATTCTCCTGCCTCAGCTTCCTAAATAGCTGGGATTACAGGCACCCACCACCACACACAATTAATTTTCATATTTTTAGTAGAGATGGGGTTTTACCATGTTGGCCAAGCTGGTCTTAAACTCCTGCCTGACTCTACTGGCAGTACTACCTGGCTCTACTGCAGTGTAGACCTTGTCTTAAAGCAGTTCATCATATGGCAAAGCCGCGATTCCACACGCACTCTGGCCGTCTTCCGAATGGCTGTTGGTGGAGCCTGAGACCTTGTGAAATCAACAATGTAGCCAAGGTCCAAGCCAAAGAAAGTGAAGGCTGCTGGCAAAGATGCCTTGGTGCAAACAGATGGGGTTTGAGCGCCCACCCTTCTCTTCCTGGGTTTCCATCCTGAAACTTCCTGTGGTGAGCTCCCCAGCTATCGTATTACGCAAGTAGACTCCTCAGACATAAACAAGTCTTTGTCTGGAAAGAAGTCAACTTAGTGGACCTGAGAATGGAGCACAGGTAGACCCATCAGCACGGAGCTGCTCTACAGACCAGGGATAACCTCGCAGGACACTGCACGACCAGCACTCGGCTTCTAGTAAGAGCAGGGCACTGCTTGTTCCTCTACATTTTGTACCATTTATGCTTAAGAGGTTATATTTTTTTCTGGGGTAAATTAAATCACTTTCTCTTCCCACTGTGGTAAACCCCAAAGAGCTTCCTGATAATTAATCTTTGCTTTATTGCTACATTGCTCTGCTCTGCTAGAATGTAACTTCTATGAGGGCAGAGACCTTGTCTGTCAGAGTCACTCAGTAACTATCACAGCTAATGGATGAATGAAGGAATGAAAACTATGCTAGCTTGATGAGTAGATAAGAAAGAAGCATTGCTTTGAGGAAGAGCCCTGGAACAAAGAAGGAATTGAAGAATGATACTGATGCTTTCGTGGAAAATTTTCTACTAGAGAACTCCTAGGAGCTCATCTCACCTGAGAAGAGCCTAGGATAAGATGATAAATGTCAGCAAAAGTTGTATAGAAATGGGACCCAGATAGTTTACTCTTTAAACTGTCACAGCGATAGCATCACATACTTTAGGGGATGCTGGTAGGATCTCAATCTGGGTACAGTGATTGGAAAAGTGGGATATAATATATTTTCCTTTGTTTTAGCCTGTGTGTAATGATTACCCCGACAATTGTCTCAGAAACTTCTCAAAACTCTCTTATAGCATTTCTGACTGAACACAGAGAACTCATTTGGTCAATCTAAGAACCAGAGCATTAAGTTGGGAACCAAGGTTGATATCAACGAGATTGTTGGAATTCAGGAGAGACTCATATTTTTAGCTCTTCTGACAAAAATACACCAAAAGTTCCCCTTAGCATTTTAGCTACTAGAACAAAAGTTAATTATCAGAAAGAATCTCTTTTGCATTGTGGTTCAGCTTCCCATTTAGAACAAAACATCTATGAGATTAAATTTATTTGGAAACTTTTTTTCAAAGGAAAGCAAAATGGCTTTTCTCAGGCCAAATTTTGAAGTTAAATAGACACACACACACACACATAATATGTGCATATATAATATGTAAACTATATATTTATAATATATGTAAGGACATATATAAACAAATATTGTTATGTGTGTGTGTGTGTTGGGAGAATTCTTCTGGCCCACGGTAGCAATTTCAGGGAGGATGCTTTGTTGTAGCCTCAACTATCCTATCAAATTTTTTCTTTCTTTTTTTTTTTTGAGACACAGTCTCACTTTGTTGCCTAGGCTAGAATGCAGTGGTGCCATCTCGGCTCACTGCAATCTCCACCTCTGGGGTTCAAGTGATTCTCCTGCTTCAGCCTCCCAAGTAGGTGGGATTAAAGGCATGTGCCACCACATGTGGCTAAGTTTTGCATTTTTAGTAGACACGGGGTTTTACTATGTTGCCCAGGGCTGGTCTTGAACTCCTGATCTCAAATGATCTGCCCACCTTGGCCTCTCAAAGTGCTGGGATTATAGGCATGAGCCAACGTGCCAGGACTCAAATTCCTTTGTGACAGGTGACTGCAAGCTCCCATCTCTAAGAAAGTAGATCTTTCCCCATCCTAAGCTAAGATGGTAGTTTGCATTTGAAAAGACTGTTGAGTAGACCAGACTGAAGGAACATTCTAGAATCCTACCTCCTTTGTCTGCTAGGCCTTTTCCCCAGAAATGCTGCCTCCGCATTTATCCTAACTGAATCATTTTCTGTGGACATGCAGCACCTTCCTTTAACAATCTTCTAAGTCAAATCCACTGCATCTCCTCCCTGTTAGTACCTGCACATTCAGGAGCACCTCCCATGTTGTGTGTGTGTCCCAGGCATGAGTAGGGCACTGGGAATACAGGTTAAGGAAGACATGGCCCTGCCCTCTGGTAAACGTGCTCTGTGGAGGGATGGTCATGTAAACATGCAGTGTCACTGCAGTCAGTGCTAGGACAGAGGCAGACACACAGAGATCCCGGAGGAGGGGTCCTCACCCTCACTTCCTTTATATTTTGCAAACAACGTTTGGTTTCCTTTGTTGCATCTTTCCCTGTCTTCCCACATCTGCCAGTTTCATTTTTTCCTGTTTTATTTCACCCATAGGAAGGGAGGGGGTGCAGTTTACCAAGAGGCTGCGATGATGTGCTCATTTCCTTCTGTAATAGAGAAAGCAGGCTTTAGAGTTTCCCTACCTCATAGGGCCATATGAGGAGCAGATGATTTGCAGTGGGACGCTTTCAGAAGCACACACAGACCCATTATGTTCAAAATCAATCCCGTGGTTTCTGCTGTGAAATGTCATCCAGGAAAATCTATCACCTTCTAGCAGGAGCCCTTGGGAAATCCCACCGAGGAGGTGGCCATCATCCTTCTGGGAACGTGCCTGTCCCAGTTGGAGGCCAAAGGCCCTGGGGAGATGCTCTCCAAGATTCATTTCCTTGTAAATCTGATTTTCTTTGGGAGCAAGTTCTTTTCTGGGTTTAGGGAGCTCTCTGCAGCAGCCCAGGGTGAAGACTCTGGTGCCTCTTTGCACAGCTACCTTCTGTGTTGTCCTTTGTGAATCCCCACTGGACCCTTCTCTTAGCTCCCTGCCCCACTGTGCAGTTCTTGTCACCACATTCCTGATTTGTGGGGCTCTACTCGTCCTCATGCCAGCATTACTTCTAAGACATAAGCTGGTACTATGTGACGCCAGGGAGTAACAGGGGCTTCATAGTCAGCCCACCCGGGAGGAATGGAGTACCTAAATGGGGACCCAGCCGTTGATTCTATGAATTGAAATGTCCATCCCAAATGAGTTCTGCCTGAACATGATTACGAAGTGTAATGACCGCTGTACTGCTTGCCTAAGGTTTAGAGCTAATCTTCGGGAGTCAGTTATTTGATCAGATGCTAAGCATTTTAAATATTCATATAGTTTTAACACAAACTGGCGTCAAGACTGTTTCCACTTTCTGGACACTTCATTTTATCCAAGGTAGGATATCCTCCTATGGAGACTGATTGCTATGCAGCGGGGACAATAGGATTCTTCACACAGCGGCAGTTTAGGGTTTAGCATTTACTTTTCTCAGGAGTTCAAACCCTGACTCCTGCATCCTGGGATCTTCTGAAAATTGAAGTTAATCCACAGCTTGACACAATAGGAGGTAATTAAATTCTTTTATAGTCGCACTCAGAAAGCACAGTGCTATTTGCATTATTAATTCACAGGAACTTTTTTTTTTTTTAACCTAACAGATTAAAGCTTATTTTGCAGTATTGAAAGCAAATCTCTTTCCCAAACTGTGCTTGTCGGGCATTTAAGTCTCGTTATAATCGCATTAAGCTTATCTTAACATTCTTCAGGTGGGGAGGAACGTGGAAACGCTGGAGGTCCGTCAGCATTTCTGGAATTTGAAAATGTCTTCCTGCCTGCTGAAAAAAACAAAACAAAACAAAACAAAAAAACAGAACAAATTAAGTAATGTATTTCTACTTGGGCACCCTAGACTTGGTGGAGTGGTTGACACCCCAGTACTGCTAAGCTATCCAAGTTGCTTAGGGCAGAATGACCTTCTGGTTTCTCTTGGTGACTTCTGCCCAGAGATTCCAACATTTTTGGGCACATGGAAACCCTTTTAAAAGTAAAAATGAAAATGTGCAGACATTCCATATGATCAAGCTGGACTCTTAATAGCCTTGGATGGCAAAGTTGTGTATAAACATGGACTCTTGGACTTTTGTAATAATTCTGTTGCTTACTAGGGTTTTTGGTTTTTTGGTTTAAAAATCTGGCATGGGAGATTAGGCAACCAAGTGCCTACTAGTTTAACTAATTTCGTGTTGGTCACCAGGAGGGATTTCAAAGGAAGTCAGAGTCCGACTTCTTGGCCTGAGGAATGCACCGCCCCGAGGAGGGCAGGAGCTTAAACTTTGGTAGGGCTTCTTTGCACGGCTGAAGTTTTCCTCCCTTCTTTGAAAGCCCCTGGGTCCTCCAGGCAGTCTGTGGGTGGCATTGTTGGTGGGAAGCGAGTGATACGCATGCAAATGATTCATGTCCGGCGTGGGTGGCCCCTGAAGGCCTTTTGCCGAAGACTTGCAATTGTTTTAAAGCTTCATAAATGAGCCGGCACAGGGCTCTCGGGAGGCCAATCAGGAGATTACCCTTTCAGACCACTGCAAGCCAAGTCCTCATTACCTAGGGTGAAGTGGAGGTTAGGTCGCTCTGGCTCACTTCTCAGCAGTAGAGGAAATGATTGGTTTTTCAAATGTAGACCTCCCTGTGGCCTTTTGGAAGGCTCTTCCCAGTCAATGGAGCCAAAGTTACAAAGGGAAGTCGTGTCCGCATCCAGCACAGGGAGGGATCGTGGAGGTGAAGGGGAAATGCCAAGTGCCCTTCTGCTTTTTCTCGTCATCTGATTACTCACATCTGCATCCTTTGGACACGCTCTCTTCTTCCTTTAGTGGTATTCATAAAAGGACACTAGCTTTCTTTGCGGTCAGGCCCACCTACGTGGGGCCGGAGGCAACCTTGCTCTAGAGATACAATGGGATAGTGAACAAGTGGGGGATGTGTTTGGAAACCTACTCCATGGTCCTGCCAATTCTCAGGGTGCAGGAAGAAGAGAGTAATTCTACTGCTAAGACCTGTGTCAGATGTGGGGCCTGGACCCTGCAAAAGGAGCCTGGCAGTGGGGTCCCAGGGTGTGGCTGTCCAAGCCAAACAAAGACTCCAGGGTTGGATGGATCAGGCCCTGATGGGCTCTACTTCCCTCTAACCCACAGGGCGGTGTTTGCAGCCCCCGGTGTGCCTCATTATGTAAAACCAGCCATTCCCATCACACCCCAGTTTCCTGTTTTGAAGCGGCCACATAAGGGACCCTCTGTAGTCCATTTGTTTTACTAAGCAATATAATTCTGCTGTGTGGCTCCCAAAGTGGAAAGATAAAATTCAAACAGTCAGGAACGGTCAGTTTTTTTCAAACCACAGGAAGTGGGACTGACACACACACACACACATACACACACACACACACATATCCCTCTTTCAAGTCGAATTTAAGCATAATTTTAAGTAAATGATCAGAAAGATTTTATGAGTAAGTGTGGACCAGGGAAGGTGGGAACATCCCTTGCTCTGTAAGGTAAGAAGGGGACTTCCCAGGAAATGTAGTCAGCTAACTTTGAGCTTTAGAACAAATTTCTCAGAGACGTTGACTTCTGCAAGACAGCTCAGAGTCTGTTATTGCTAAGTGGGAAATTGAACATATGGGAAAAAGAAAAAAATTAGTCTTGGCACCACACCTTGACTTTTTCTACACAGGCTGTAGAAAAACTCTTGGTGAATAAGTCAAAATTTACAAAGTAGAATGGAATTGGGGAAAATAAAAGCCTTGGAAATGAAAAGATGGTAGTGTAGCCCAAGACCATCAACAGGTTTACAGTCACAACATCTCTATCAAGATAGTCACAAAGTCATCCTATCTCAATTATTCCCATGTTTGCTCTTAATCTCAGTGGGATTAAAATTGGTTTAAAAGGAGACTCCAGAGAATGTTCAGTGACATCTGCAGTTGGTGTTAGAAGCAGAGCTACATAAATAAGCACAGAAGAATTAGATCACTATCCTGAGTTTGTATCAAGCTATAATTCTTAGACACAAGCTCCATGTTTCTGAAGATGCAAGTTATCATATCAACTTTATAGGAAGTTGTCATAAAAGATGCCAAGCATCTTTGTAACCACTCAATGGGTTAATCTTGCCCACTGCTCAGATAGAGTCGGTTTATCAAGACAGAGGAATTGCAAAAGAGAAAGAGTTTAATACATGTAGAGCTGGCTAAATAGGAGAGCAGAGTTTTATTATTACTCAGTTCAGCCTCCCTGAAAATCCTGAGTCTAGGATTTTTCAAGGATAGTTTGGTGGGCAGGGGGCTAGGGAATGGGTGCTGCTGATTGGTTAGGGATATAATCATAGGGGCATGGAAAATGGTATTTGTGCACTGAGTCTGCCTCTGAGTGGGGGCCACAGAGGAGTCACTCTTCCAGGCGGGGCCATCTGGTTGTCAGGAACACAAAAGCCTGAAAAAATATCTCAAAAGGCCAATCTTAGGTTCTACAGTAGTAGTATTATTTGTAGGAGTAATTGAAGAAGTTGCTAATCTTGCAACCTCTGGCATAAAGGCTGATGACCATTTAACTACACCTACAGTCTTAGCAGAATTCAGGCCCCTCTCATCCTCCCAATCTGGTGGCCTTTTATAAGTTTTACGAAGGTGATTTTGTTTTGGAAAGGGCTATTCTCATTTAAACTATAAACTACATATCTCCCAAAGTTAGCTTGGCTCATGCCCACTAATGACTGGGGGCAGTTTGGAAGTGAAAGGCAAGATGGAATTAGTTAGGTCAGATCTCTTTCACTGTCATAGTTTTCTCATTGTTACCATTTTTGCAAAGGTGATTTCATTGTTCAATGAGTGTTCTCTGGGAAACAGGGGAGCTGTGTCAAGGGGTGCTGAAGATGGCCCCTACTTCTACGGTGTTCCAGGTCTCACCAATGTGCTGCCACTCTCACATGTCCCACAATAGCTAAGTATTTTACTTGCAAATAAAAAACTTAGCTATTGTGAGACATGTGGACTAAAATGGAAGCTAATGAAGGAATACCCTTTACCTGGACAAATTATGTTCTCCCTTCTCCCTTTCTTCTCCAGGTTTTGGTTATAAAAATTTAGAGTCTGAAATTACAGAGAAATCAGATCCAGTCTGTCTCCTCTTTCCTATTCCCCCAAATCAAACAAAAATTTGTAGTTTTTTTTCCTCCCTCACCTCCCTTGGAGATTGTCTTAGTCTGTTTTGGGTTGCTGTAACAGAATACAAGACTGAGTAATTCATAAAGAAAATAAATGTATTTCTTAGAGTTCTGGAGACCGGGAAGTCCAAGGATGAGGGACCTGCATCTGGTGAGGTCCTTCTTGCTGTGTTATTGTAAGGCAGAAAGCAAGAAGGCAAGAAGGCAAGAAGGCACAGGAGACAGAGAGAGAGAGAGGAAGGAAGTGGGCCGAACTCATCCTTTTATCAAGAGCCCATTTCTGAGATAACTAACCCATTCCTGTGATAATGGTATTAATCCATTGGTGAGGACAGAACTCTTGGGACCTAATCACCTCTTAAAGGTCCCACTTCTCAACACTGTTGCATTGGGGATTAAGTTTTCAACACAAAAGCTTTCAGGAACACATTCAAACTATAGCAGAGATTAACCCTCTTTCCAGAGGGTCAACAGTTCTAGCACTTTCACAAGCATAATGACTCATATTTCGTCAATAATTCATCAGTCTCAGTGATCTTCCAAGATTGCAGTGATAGTCTCATATATCTCTTCCAGAGCAGAAAAGCAGCAAGCTATTCAATTGTTTCTTATTTTTCTTTGGGACACTGTAAACCCAAAGAAAAGCTGTGTAGGTCTGTCAGCAACATGATACCAAAGAGCCCATCTCTCAAAACAGCCAAACTGGTACACTGAGAAGACTATAAATTCTTCTGCTGCCTCTGTAGCTACCCTCTGCTATGGTGGGCAGCAAGATACACTGGCAATTGACTGCATTGGAGTCACAAAGCTCAGGTTTGGATCCCACGCTTGATACTTACTAGTTGTATGGCTTGGAGCAAGTCATTTGACATATATAAACTCTCTCGAGTTTCAGTTTTCTAATCTGTAACAGGGCAATATATACCTCACTGGATTTACCAAGATTGAAATGAGATCACTTATATGGAATGCTTTGTGAAGTGCTGCATAGATGTAAGCTGATATCAATACTCATAAGTTCAACATTGAAGATCCTTAATGTCTGGAACTACTAATGTATATGTCACCATCTTCATCAACATTTACAGGATAAGCACATTCTACTGGTCTCTGTATTAGAACATGTCTAGGATACACACACTACAGTGGTCTCAGTATTAGAACATTTCCGGAATACGCACACTACACTGGTTTCTGTATTAGGATATAAGAAAAAAAATGATTTAATGTAACCATCACCAAGTCATTATTACCCTTTCCATCCTTCCATTCTCAAACCTCCCTCCTCTTCCCAATCTTGATTAATGCATCCTCATCCACCTGTTAGCTACGTAGTTAGCTGATAACTAATTAGCTGTTAGTTACATTGGACTCCTTTCCATCGCTTATCTTATTCAATTAGTTCCAAAGCGATTCAAGCAATTTTTCCAAAAAAAAAGATTCTTGTACAAAACCTAGATGGCTTCCTCTTTTTGAAAAATGGAAGCTTAAACCACTTTTCACTGAATTTTGGTCGTTCGCATTTTAATTCTAATATAACCTGACTTCTTCATCTCCCAAACTTCACTCATCTCCTCTTTGCTAATAACATGTGATCTACTACCTTCCAAAACAGATGGCTCTTTCCAGGTTCCTGGAACATTTTTCTTGCTGTTGTGTCTCCCTAGGAGTCTGTACATCAGCTCCCTTCTGGGCCTGCTATCATATCGTCATTTAGCCTTCAGAACCACGGATTGAATAGTATATCATCTGAGAAGCATCTCGCTCCCTTAGATGTGATTGCTCCCTCCTCTGTGTTCCTGGAACATTTATTTAGTGTTATAGTGGAACTGGAAGTTGGATGGTATTAAAGTTAATGGTATCCACATCAGTTCCTCCTAGGCTGGAAGTACTTGAGGGTAAAGGGCCCAGATCCTCTTAGCACCAAGTCTAGTAGTTGAATTCCACTCAAGTTCTCACACTCCAAAGCTTACAGGCTACTTGGGGAGCCTGGCGTTAGTCATGAAAAGATACAGAATGATATGAGATAAACTCTCCTGACCCCCAAAATGAGTGTTGTCCTGCCTGGACCTTGGTGTCCCAAAGCACTGATGCAAAACCAGGGATACCTAGATATCGGTGTGCAAAAAACACTGTTGAGCATCTGAGTGGCATTTTTTATCCTGAGAGTGCCAACTATCAAGGTTATCTGCTAAAAGTGCTATCATATGCAGCTCTTGACTTATTCATGAAATTTTATTGTGTGTCTGCCATATGCTGGGCACTATGCCAGGCCCTGGGGAGTGAAACCAACACAGGTCCTACCTTCAAGGAGCTTACAGTCTAATGAGGTTCCAGAGCTGGGATCTGGAGTCACATTGACTAAATAATCTCACAAACAAATAAGTATATAATTACCAACTATGAGTGCCTTGAAGGAAATTCCAGAGGGCGATGAGGGTATAGGATGAGGAACTCTGAGGGTAGAGGGGGAATCTCAGGACTCCATTTTGAAAGCCAGATCTAGAGGACTGTTTCTGTTCAAGAAGAAAAGAGCCCTGAAGGCTTTGCCATCGAAGTTCTCAGTGAATGAGGTTGGGCTTTACAAGAGGAGGCTTTTCTTCATAGTGGGCTAACAGATGCATAGGCTGATAAGTAGATTTTCGTGAGCATAAATCTTGAATGACAGTATTTACATTGAATCATGTTTTTCAATAACAATATTTTAAATGCAATGTACTGTGTTCATAATCTGCCTTCCAACCACCAACACACAAAAAACTGGCAAATCAAAGGGAATAATCTTCTTCAAGAACAGGAAGCATCTTTCCGAATGTTCTGTATGGAGAGACTAGTTTTGAATGAAACCTTTCCTTTCTTGTTTTTCCTACTCGAACATAATTTGTTGCTCTCAAACCATGCCTTTCCTTATTGTTTGTTTGATTTTAATTAATTAATTAATTAATTTAATTTTTATTTTTAGAGACAGGGGTTCACTATGTTGCCCAGACTGGTCTCAAACTCCTGGCCTCCAGTGATCCTCCTGCCTCTGCCTCCCAAAACTCTGGGGTTACAGGCATGAGCCATCATACTTTGGCCATGCCATTCCTTAAAAACTGTATGGATAATATTTAATAGTTTTCTAGAATTGAAGTAATGCCTTTTTTCTTTCTCTCCTCTCCAATACTTACCAAATACAGATGACTAACTTTAAAGCCAGAAATTGTTTATTTTCAAAACTCAGGTGATATTCAAGTCATTACTTTCCATAGACTTGTTTGAAAGTGAAAATGATGCCACTAGTCTTAAAGATTAAGTAGCAATTAATATGAATGAAAGTTAAATTATGGGTGATAAAGTAAAAGCATGATTTCATGGCCTAAACAATTGCAATGAACATAAAACTACTGTACTATTGAATATATTCCACTTATTTTAATTACTATGTTATTATTATATTTGTTCTTACAGTGGTAAGAACAGGGGAAAATGTTGACCCAATGTAGGTAGACATTAATTTTTATTTTCTTCTAAAGGTTAAGATATTGAACTATTAAAGAAATGTGATTTGTTTTAATTTTTTTCTGGTATTCTCCTAAAACTATCTTAAATTTATTATTTTTTTAACTTGTGGGAAGTTATTTCTTTTTGCTATACACAGTAAGGATTTGATAACCTAATTAGAAATAGAAAAATTGATAAGAAAAATCTCAGAGGACAATAATTTTCTTTTCTTTTTTTTGATACAGAGTCTTGCTCTGTTGCCCAGGCTGGAGTCCTGTGGCATGATCTCGGCTCACTGCAACCTCTGCCTCCTGAGTTCCAGTAATTCTTGTGCCTCAGCCTCCCAAATTGCTGGGACTACAGGCACACACCACCGTGCCTAGCTAATTTCTGTATTTTTTAAAAATTATGCTTCAAGTTCTGGGGTACGTGTGCACAATGTGCAGGCTCTTTACATAGGTGTACATGTGCCATGCTGGCCTGCTGCACCTACCAACCTGTCATTTACATTAGGTATTTCTCCCAATGCTATCCCTCCCTCCACCCCTCACCCCATGACAGGCCCTGGTGTGTGATATTCCCCACCTTGTGTCTGAGTGTTCTCATTGTTCAGTTCCCACCTATGAGTGAGAACATGCAGTGTTTGGTTTTCTGTCCTTGTGACAGTTTGCTCAGAATGATGGTTTCCAGATTCACCCATGTCCCTGCAAAGGACATGAACTCATCCTTTTTTATGGCTGCATAGTATTCCATGGTGTATACGTGCCACATTTTCTTCCAGTCTGTAATTGATGGACATTTGGGTTGGTTCCAAGTCTTTGCTATTGTGAATAGTGCCACAATAAACATATGTGTGCATGTGTCTTTAGAGTAGCATGATTTATAATCCTTTGGGTATATACCCAGTAATGGGATGGCTGGATCAAATGGTATTTCTAGCTCTAGATCCTTGAGGAATCATCACACTGTCTTCCACAACGTTTGAACTAGTTTACACTCCCACCAACAGTGTAATAGTGTTCCTATTTCTCTACATCCTCTCCAGCATCTGTTGTTTCCTGACTTTTTAATGATTGCCATTCTAACTGGTGTGAGATGGTATCTCATTATGGTTTTGACTTGCATTTCTCTGATGATCAGTGATGATGAACATTTTTTCATGTGTCTGTTGGCTGCATAAATGTCTTCTTTTGAGAAATGTCTGTTCATATCCTTTGCCCACATTTTGATGGGGTTGTTTTATGTCTTGTAAATTCGAGTAAGTTCTTTGTAGATTTTGGATATTAGACTTCTGTCAGACGGGTAGATTGCAAAAATTTTCTCCCATTCTGTAGGTTGCCTGTTCACTCTGATGGTAGTTTCTTTTGCTGTGCAGAAGCTCTTTAGTTTAATTAGATCTCATTTGTCAATTTTGGCTTTTGTTGCCATTGCTTTTGGTGTTTTAGTCATGAAGTCCTTGCCCATGCCTGTGTCCTGAATGGTATTTCCTAGGTTTTCTTCCAGGGTTTTTATGGTTTTAGGTCTAACATTTAAGTCTTTAATCCATCTTGAATTAATTTTTGTATAAGGTGTAAGGAAGGGATCCAGTTTCAGCTTTCTACATATGACTAGCCAGTTTTCGCAGCACCATTTATTAAAGAGGGAATCCTTTTCCCATTTCTTGTTTTTGTCAGGTTTGTCAAAGATAAGATGGTTGCAGATGTGTGGTGTTATTTCTGAGGCCTCTGTTCTGTTCCATTGGCCTATATCTCTGTTTTGGTACCTGTACCATGCTCTTTTGGTTACTGTAGCCTTGTAGTATTGTTTGAAGTCAGGTAGCATGATGCCTCCAGCTTTGTTCTTTTTGCTTAGGATTGCCTTGGCAATGCGGGCTCTTTTTTGGTTCCAAATGAGCTTTAAAGTAGTTTTTCCAATTCTGTGAAGAAAGTGATTGGGAGCTTGATGGGGATGGCATTGAATCTATAAATGACCTTGGCCAGTATGACCATTTTCACAATACTGATTCTTCCTCTCCACGAGCATGGAATATTCTTCCATTTGTTTGTGTCCTCTTTTATTTCGTTGAGCAGTGGTTTGTAGTTCTCCTTGAAGAGGTCCTTCACATCCCTTGTAAGTTGGATTCCTAGGTATTTTATTCTCTTTGTAGTAATTGTGAATGGGAGTTCACTCATCATTTGGCTCTGTTTGTCTGTTATTGGTGTATAGGAATGCTTGTGATTTTTGCACATTGATTTTGTATCCTGAGACTTTGCTGAAGTTGCTTATCAGCTTAAGGAGATTTTGGGCTCAGACAATGCGGTTTTCTAAATATACAATCATGTCATCTGCAAACAGGGACAATTTGACTTCCTCTTTTCCTAATTGAATACCCTTTATTTCTTTCTCTTGCCTGATTGCCCTGGCCAGAACTTCCAACACTATGTTGAATAGGAATGGTGAGAGAGGGCATCCCTATCTTGTGCCAGTTTTCAAAGGGAATGCTTCCAGCTTTTGCCCATTCAGTATGATATTGGCTGTGGGTTTGTCATAAATAGCTCTTATTATTTTGAGATATGTCCCATCAATACATAGTTTATTGAGAGTTTTTAGCATGAAAAGCTGTTGAATTTTGTTGAAGACCTTTTCTTCATCTATTGAGATAATCATGTGGTTTTTGTCGATGGTTCTGTTTATGTGATGGATTACGTTTATTGATTTGTGTATGTTGAACCAGTCTTGCATCCCACGGATGAAGCTGACTTGATTGTGGTAGATAAGCTTTTGGATGTGCTGCTGGATTTAGTTTGCCAGTATTTTATTGAGGATTTTTGCATTGACGTTTGTGACCTACAGATGGGGGTTTTGGTGTGGATGTCCTTTTTGTTGATGTTGATGCCCTTCCTTTCTGTTTGTTACTTTTCCTTCTAACAGTCAGGTCCCTCAGCTGCAGGTCTGTTGGAGTTTGCTGGAGGTCCACTCCAGACCCTGTTTGCCTGGGTATCACCAGCGGAGGCTGCAGAACAGCAAATATTGCTGCCTGATTCTTGCTCTGGAAGCTTCATCCCAGAGAGGCACCCGTCTGTATGAGGTGTCAGTCAGTCCCTACTGGGAGCTGTCTCCCAGTTAGGCTACACAGGGGTCAAGGACCCACTTGAGGAAGCAGCCTGTCTGTTCTCAGAGCTTAAACACCATGCTGGGAGAAACACTGCTCTCTTCAGAGTTGTCAGACAGGGACTTTTAAGTCCGCAGAAGTTTCTGCTGCCTTTTGTTCAGCTATACCCTGCCCCAAGAGGTGGAATCTACAGAGGCCACTGGCCTTGTTGAGCTGTGGTAGACTTTGCCCAGTTTGAGCTTCCCTGGCCACTTTGTTTACCTACTCAAGCCTCAGCAATGGTGGATGCCCCTCCCCCTGCCAGGCTGCTGCCTCTCAGGTCAATCTCAGACTGCTGCGCTAGCAGTGAGCAAGGCTCCGTGGGCGTGGGACCTGTCGAGCCAGGCATGGGATATAATCTCCTGGTGTGCCGTTTGCTAAGACCATTGGAAAAGTACAGTATTTGGGCCTGAGTGTCCCTATTTTCCAGGTATAGTCTGTCATGGCTTCCCTTGACTAGGAAAGGGAAATCCCCTGACCCCTTGTGCTTCCCAGGTGAGGTGATGCCCTGCCCTGCTTTGGCTCGCCCTCTGTGGGCTGCACCCACTGTCCAACCAGTCCCAGTGAGATGAACCACGTACCTCAGTTGGAAATACAGAAATCACCCATCTTTTGCATCAGTCACCCTGGGAGCTGCAGAACGAAGCTGTTCCTATTCGGCCATCTTAATGTTTGTATTTTTAATCGAGATGGGGTTTTGATGTGTTGGTGTCAAACTCCTGCCCTCAAGCAATCCACCCACTTCAGCCTCCCAAAGTACTGGGATTACAGGTGTGAGCCACCGTGCCCACACAGTGTGTGTATATATATACACACACACACACACACACACACACACACAAACACACACACACACCATTCAACTTCCATTCTGGAATGGATACATATATGTATATATTTTTCTAAGCAGAGAGCTGGCTTTGCTTTTCTAGTATTTCTGTACAGACCCAAGCGTCATCTTAATTTAGAGGATGTGATACACATGAAATATTTTCACAAAACTACAAAGCTGTAAAACCATAGAGATGAGTTACTCAGAGTTCTTAATATTGTAGAGGTTTGGGTCCTGAGAGATTGTGCCTTGTCCAAAGCCATGTGACTAGTTAGTGGCAAAACCCAGATTAGGTTTCGAGTCTCTCAACTGTTAGTATAGTGCTTGTTATTATTCTTGGAAAATATGATACCTTGGTAACTTTAACCTGCCATATAAATAAGAAAAATGTTCTGACAACAGTAAAACTTTAATTTCAGCATTGGATGCCCTTATATCACTGTGTTTCTGGTGTCTGTACATGAGAGGAAGAACTACACTTGAATGTTTTTCTTCATCATCCTTAACCTTCACCTATTAATACTTGTTCAGTTACTAACAAATATCTGCTCTGTGCTGGCCCCTGTGCCAAGCATTGCAGGGGCAACTCTGATAAGCATCATCTTCCTTTCAAGGAGTTTATAACCTGTTTGAAAGTTTGACTCTTTTTAAAGTAACTTTTCCAGACTGTGCACAATGGTTCTTGCCTTTAATCCCAGCACTTTGGGAGGCTGAGGCAGGTGTATTATTTGAGCCCAGGAGTTCAAGACCAGTCTGGGCAACATGGTGAAACCCCATCTCTACAAAAAAATACAAAAATTAGCCAGATGTGGTGGTACATGCCTGTAGTCCCAGCTACTCTGGAGGCTGAGGTGGGAGGATGGTTTGAGCCCAGGAGGCAGGGGTTGCAGTGAGCCATGATCACATCACTACACTCCAGCCTGGGCAACAGAGCAAGAAACTGTCTCAAAAAAAAAAAAAAGAAGAAAGAAAGAAAGAAGAAAGAAAGAAAGAAAGAAAGAAAGAAAGAAAGAAAGAAAGAAAGAAAGAAAGAAAGAAAGAAAGAAAAAGAAAGAGAAAGAAAGAAGGAAGGAAGGAAGGAAGGAAGGAAATAATCAGCTAATATCACAATCTGCTTTGCTCCTCCAAAGCAGATTGTGATAAGTGTCATCATAGAGGTAGAAACTAAATTCTCTGAGAATTTCAAAGAGAGGAAGGATCATATTTATAACGATGAGGCTGGGGATGGAATCAAAAGTGGCTTCACAAAGAAGACTGTCTTTGACATGACCTTGAAGGATGGGTCAGATTTCAGTAGTTGGAGATGAGCAGGGGGTTTGCTAGGTGGGCAGGGGCATGACCTAGACAATACTGCCTGTCATTATAGACTTCCAGAGTTTAAGTCTGTCTCAAACTCTTCTCATGTTGTAGACTTCAATAGACATGTGTTGATTGATTGGGGCTCTGTATTGGGGTCACTGTTGGTCACTTCTGCCTGGGGCAGGCCGGGCCCACCATGCTGTGAAGCTATAGATTAGGCAATGAGGTATGAACGTTACATCCACGAAGACCTTCACTGCCACACTTGGCCTCCACAATGTACTAAAATGTTTGATCCAGAGATATTTGTCTTTTCTCCTTTTTCAGGACACAGTGAACTTCCGGCCCGCACCGGGTTAGAATGATTGTGATGTCCCATTTGTTTGAACAGAATATAAATCCAAGTTCTGGAGGTTTTAGTGTTGTCCTCTCCACCGCCCAATCCTCCCAATTCCCTGGCTCCCGGAGATGGCTGCAGAGCACTTAGGTTAATCCAAGCCTGCCTGGAGTCAGCTGAGTGTTTACTTGGCCCCTCTATAATGGTGCAGCCTGGTTGGTTTTCCTAACCTGGATGTACTGTGTCTGCTGTAGCTGTCTCTCCTGGCTTTTCCCCTGGAGTCTGTCCCACAAAACTATTAAGCCAGAGTTTCCTCAACACAAGCGTCTTACCCTTCATAGAGCAAAACTGGCAGCTAACACACTTTCCTTCCAATGACCAGGTGCCTGCACACCCTCATCTCAGAAGCTGAGAGCACAGCAGCCCAGATCACAGCTTTACAAACACAGGGTCAAGATTCTTGGGCAAGTCCTGTCAGTGGTGAGTTTTGCCTGCAGGCAAAAGAGCGCCGTACACTTAAAAATCACTCAGCTGAAACAATGGATTCAATGTTTTCTCCAAATAATGCCACGCTCATTCCAAACAGCAGTGTGATTTCAGGCCTAGGGTAGAGAAGAGAATACTTATAGGTTAGCAGGATGAGAATACCACACCGCCTCTACCCTGGCATGTGTGGGCTGTCAACAGTGAGGCAACTCATGAGTTCATTGGCCAGGCATTTCCCTGTGCAATAAAGGCTGAGAAACGCTGACTTGTGGCATATGGCAAGTGAGGTCGGGTTGGGTGGGTTGAGCTCAGGTTGGGGAGTCATCTGTGTTGGTTTCAGGGCCTCTGCTGGTTGCCCTTCCACTGAAGACCTCCACATCCAGTCTATCATATATCTAGCAAGCTAGGTTTAGGCAGGGTGGCCTCACTTACTTACTTAATGATTTGTTTTTAAACGCTGTGGTAGGGGCCAGGGATATAAGAGGGAAAAGACCCAGCTCCTGCCTTTTGGAGTCGACCATCTGTTATAGATCTGTGTGCTGTAATCAGTCACCAAAATTTTGGATGATGTGGGAATGTACGTTATAGGAGGTAGCATTTCCATTTATAGATGACAATCAAAAGCCGTTGATGACAGTATGAGTAGACGCTTGAAATCATACTCTAGGTACCTCATACAAGTGAAATCGTTCAGTATTTATCATTTTGTGACTGTCTTATTTCACTTAACATAACAGCCTCAAGTTTCATCCATGTTGTTGCATGTGTCGGAAGGGGGAAGCTTTTCCTACAGCCTAATCACGAGGACACACCAGGCAAACCCAGATGGAATGATAGTCCCTAAAATATCTGGCCAGTACTCTTCAAAAGTGTCAAAGTCCTGAAAAACAAGGAAACGCTGAGAATCTGTCACAGATTTGAGGCTACTAAAGAGACATGATGACTAAATCCAATGGGGTATCCAGTGTGGTCCTGGAACAGAAAAAGGGTATTAGTGGAAAAACTGGTGAAACCCAAATTGAGTCTGTGGTTTGTGAGTAGAGTTGTGCCTGGGATACTCAACACTTTTTCCAAGGCAGCAGCTCTGCTGGTGATGTCAGACCCCTGCTTGGTCTTCAGGCCTCCTTGTAGTCTACTGCCCCCATCAGAGTAATGATGTGTCTCCACCACGTGTTAAAACCAACTTCTTTGGTTTTCTCAGTCTGACCCCAGAGTAGGCCTTGTCCCTTCTCCTCTCCTTTCAGCTTGTCCCACCTCAAAGGGGCTGGGGGTGGGGGGACTCAGCCCAAAACTCCAAGCCCAAATGCTTAGCCATACTTGATGTGAGAAGGAAGGGGAAGTTTCCTTTTTCTTCTCTTTGATAATGAGAAGAAACACCAGATCAATTCTCCATGACACTCATTTATCGATAGCAAAATCCATTGCTATTTTAAAATAACATTTGAAAATAGGCACAAATAATGTTGGTGGAGGAAATATTGCCGTCACTTGTTGAGAGATCAGCTTTGAATGTCTTCTTCTCTCAGAAAAATCTTCACTCTCTCCAAAATTAGTATCATCCATTAGGCTAGAGCTACAGACTATAACTGGGGAAAAAAAAAAAAAGCTGGAACCAGTGTTCTAAACAAGCCTTACATTTGTTCTTCATCTGAAGTCTAGGCTTTCCTGATGAAAAGGCTAAGGTTTTGGTGTGTTATCTTTTCTGTCACCGGAAAAACCAGACAGGAATGAAATGTATGTTGAGTATTTATTGAGTATCAGGTACTACGTTCATTTGTTCATATGTACATTTGTTTCTTTAATCCTAAGAATAATGCCATGAGTTAAGTATCTTACTTTACCGAGGAGTCAACTGCAGAGATTAAACAAATTTCCATCACACAGTTATCAAGTGAGTGAATCTAGAAGTTGAATCCAAATCTCTGATTCTGAAGTTCAGTGTTCATTCCATTAACCCATGGCGCTAACAGAGAGGAAAATGTGGGACTTTCTTTTTGCTTCATTGAATTATTTTAAGTAAGGATATGCGTATGTAGTGTTTGATAATTGACAAAACTTGGATGCTACAATAATAAGAGGGGAAGGAAGAGGGAGAAAGAGAAAGAAGAATAAGGTGGAAAATACAGAGAGGCATAGATACACACGCGCACTCCATGTTCCTTTGACCTCGGCCAGCCGGTGGGTGGAGGGATTGCAAAGAAGTGGGTCTTTTGAAAGACATTGACATTAGAAAGGTTGTCAACAAACCTTCTGACAGCTGTTTGCTAATTATTACTTCTAGGGGAAAAGTGTTAGTGTTAGTTGTGTCTGAATGTTTTGTTGGAAAACAAGCTGGAATGCATAGTTCCATTCTCCTCTACAATCATAAAGGGATTTTATTGTGATTGTATTTTATCTTGCTAATGAATAGTAAACAACACTGATTATAGGAGTTATCTCATTCTTGGTGCCCCCCTTGCTGTGGCCTGCCATCACTGCCAAATCCCCTTCTCTCTCTTTACACACACACACACACACACACACACGGTGGGGGTGGTGGGGAGAGAGATCAACACATAAATCAGCAAGCCATGTTGACCCTTATGCAATGCCATGTGCTGTGAAAAGCACCAGGAATACGGTTCATACAATTAAGGGCCAAATATGTGCTTACTGGCTCTTGACCTAAGAGGAGACACAATGTCTTTAGGGCAGGAATTATGTTAATGCTCTGTTGTTCTCAGGGGCCTCATAGAGAGCTCTGCTTCACTTGGGGAGAATTTATAAAGCAGAGTGCCCTTAACATCTACTTCAAATAGAAGTAAATGCACTGAGATAACATTAACTTTCTCTTAAGCGGTGGTTACACAGGTAGGCAAGATTGGTTCAGAATAATGAGAGCCAATTGGCTTTGCAAAAATGGGAGGAGTTGGGGGAGACCAAAATGTGGGTTATGTTTGGGGCAGTAGATGGAAGGTGCTGCTGAGCTGCTGCAGAGATGACCTGGGGTAAGCAGTAGACCATGGGCATGGCAGCTCACTCAGGAACGTGGGATGCTATCCCAGGCATCTTCTCTGTTCTCATTTGGAAAGCACGCCAGGAGAATGGCAGTTGCCAAAGTTTTAGGTCCTGACTGCTTCCATAAGAAATATTATGATCATCCATATTCCAAATTATCCTTCAGTACGAATGGTAGACATCAAACAAACCACCTCGTTCTAAGGTGGAGTCACATAAATTTCATAGCTGCTAATCAACTCTTTGAAGATTTTTAGGAATGGTTCCCTCTTTTTTTTTTTTTTTTTTTTTAGGTGAAATCTCACTCTGTCACCCAGGCTGGAGTGCAATGGCACAATCTCGGCTCACTGCAACCTCCGCCTCCTAGGTTCAAGCGATTCTCCTGCCTCAGCCTCCTGGACTAGGATTACAGGCATCTGCCATCATGCCCAGCTAATTTTTGTATTTTGGTAGAGACGGGGTTTCACCATGTTGGCCAGGTTGGTCTTGAACTCCTGACCTCAGGTGATCTGCCCACCTCAGCTTCCCAAAGTGCTGAGATTACAGGTGTGAACCACTGTGCCTGGCCTTCCTTTTTTAAAATAGATTTTTTTAAATAGAGAAGGAGGTCTTGCTATGTTATCCAGGCTGGTCTTGAACTCCTGGCCTCAAGCAATCCTCCTGCCTCAACCTCCCGAAGTGTTGTGATTATAGCTATGAGCCATTAACTCCCACCAGGGATGGTCCTCACTTGATACTACATTAGATCCTCGAGCTGAATAATAAGAAAAGGAAGAGTGTGGGGAGGTATGAAGAAGTGGATAGATGCTGGTCATCTTATCCCAAACCTGGGAAAAAAGTCTTCAAAGTTAAAAGGATACATGGGTGCAAGTTCTGGTTCTGCCCTTTACCACCTGCAACGTCTTTCCAGGCTCCTGAATGTCTACAGTCCTAGATTCCTCCTATGTAGGGTGAGTTGTTTGAGAATTAAAGATAATGTATGAAAGATGCCTGGTATAGTGAATTCTTAGTTAAAGGTAGCTACTATTATTATTTCATAAATTTTTCAAACACGGATGTTGGTGGTCACTACAGAAATATCTCACTGCCTTAGGACTCTCAGAAGTTCCCATAGCTCAGATGTCCCAACCCCCAATTACAGAAATGCTGGCATGGAGCAGGTCACTAGATAAAGACCTCAATTTCTCCCATTGCCTCTCCATAAGGGGAGGGCTGAGTATATACGTGACCAATAAACGGCATCATCTATTACTAACCCAAAGAAGAAAACGATTCACACGAATGCATTGGAATGGAGGTTGCAGAACTGAAACAGGAGAAAGCACGAGGAAATTTCCTCTGCCCTCAGATTTAGCATGGAGTGTGCTGTGTCAACCCGCTTGTCCATGGACGGCCTTGACTGTCTCCTGGGGAAGAATAGGAAGAAGCTTTCCTCTAGAAGGTTCTAGATGACTGAACTAAATCAACAGTTCGAGAAATAATGATGTGTAAATCAGAGTGAGGCCATTTCACTGTGAGGTGCATGTTTGCTTTAGGATGATTTGGACTTTGAAATGAGAAAGCTGACACGCCATGGGGTGCTCTCTGTAAGCGTGGGAAACTACAGGCTTCGGAGCGCCTGGGACCTGCAGATATTTGAGTTTATTTTTTCCAAAAATCAACTAGAAATAAACGTACACTGGTTAGTTCTAGCTTTAATTCCTTCACATACTTGCTCTGTTCCATTTTTATTACTGCCATTGTGTTGGCTGCCCATTAAACGTAAGGCATACACACACAACATGAACAACAATGACCACAACTATTGTTTGTGCAGTTAATAGAAACCAAATGTCCCAGAAGCTTGCAACTCCACATGTCACATGTTTTGCTTTTTCCCACTGATTTAAGGATATCTCTCCCTAAGCTAATTTTCTTCTCTGTTCGCTCCACCCCAGGCCCCAAATGCCCATAGTCTAAAGGTCTTTTGTCAACCACACTCAAAGACTTCCACCTCCTTGAGGGTGAACTTGTCTGCCTGGTTTCATTACTTGCATGGCACTCCTCTCAGATGGGGACTTTGGCCCTCTGAAATTCCTGTTGAAGATTAAATACCAAACCCAGCAGTCTACAGGAGAGTTAACAGACAGTTTCAGTACACACAGCAAGACTTCCAGAGGGGTCAAATTATTAACCCATGGGAAAATGCAGATCAGATGGTCAAACGCAGGACGTAACTCACATTGGGAACCGGCTCTTGCACTGGGAGTCTCTGAGTCCTAGGGATAGAGCCGTGCTGCTCTTTGCTAACAGGAAATCCCAAGTTTGGGCTTTTCGTTTTTTCCAAAGCACATAAATGCAATTGATTCGCTCTTTGTGGAACTTTTTGGAGCTTCCGTGCCACTTTAGATGGCTTCTCCTGGCCTCATCTAGAATGTTTCTTTTTCGAAGTCTTTTTGGAAGGCTGAGTTAGAACTGCTGTCTCTTCTCTCCTCCCCTCTCTTTTGCCATTTCACATTCCCATTTTAGACTTTTCTAGTAGTTTAAAATATTACATGGTTGATGTATTAAGATAAAATTAAGGAACCTACTTGATCATGAGAAATATATCCCATAGCTATAGTAGGTCTTTTGAAATGACCAAGTCAGCAGGTAAGAAAGTCAGGAATACAGTTGAGAAATGTATGTCCTTCAATTCAGTGTGAACATTTGCTAACAAATGTTTTGTAACTGAGTAGAGACTCTAAGTGTGTAAACCTTCTGGAAAATCTCCGAATTTGGTTGAAGATGCTTTGCACAATTGTCTCCTGATCAATTCAGTTTTCTTCCTTGCTCCCTTCTTTCTGTTGCTTGCCCTTTGGTGATTTTTGTTACTTACTCTCTGGTACAAGGAGAGAAGGGTCCCGGAGAGAAAGAAAAATATCCCTCCATATTCTTTCCGACATATTTTCCAACTGTTAACATTTTCTCAGGAATGGGAAGCTAAAATTCTGGGTGAACTCTGTTTTGGGCTATGTATTGAGGTAGTATAGTGCAATGGTCAAGAGGAGGGATTTAGTATCTGAAAGACCTGGACTTGAATTACTTGAATTAATGAACTAACCTTATTAATTAATTAACTAGATTGATCAACTAAACTTGTGCAAATTAATTAAACTCTCTGGGCTTTGGTTTTCTCATTTGTAAAACAGGATAAGATTAGTTTCATAGGATTGTTAAGAATATTCAGTTAATGAATGATAAGTCCTTAGCTGTGTTTCCAACACAGAAGAACATTTATTAAGCATTATTATTATTATTATGTCATTAGCTGCTACCCTCTGCAATGCCCATGAATCTGCTGTGTGTAAAACATTTTGATTTTTCAGCTGACAAACCATTATACCATGGCTCCAACACTTTATATTCAGTATTGCAGGGTACTTTTGAGAATTTAGTGGATTTTTTTTTATCTCTTCCTCTTTCCTTTTCTTTATTCAAGCAGGTAGCAAGCTACTACTTGGATACCTGAACTTGTGAGTGCAATGCATACTACTATGCTGATAAAGGCAGCAACATTTCATTGATTGGATGAAAGCAGTTTCTGATCTGCTTTCTGAAATGGACAGATTCTTCTTTAACTGATCAGGGAACCACATGCTCCAACACTGCGTATTCACTGGAAGGCCAGGAATCTTAGGAGTTGAGTTTTTTCAGGTTGCATTTGTCAGCACTCATTGGAAAGACACAGAAGAGCAAATGGCAATGTCTATAGTTTCTGAGCTATACCTCTTAAGTATTTCAGAAGCCTACAAGCTCTGCTAGGCCTCACTGTGGGAGCATTTCAAATATCTAGAATGAGATAATGCTCACCTGATTTCTTTTTCTAATTTAACCAATTCAGTCCAATCACTGCTGTTGCCCTTGTATTTAGGCTTTGCATGGACCCTGAGAGCTAGGTTTTCACTCAGCCTCGTGTGAGAAAGCAACTGTCAACCATTACAAGGCTGCTTGGCCAAACGGACTGTGGTTCCCAATCTGACTAGGATGGGACTGTTCCAGAACTCTCTCAAAAAACATTTTTTTTTTTTTTTTTTTGAGACAAGGTCTCACTCTGATGCCCAGGCTGGAGTGCAATGGCATGATCTCGGCTCGCTGCAACCTCTGCTTCCCAGGCTCAAGCAATCCTCCCACCTCAGCCTCTCGAGTGGCTGGGACTGCAGACGCATGCTACCATGTCTAGCTAATTTTTTTTGGATTTTTTGTAGAGATAGGGTCTACAGATAGAACCTATCTTTTTGAAGAGATAGGGTCCGTATATTGCTCAGGCTGATCTCCAATTCCTAGGCTTAAGCGATCTTCCCACCTCAGCCTCCCAAAGTGCTGGGGTTACAGGCATGAGCCACTGCGCCCAGCTTCAAATTCTGATGTCAAGCAAGCTTTCTGAAAGCACTGAGGTGGGGGCAGTAAGAAACGAGTTCTGTTCCAGGAACTCTGAAATCCACAAACTTACGTCCTGGCTTCAGTCTACTGAAAGTCACAAGGTCAACAGCAGTGACACTACCGTACAGTACTTCACAGTTAACTAGGGGCTGCATATATATTACTCCATTTGTCCTCACAGTGGCTCTGTGAGGTTTGCTGAGCTGAATCATAATAATAACAAAAACGTATTGAGCGCTTGCTCTCCATTTTACGCTAGGCACTTCAATATTCAGGACAATCCCATGAGGTAATACTATTTGACGATCAAACAAGGGCAAAGGCAGGGTAAGTTAGTCGCTGTGCTGCAGAGATGGGATTTGACCTGATGTCTGCCAAGCCCAGTAGGCTGTGCACTTAACTGCTGGTGCAAGAGGCAGGCTCTGGGGAGTGGAATCTCGGCCAAGGTCACAAAATCGTTAGCACGGCGAGGACCTGAACCCTCAGTTTCTCATTCCTTGGCCAGTTCTCTTCTTGTTACACTGTGCTAAAAGCGCTCTATATTTTGGATTATTAAACTTTAAGTAGCTTACAAAACCACCCATTTAGCTGGGCCTGCAGCTGGGAGTGATTAGATCAGAAGCCCCCTCAAGCCAGCTTACCTGTGCAGCAGGCCCTTGTCCCGGGGCAGCCCTCCATGTCTCCCACCGCATGACTGACAGGGGCTCTCATCCTGCCTGCCCATGAGAGGCACCGTATAGCTTTAAAATATGCTGATGTCAGCCACATGCAGTGGCTCATATCTGTAATCCCAGCACTTTGGGAGGTTGAGATGGGAGGATCGCTTGAGCCTAGGAGTTCAAGACCAGCCTGGACAACAAAGTGAGACCCTATACCTATAAAAAAAATTTAAAAAACTAGCCAGGTGCAGTGGCATGCCTGTAGTCCTGTCTATTCGGGAGGATGGCTTGAGTCCTGGAGTTCAAGGCTGCAGTGAGCTATGATCGCATCACTGCACTCCAGCCTGGGTGACAGAGCAAGACCCTGTCTCAATAAATAAATCAATGATAAAAAATGCCCATGTCCATTGCAGATTCAGTAAATAAGGGTCTCTGAGGGTGGGTCCCAGGCAGGAATGCTTTTTAACAGCTCTCAGGTGAGTCTGACGGCAGTCAGGGCCGGGAGCCTTAGATTGAGGCGTGTACTCTGAAGACTGCGGAAGGGAGTTCAAGAGGTGGCAGCAGGAACTGCAGCCTGCCCCGCCAGCTGTGTCTTAGCTCCCAGGGAGAGAAACGGGTCCAGATAAACTCCCGCATGCAGCACTTAGCATGGGGTCACACACAAAGAATCAAGATTTTTTGGATGCTATTTAAAATAGATCAGGAATTTTTAATTTAGAACCAATTGGTGGCTTCTCGAGAGTAAGGAGGGGGCTGTGGGATTCCTGAAACTGAATTGTGCGTGTGCGAAAAGAGCGTTTTGCCAAAGAGGGGAGTGTATTGTTGTTGTTGTTTTCAGATTCTCAAAGGTTTCTTTAAGGGGTTTACAAAAGCGACCTTACCAATCCCTCCAAGAGCAGCCGCAGAGCAAACAGAGACAGTCCAGAATATTGGAGCTGGAAGGAGCCTGGGGTTCATGACCTTGGTGGCAAATGACAGTGGCCTGATGGCCACATGCTCAGAGGTTTTGACTTTTTAGTCTGTGGGGAGGGCCGGGGCATTAGTATTTTTTAAAAACTTCCCTGGACGATTCTCCTGTGCCGCCAGGGGTGAGAACCAACACAACTCACTATCTTTAGATGAGAAGGGGGCCTGACAGATTCTCCTGCCAGCTTGCTCTGCTAGGAATACTGCTTACCATCTGCTGTTCCTGGCTAAGTCAGTGTGACAAGCCCCACTCCACTTCTCTACCTTTTATTTCTCGGAAAGATCTTTCTTTCTCTCTTTTTCTTTATCTCCTTTCTTCCTTTTTTCTCTTTTTTCCCTCCCTCCCCTTTTTTGTCTTTTTCTTTCTTTCTTCCCCCCTTCCTCCCTCGCTTTCCTCCCTCCCTTCCTCCCTGCCTTCCTTCCTTCCTCCCTCCCTCCCTCCCTGCCTTCCTTCCTTCCTTGTTTCCTTCCTTCCTTTCTTCCTTCCTTCCTTCCCTTACTTATTGCTCAGAAAACACAACTAGCTTTATTTTCCACCCTGATTAGAATACTTCCAGGGCTGGGATGAGGGTGAAGCCTTAGCACACAATTTAAGGGGGTGTCCAAAAACTCAGTAGTCAAGATAAATAATATTTGAAGGCATTATTTTTTAAAAATCAAAATTAATGCAAACAATCCATAATGAAGAAAATATCAAAATTTCAAAATAGGCCAGGCACGGCAGCTTATGCCTGTAATCCCAGCACTTTGGGAGGCCAAGGCTAGTGAATCACCTCAAGACCAGCCCGCCAACATGGTGAAACCTTGTATCTACTGAAAAAAAAAAAAAAAAATTAGCCCGGCGTGGTGGCAGGCATCTGTAATCTCAGCTACTGGGGAGGCTGAGGCAGGAGAATTGCTTTAACTCGGGAGGTGGAGGTTGCGGTGAGCTGAGACCACACCATTGCACTCTAGCCTGGGTGACAAGAGCGAAACGCCATCTCAAAAAAAAAGAAAAAACAAACAAAAAAAAGTCAAAATAAAATGAAAATCACTCATAGTGCTGTGAAGAGCCACATTCAAACCTAGGGAAAAAGAAAAAGGAAAAAAAAATCAGTAATATTGGTCCTATCCTTGAAATGTTGGCATTTTACTCATCATGGAGTTTTTGCATTAGTTCAATGCATTACATATTGCAAATAGATCATGCATTAAAACCTTGTTGATCCTGATGACTGAGTGCTTTGGTGCCTCTTTCATTTCACACCAAGGAGAGTTTCCCATGGTCCTCGCCATGAGACTGTGGCCACTGAGCGGGGACCTGTGAGAGGAACAAGAAGCTGCTGGCTGTGCCGGAAACAGGTTAGATTCTGGGGGTGTGGGGAACAGGTTAGATCCCAGGTGTGTGGGGCTGGGACAGAGTGAGCAGTGCTGTGGAGGAAGTGGGGGTGAGAAGAGAGCTCTATTACATATATGTTTTACTATAAATGTGGGGGAAATTTTTGCTTTCTTATCCGCTGGCACCAAAATTTTTCTTACAGGTGGGATTGAATTTCATTTAAGAGCACTTTTTCATCAACTGCTTAATGAGAAGATAAAACTTTGAGCACCTGAATAATTAGGAGCCAAGATGATAAAAACAAACAAACAAAAAACAGAATAAAAGAAAAACAGGTGTTTGGTCAGAGAGAAAAAAGAAGAGTTTTTGAAAAACCCCAGAAGGGGAGCAGGAGGAGAAGCATCATTTGGGAAACAGGAATTTCTCGGGTCTGAGTTTTTTGCATTGGAAATCTAGATCTTTCCGTCTTCCTAAACCTTCTAAGGAAAGTCCATATAAATATCTTCTATGGAAGGTTTAATTTAATTTTATCTCTGTATTGTCCAAACGAAGAAAAGAGACCCGTTTCCTGTCAGTGACACAATAGCAAGGAAGGGAGAGGATTTTTAAATGAACGAATTCAGCAGTAGCAGAGGCTCAGAGCCAGAGAAAAGCATGAAAATGTAAGCTCTTTAGGTCTCAGGAATCTAGCAGAAGACCTTGGGCTTTCCGATGTTTATAAAAGGTGGAGTCAGTCTACCCAGGATGTTGAGGAGACAGAGCCACAGCTGATGTGTGGGTGACTCCTTAGCGTGGCTCAGTATAACCAGACAGCACCTATACTTTATTGGTTTGTAACTGCATAGATTCTGAGTTTTCTTGTGCAATGCCACCTTCATATTTCTTTGTATTTCTGTGATCTCATCACCTGTCTCTTGCTATCAAGAAAAATGATTGGCTGGGTACAGCAGCTCACACTTGTAATCCCAGCTCTTTGGTAGGCCGAGGAGGGAGCATCACTGGAGTCCAGGAGTTCAAGACCAGCCTGGGCAACATAGTGAGGTTCTATCACTACAAAAAATAGAAAAATTATGGCTGGGCGTGGTGGCTCATGCCTGTAATCCCAGTACTTTGGGAGGTCGAGGTAGGTGGATCACGAGGTCAGAAGATTGAGACCATCCTGACTAACATGGTGGAAACCCATCTCTACTAAAAATACAAAAAATTATCTGGGCATGGTGGCGGGCGCCTGTAGTCCCAGCTACTCGGGAGGCTGAGGCAGGAGAATGGTGTGAACTCGGGAGGCGGAACTTG
>NW_012106130.1:1275647-1301141 GCF_000951045.1 Mandrillus leucophaeus | reverse complement strand
TTTTTTTTTTTTTTTTTTTGAGACGAGTTCTCATTCTATCATGGCTCACTGCAGGCTTGAACTTCTGGGCTGGGAAGATCTTGCCTCAGCCTCCTCCATAGCTGGGACTACAGGTGTGAGTCATCACACCTGGCTAATTATTTTAATTCTTTTTGTAGAGAGGGGGGTCTTGTCATGTTGCCCAGGCTGGTCTCAAACTTCTGGCCTCAAGAAATCCTCCCACTTCAGCTTCCCAAAGTGTTGGGATTGCAAGCATGAGCCTCCGTGCCTGGCCTCTGAAATCTTGCTGAGTGTGTGTGTGTTCCGGCCTCTGTTGTCCCCTGGCTACTCTGGTGAGGAGGCTGCACTCTACAGGTCCCTGTATTGACTCTCAGCTATCCAAGAGGAAGGACTTCCTGAGACTTCACGGTAGCCGGAAGGTGGGTGACCTTGATGCTCTTCTCCCAGTGCGGAGACGGAAATGGGCACCGTAGCCCAAGGGAAGCCTGTGCTTAGCAGGGTCCCGTTAAGTCTCTTACTCAGGCCTCATGACCTTGGCTGAGTATTAGAATTAACGGGGGCATTAACAAACATCCGCATCAGGACCCCGTTAGTCTTCAGGGAGCCTGATTTAACTCAAGTGAGCCAGGCCTGGCATCTGCATTTTTTGACGTGTCCTGACGATTGCATTGTGAGCCAGGGTTTGGAACCACAGTTCCAGCAAAGTCCGTTAACTGGCCCAAGGGACCGCAGGCCGTCCCTCCCGTAGTCTCTCCACAAATGTGGTAACCTGAGCTGTGTTCAAAGGGCCTCCCAGGGGTGTTTTTCGCTGCGCCGCCGGCCCCATGTTGGTCTTTGCGGTGAGCCCCCGAGGAGCTCCGAAGTCCACAGAAAAATCCCAATTCCTCAAAGACTCTCATCAGCAATCTCCCCACCGCCCGCACAGACTGCTCCGTTGTAGATTTTTTTCCTTTCCTCTTCTTTTTTCTCTTCTAAATTCTAAGTTCCTGGCAGCCACTGGCAGAAACAAGGGTTGATCGATTGTCAGCAGAGTCGAAAACTACGAATTTTTTTAAAAAATAATTTTTCAAAATCTCCCTTCTCTAGAGTCCTTGTTGGGCACCCCCGGGCAGGCCTTTAGGCTACGGTGTGCGCATGACCCTCTTCCCTGGCCCTCTCCTGCCCTCCCCCCTTCGCCCCTCTCCTCCTCTGCCCTCCCCCACCCCTCCCTGCAAATTAATATGGTGCTGCTGCTCAGAGAGTGGGTTCTGGAGCGGGCTTCTCTCTGGTCTCTCTGCCATCACAGGCTGGCAGCTTCAAAGCTCGAGTCATCCTGTTTCCGTCTGCCCCTGAGCCCGCGTGGCCTGGCTTCACCGCAGGGGTCAGAAGTGCAGCCTCCGCCGATGACAGCAGCCTGGCCCAGCTCAACAGCGACCACGGGACACACACCCATCTGATTTCTCCCTTCCTCTGCTATTTTCTCTCCCCTTCACCTCCTCCGGCCCCAATCAGTCCTTCCTCTGGAAAGACAAGGCCGTCTTCTCAGTTCCCGCATCCCTTCCCTTTTATGTCAGACAGAGGCAGCCCTTTGTGAAGGGGCGTACGGGCTTTTGCACAAATATTTAATCTCTTCCAATCTGCCCTTTTGCACTGCCTGTCAGTTCCTGGGGTTGAAACCGCTCAGTTTGCTTTAGCTGGTAACAGGATACTGTTTTGAAAAGTGATGCTGAAGTCAGATCACTTATGAATCTGGGCTTTATTTTGCATGAATGCTTTTCAAGGCAAGTATAGATTTAGTTTTTTCATCCTCACCAAGAATTATGTTGCCAGTGGGGGTGTGGTCTTGAGCAGGCAGGGAAATCTAGCAATCAGTTTAGCTTTTTCCCTTGTAGTTTGGAAATCTTAGCAAGGACCTGGGAAAATAAACAGCCTGGGTTTCAGGTGGAGTTTCTTTCAGCCACCATCTGCCCCCTTGCTTTTTGAACATGCCTTTATTTCACATAAAATGTAGTTTATCCTGTCAAAGTGTCTGCAGATCCTGTTAGAAATCACCTATTACAAAATCGTAGTCAAAGAAAAATGCAGAAATAGGGTAATAATCACTTTTTTTTTTTTTTTTTTTTTAAAGAGACAGAGTCTCACTCTGTTTCCCAGTCTGGAGTGCGGTGGTGTCTTTAGCTCACTGTAACCTTGAACTTCCAGGCTCAATCAATCCTCCCGCCTCAGATTCCCAAGTAGCTGGGGCTACAGTGTGTGCCACCATCCCCTGCGAAATTAATCACCAATGTTTATTACAAGCCTGGTTTGTGCCAGGTGATTAACATGCTTCTAATACGGTTGCTAGCCTTATCATGGCTGTGCATGGCAAATATTATTATTGTTATTATTATCATATCATTATTCCCATTTTACAGAAAGTGAAACAGAGAAGTTCAGTGTCTTGTCTGTGCTCGCACAGCCAGTCACAGAGGAGTTGGGCTTAGCTCTGGCAGCCTCTCAAGGGCGCCCTGTCTACTCCCCCTCTGTTTGCACAGCTATTGGCTTTGCTTCATCACTAGGGACAGAAGACCCGGAGCTAAGGTAATGGCGTGTTTTGGATTTTTCAGTACAGTACTGGCTTAAAATGTTTGCTCTAGGTACCAACCAAATGGTGGATGATGGATCCTGATTGTTGTGAAATTGTGACTGGCTTTCATACTTCTAGTCTCGATTTGACTTCTAAAGTAGCCAAGCAGTCCAGGGAAAGATGACCCCCATAAAGAACGTGTGCGGAGGACTGCTGGTGAGGTTCGGAGGAGAATAAACAGTGAGAAGGGGAACGGCTCTTTGCAAAACTTGGCCTAGAGCTCCAGGCCTGGAAATGGTACTGGATAACCTGAATATCCAACCACAGGGGAGAGAGGAAGTGAATCACGGGTCTGCGTAAGTAACTGTTATGCTGTTCCTATGTGTCGTGTGTTAGAAAGTATTATTGTGGGGGAAATCTTGTGTTGTATTAAGTTTAAAAAAGCTATAAAATTAGATATCCTATAATTCCAACTTTATTAAAAATGTATAAAAAACTTGGAAGAGGCTGGACATGGTGGCTTATGCCTGTAACCCCAGCAATTTGGAAGGCTGAGGTGGGAGGATCACTTGAGCCCAGGACTTCGAGAACAGCTTGAACAACATAGCAAGACCTTGTATTTACAAAAACAATTTAAAAATTAGCTGGGAGTGGTGGCTCACACCTATAGTCCCAGCTACTTGGAAGGCTGAGGAGGGAGGCTCACTGGAGCCCAAAAGTTTGAGGCTACAGTGAGCCAAGATCGGGCCACTGCACTCTAGCCTGGTGACGAAGTAAGACATTGCCTCTTAAAAAAAAGGAAAAAAAAAAAAAAGGAAAAAGAAAAAACCTGGAAGAAAAAAACATCAAAATATATTGATAGCAATTGTGGATTTTTTTTGGTTTTGGAACATATTTTCCATATATTTTACAAAGAATGTTGATTATTGTTATGATCAGAGCCTAACCAATAAGGTGAGTGAAACAATGCCTCCGTTCAATACACAGCGTTTCTTTTGGGCTACATCAGCGAGGAGGCCCCAGTGGTAAAAATTGTGCAAACTGCAGCCTCGTGTAAAGAAAGATTCCTTGCCTCTCTTCTCTCTCCTGCTGTCCAGCAAGACTCTGTTTATTAGCTTCTGACCTTGTGCTTCCTCTTCTCTTTCTCCTGTTACTGGAGGATCAGTTTAAACCGAGGTGCTTGCTGAATCTGTGAATCAGAACAGTTTCTGAGTGTCCCCTGTTCCGTTTCCTGAACGGAATCAGATGAGTGAGGGGAGAAAAATGAGGGAAAGAATTACCTGTTCAAGGCAGAGTGCTGTGAAGCTGCCTTCCAGGCCCTCAAGGAGCCCCATTTTGTTCCAGAAGCTTCTACCATGCCCAGGGTTCCTCCCAGATCCAGATCCTAAGCTCTCCCTGGGCGTGACTCCTCTGCAAGCTGGGTGTGTGAATTTTCTTCCCCTGACATCACTGTGTGTAAAGAACTGCTTGCAGCCCAAGCACTGGGGGATGGTGATGTCTGTCCTCAAGCAGTTGGACCCTTCAAGACCGAAGTGCTGCAGAGGAAACCTGGCAACCTGAAGAAGCATCACCAGGGGGCTGAGCGGGGCTGGAGTGGGCTCTTTGGCCTATGTTGGAAGAAATTTTCATGTTTTAAACTTTTTTTTTTGAGACAGTGTTTCACTCTGTTGCCCAGACTAGAGCAGTCTGTTGCCCAGACTGGAGCTCACTGCAGCCTGACCTTCAAGGCTCAAGTGATCCTCCCACCTCAGCCTCCCAAGAAGCTGGGACCACAGGCACAGGCCACCACACCCAGCTAATCTGTTTTATTTTTTGTAGAGATGGGATCTCACTGTGTTGCCCATACTGGTCTCAAACTCCTGGGCTCAGGGGATCCACCTACCTCGGCCTCCCAAAGTGTTAGGATTACATGTGTGAGCCACTGCACCCAGCCCTTAAACTTTTTATTTTTATTGTATTTATTTATTTATTTACTTATTTTTGAGATGGAGTCTCACTCTGTCGCCCAGGCTGGAGTGCAGTGATGTAATCTCAGCTCACTGCAACCTCTGCCTCTGGGTTCAGGCAATTCGCATGCCTCAGCCTCCAGAGTAGCTGGGATTACAGGCACTCACCACCATGCCCTGCTAATTTTTTTTTGTATTTTTAGTAGAGATGGGGTTTCACTACGTTGGCCAGGCTGGTCTCGAACTCCTGACCTCAGGTGATCCGCCCACCTTGGCCTACTGAAGTGCTGGGATTACAGGCGTGAGCCACCGCACCCGGCCTAAACTTTTTAAATAAAAAAAATGTATTTCTAGTTGGAAAGAGTAGTTCCTGTTTATTGAGAGTTTCCGTTTTAGACATTCAGAGCATTTTCCTTCTAGTTTGGAGACACAGAGGAAATCTTCCTGGGTCTCTTGATGAAGGCTTTCTTTTTTAAAATTCACCTTGAAGAGATTAAATTGTTCCTGCAGATCTTTCAGGGGCTGACTTAGGGTTTGTGCCATATTTGAGACACTCAAGGAAGTGGCTGTGTGGAACACAGGTGAAGGGCTCAGGCACTCTCTGTTCATAAAGGTACTAGGGTATGTTCTGTCACTGAGTTCTGAAGATCCCTGCAGGGCAGCAGGGGCCTCTTGGATTCTCTGCTGTTGCACTGTGGCCCCTGGGCGATAGTTACCCCTTCTGTATCTCTGGGACGTGTGTGGAATGAAGGTTACATTCCCTATATCCCAAGGTTGTTGTGAGGAGCATATGAAATAGTAAACATGAACCTGATTTGAAAACAAAAATGTTCTAAATGCAAGGTCTTATTTGTATTCCTTCTATGATTCCACATGTGTCCAGTGGTACAAAACACCAACATCAAATTTTAATTAATTAATTTTTTTAAGAGACAAGGCCTCACTCTGTCATCCAAGCTGGAGTACAGTGGCTCGATCATAGTTCACTGAAGCCTAAAACTCCTGGCTCAAGCGATCCTCCCACCTCAACCTCCTGAGTAGCTGGGACTACAGGTGTGCACCACCACATGCAGCTAATCTTTGTACTTTTTGTAGAGATGGGGTCTCACTATGTTGCCCAGGCTGGTCTCAAATGATCCTCCCGTCTTGGCCTCCTACAGTGTTAGGATTACAGGCTTGAGTCGTTGTGGCTGGCCAACATCAAATATTTTTGAATGTTAACTATTACGTGTTCAGCACTGCAGTGGGGATTATGGAAACATTGCAGTGGAAGGCATGGTCCAGGCCTCAAGGAGCTTACGGACCGGATAAGGACACTAATCCCCAGTGACTTAATCCTACAGCACACACCAGGCTTGAGTTCAGAGGCAAGAGCTTTAGGGGTTAGAGGAGCCAGGAGCTTATGTTGGCTGGGCCAGGCTTAAATAGGCTGCAGGGGAGTGGCACAACCTCCAAGTATGGGAAAAACCAAGAGCAAGGACACCTGAGAGGAAATGATATACTGGATATAAAAGGCATCAAGGGAAAATCATAGACCAGACCAGAAAGCATCGAAGAACAACAGGGAACAAGTTGGGATTCAAAGGGCCAGATGCTGGGGAAGTGGGAGGTGTCCCAAGAATCAGGCAGAGCTGAGTCCCCACAGAAAGAACATACCCACCTAAGCCAGTCACTATCTGCCAGTACCCAGTGGTCTGCTCAGTGTATCTGGTAACCAGCAGATAATGTGGCCATGAGGAGTAAATGAAAATCTACTTCCAAGTGTCTTGGAAATTCTAAAGGGGAATATGAGTGTGGATTTTTCTAAAATATGCTTTTGTTAAATAAAGATAATTCTGGCATAAAAGTATTCATTTCCTCTTGAATTTCTGAAGGCATTAATTATGGAAAATTATCTGGGAAAATGCATTCTTTTCATCCTAAATTGTTCTTTATAGAAATAAATCAAACATGGGGGAAGGGGAAGAGTAGGATTGCATGCTTAGAAATTTTGTGAGTTTTGCAAAAAGATAGATGAGCCTAATTGTAGGACAGCCAATGTCTTTTTACCTTGAGTTTTAAAACACTTATTTTTGGAGTTGGTTTTTAAAAAAATCTTTCCCCCAGTCTTTGAATGGCTGGTGCCAGGTTCATGCTAACTTAGCTCATAAATAGGTGCCATTGGTTTTAATGAAGCAGAAATTTGGCTAAGAATGGGGACTGTAAGGCAGATGGCTAATAGGACAATAATAATGAAAAATGCGTATTTATGGCCTTCTATAAGCACAGATTATTGATTTAGTGCAGCTTAATGGATTCTACATTTTTAAAATTTTCTTCGGGTATCTTATAGAATTATTTTTCAATTCTTAGATGGGGTTAAAAAGCCTTTTTTCCCCAGGGTTTGTAATGCCTGTTAAATTGTCCCAGGATGACATGTATGTTTATATATAACATGTTTATATATTTAGGCAAGTAGCAGTTAGGAGTTCTTAAAGCCTCTACATGCAAGGGAAGCCAGTGGGCAGGAAAGGAGCCATCAGTGAGGCCTGGGGAGTTGGCAATAAGAGCATATTGAAGGGTTATTTAGGCGCTGTCACAGTATCCATCAGTCTAATCAGTGGAGACTTTCTTCTGAGTGGGAAACTTACTTGTTGACATAACCAATTCTCCAACAAACCTCAATTAAAGGCATTTTCTAGGTCAAATTGCATTCGATATGAGCCTACTACCTTCACCTAAATTTAGAACAAGACAGCTCCAACCAGCTCTGTCCCAGTAGAACAGAGGCATGTGGATAATGGGCAAGAGAAAACCCAGCAGGTGCCACAGAGCCACCCCGCCATGGGAGACAGGAGGAGGTGCCATCCCTGTGCAGAGCAGAAGGCATCCTGGGAATATCCCTTTGGGGTCTGAGATGCTCAGCTCACTGCCATGTCACCAGACTTCCATCAGAGGGTCACCAAGTTCCTGGCCATACGAATAAAATCTGTATGTCTAAGGTTGAAAACAACTTTGTCATGGGGTTGTAAACATGGCTTTTTGAATTGGATGGGTTTGATTTAAATCAAGGGTGTCCCATCTTTTGGATTCCCTGGGCCATATTGAAAGAAGAATTGTCTCGGGCCACACATAAAATACACTAACGATAACTGATGAGCTAAAAAGAAAAATCACAAAAAAACTTATAATGCTGTAATAAAGTTTACAAATTTGTGTTGGCCCACATTCAAAGCCATCCTGGGCCACATGCGGCCCTTAGGCTGTGGGTTTGACAAGCTTGATTTAAGTAGAAGTTGGAATAACATGCGGTACTGTCTGGATGTTGGGGGTAAAAGCTACAATTTTATCTGTTTGGACCCATTAGAATTTCCAGCAGGATCTGGGCATAAAAGCTGCAACTAAAAAAAAAAAATTGCTGTAGAGACAGGGTCTTGCTATGTTGCCCAGACTTGCCTTGAACTCCTGGCCTTAAGCAATCCTCCTACCTGGGCTTCCCAAATTGTTGGGATTACAAGTGTGAGCCACCATGCTTGGGTGGGGGTCTTATTTTTTTCTCTGGAAAAAAAATGTCCCCTTCCCCTTCCCTTTCTTGACAGGGTCTTGCTCTGTCACCCAGGCTGGAGTGCAGCTGCACGATCTTGGCTCACTGTAACCTCCACTTCCCACCTCAGCCTCCCCAGTAGCTGGCATTACAAGTGCGCACCACCATGCCCGACTAATTTTTGTATTTTCAGTAGAGACGGGCTTTCTCCATGTTGGACAGGCTGGTCACAAACTTCTGACCTCAAGTAATCCACCCACCTTGACCTCCCAAAGTGCTGGGATTACATATGTGAGCCACCGTGCTTGGTGATGTTTTTCTTTAATAGCAAAATGTATCAGGAAAAGCTTGGAAAATGCAGAATACAAAATACAGCTGAAGAAAATACAGCTGAGAACCTTTATGAGAATTTCAGTCATCAAACCGTGAATCTCAGTTGCCCTATCTCTCCACGTCTCTTGCGTGTGTGTAGGTAGATAAATGGTGTCTAGGCCTGTGGGTGTGCATGCATAGACGGTCCTTCTGGGGTACTCTTAAGGGGATTTGGCTCCTCAGGTGCTCCTAGCTCCTAACCTCACCCTTCTGCATGTGTCCTGTTTCTGAGGATGGCCCTGAAGATGAGGGAGTCTTATTTTTGAATGAGCAGCAGTTTCAGGACCACAGAAACCAGGACTCCCTACAATGAAGAAGTTTGTTTCTTCCAGGGCTAGAGCATTGTGGAGGTGATTTTTCAAGTCTTAACACCATGCTATTATGACATCATTGAAACTGAGACAGGGTGAAGACATTTAAATGGAAATATTTATTTTCTTAAAAGTATAGCTTAAGTTTCCCTCTCCAAGTTTGAGAAGGAATATTGGGAGGAAACGGGACAAAATGACACAGGCATTTGGACATTCACTGCAAATCCTAGGGCATCGCTGCAAAGCATCCTGGGTCCAGTTCCAGTTTAGGAAACCTCACAGCCTTTTTTCCAATCGGACAGGTCTCTGCCCTCACAGTGTTTCTTCCAGCCTTGCCTGAGGATGAGAGGGAAGCAGGAGCAGCAAAAAGAAGCATGACAACCCAAATCGTGTTAGTTTCAAAGTCTACAGAAATTAACCAAAATCACCAGCGGAACCCTGAGTTGGGTTTCATTTGCTTCTGAGATTCAAGGGTGCTGTCATTTTGCCTTGTTCAGACTTTTCTCTCCTGGTTTTCTCCTAGCCATTGTTAGCTTCAGCAACAAGCAATCGACTTTTGTAAGGACCGGTCATTTCATTACATACCCACATCTCTGAAAATTCGGGTTCTCTGAGTGGGTGACCGGCTGGCAATGTTCACTAGGACACAGCAGCAGGCAATGCAAGGACCCAGGCTCAATCCTGGGGACACTTTCTGCTGAGTTACCATGACTCACTTTCCTCTTGCTACTGCTCATTCTCTTTCCCTGCAAAATGTTGCTGTAACCTTCAAAATCTTATCCAAATCTAGAGCAAACTCAAGCTTTTTTTTTTTTTCTCCTCTGTTGAATTGACTCAACTGACCCTTTCCAAGTCACTTTAGAAAATATCTTTCTCCATTGTTTGGAATATTTTCATATGAAAAGCAATTGCAAATTATCTTAACCCAATCTCATCTCTCCTCTCCCCTTCTCTGTACTACCATGTTCACTGCACATCTGCACACCAATGGAGGAGAATTTATACAAGGTCCCATTCCATTGGTTGGACCACCCTGTGGAGGTGAGTTTGTCAATTCCACGATAACTGTGATAAATACACACACTAGATTTTGCCCATGACAGCCCAAGTCTCCCAAGGAAACACTCTTACCAATAGTTCATTCCCTGTGTCTCTTTAACAATTTTCCTGGCACAGATAATTGCATCTGTGAGGTCATCAGTGATCAAGGCTGTAAAAGACAGAAGACATCAGGGTTAGGCGAGACTTTGTTGTTGGAGAGGGACCTCAACTCAACTTTACTTCACTTTTCTCAGTCTTTTTGGATCAAGAGGGTTGGAAGAACTATGATTTTGCCTGCAAAGCCACAATCTCATTTTTGTTAAACTTCCTCAAAAAGAACTTTTTTTGTTGTTTTAAGACCACTTTCATCTTGCGCTACCTGAAGTTTCAGAGGAAGAGCCCGATCCTGAAGGGTTTTTAGAAATGTGTTTAGAGAAGATGCCATGCAAGAATGTTTTTTATGTCCTAAAGAAATACGTGCAAGTCAAATGTGGTGGCTGAGACCTGCAATCCCAGCACTTTGGGAGGCCAAGGTAGGAGGATCACTTGAGGCCAGCAGTTTGAGTCCAGCCTGGGTAACATAGCAAGATCCCATCTCTACAAAAAGTAAAAAATTAGCCAGGTGTGATGGTGCACACCTCTAGTCCCAACTACTTGGGAGTCTGAAGTGTGAGGCTCACTTGAGCCCAGGAGGTTGAAGCTGCAGTGAGTCATGTTCACACCACTGCACTCCAGCCTGGGCAACAGAGTGAGACTCTGTCTTCAGGAAAAAAAAAAATGGCACATAAGACAGGATAGCACAGTGTTTTCTCTATTTGGATTAGTTTGACATATAAGATCTCTTTAAAGGTAAATATTAAACTTTTGTATATTATCATTTCAATTTGTGCCTTAAAAATTTTTTATCCAGGGATTTTTTGTTTTTTGTTTTTTGTTTTTTTTTGAGACAGAGTCTTATTCTGTCACCCAGGCTGGAGTGTGGTGGCACAGTCTCGGCTCACTGCAGCCTCCGCCTCCTGGCTTCAAGCAATTCTCCTGCCATAGACTCCCCAGTAGCTGGAATTACAGGTGTGTGCCACCATGCTGGGCTAATTTTTGTATTTTTACTGGAGATGGGGTTTCACCATGTTGGCCAGGCTGGTCTCGAACTCTGACATCAAGTGATCCACCCATCTCGGCCTCCTAAAGTGCTGGGATTACAGGCGTGAGCCACCGCACCCGGCCTAGGGTGTTTTTCATATGCAGAAAGTTTTAAGTCAAACACATCTATCTCTATCTTTATTGCTTTTCTTTTTTTTTTGAAACAGGATCTCACTCTGTCACTCAGGCTGGAGTGCAGTGGCACGATTATAGCTCACTGCAGTCTCAACCTCCTGAGCTTAAGTGATCCTCCCACCTCAGCCTCTCAAGTAGCTGGGACTACAGGCATGTGCCACCATGCCCAGCCATTTTTATTATTTGTATTTTTTATAGAGAGAAAGTTTCACTATGTTGGCCAGGCTGGTCTTGAACTCTGGGGCTCAAGTGATCCCCCTGCCTTGGCTCCCAAAGTGCTGGGATTACAGCCAGCACTGTACCCGGCCATTTATTACATTTTCTATTGCTTCAGACATAACATATCTTTTGATTGAAATGTATTATTTGATATCTGCATTCTTTCCTGCTTGCCTGAAAAGTGGCCTCAGAATCCTTCTCAACACAAACATGACAGAAAAACGCAAATAAATTTTAAAAGTCCATCATTTCTGTTGCAATTTGGGTCTCCAGCAACAGATACTGCGATGGGCTTGGGGTGCTAGATATTCCTCAGGGATCCACACCTATGCAAGGAATGGGATGCGGGGGAAGCAGGATGGGCAGACGGAGATGTTCATTTGTGATGCAGACCCAGCAATTCCTCGGGCAACCCAGCCATGAGCTCCCGAGCAAGCACTGCCCATCGGAGTGGCCAAAGACGGGCCCACATGCCAGATCCGCATGCCTCTGCCTCACACGTCACTGGGCGTGGGCCACCCCGGCAGGGAACAACCTGCACCTGAGGCCGATCCTGAAGCAGGTGGCAGGTACTGTCTGCTCATCACACAACTGCAGCAGGGACGGCATGTCTTCCCTCTGGAAGGCTCATCTCCATGACCACCACAACCACCAACCAAGGACAAAAATACTCAAACCACTTGATCTCATTTCTGCTTGTCAATTACACAAAGTAATTTTTTTTTTTTTTTTTTTTTTTTTTGAGAATTGGGTAATGCTTGATATTGACAAGGGCACAGAGAGGCAGGTTCTCTGGATGCTTTCTGGTGGGAGTATAATGAATTCAACATCTCAGGAAACCAACATAGCAGCATGTTTTTAGAGCCTTAAAGAGGTTTTTATCCTTTTACCTAATAATTTCTCTCTCTAGATCTATCCTAAGGAAACAGTCATAATGCTAGATAAATATTTCTTTACAAAGTGGTTTACTATAGCTTTATTTACAAGAGTTAAAATGAAAAAATCTAATTGCCTCACAATCAGTGATATTCAAATTATTCATAATACCTTCATTTAATAAAATAAAGAGCCGTTTAAATCATGTTTCCCCAGGATGTTTTATAACATGGGGGAAATGCTCCCAATGCAATGTTAAGTTCCCAATATCATAAATATATCCATTGAGAGCTGTATTGGCCAATGCCAATATGGCAGGCATTACTTACATGTGACAATTTACATTTAAATTATAGTTGTTGACAGATGAATGGATAAAAATATGTTTCTATAGAGAGTGGAATATTATTCAGTCATGGAAAAGAAGGAAATGCTGACATTTGAAGCAGTATGAATGAACTGAAGGACATCGTGCTCAGTGAAGGAAGGAAGACCCAGAAAGACATATACCACATGATTTCACTCATACACAAAATCTGTGAAAGTTGAACTCATAAAAGCAGAGTGTAGAGCAGTGGCTGATGAGGAAAATGGGGAGATGCTGATGGAAGGGTCCAAACTTTCAGTTATAAGGTGAGGATGGTTTGGGGATCTAATGTACAATATGGTGACCATAGTTAATTATACGGTACTGCTTACTTGAAATTTGCTGACAGTAGCTAGGCACGGTGGCTCATGTCTATAACTCTAGCACTTTGGGAGGCCGAGGAGGGTGGTTCACTTGAGGTCAGGAGTTTGAGACCAACCTGGCCAGTATGGTGAAGCCCGTCTCTACTAAAATACAAAAATTAGCCAGGTGTGGTGGCGCACACCTGTATTCTCAGCTACTCAGGAGGCAGAGGCAGGAGAATTCCTTGAATCTGGGAGGCAAAAGTTGAGATTGCATCACTGCACTCCAGGCTGGGTGACAAAGCCAGAGTGTTTCTCTCTCTGTCTCACACACACACACACGCGCACACACACACACACACACACGCGCGCGGTAACTATGTGAGGTGATGGATTTGTTAAACTTGATTGTAATAATCATTTCACAATATATACAAAAATCAAATTATCATGTTATTTACTTTATATACATACTATTTTGATTTGTCAATTATACCTCACTAAAGCTGGGAAAATTAAAAACTATTCATTTTAATTAATTAACATCAAACATAATTAAAACTTTAGTTCCTTATTTGTTCTAGCTACATTTCAGATACTTTATAGCCACCCATGGCTAGTGGTTCTCATGTTTGACAGCACAGATGGAAGACATTTTCGTCATCATGGAAAGTTCTGTTAGACAGCACTGGTTTAGGAAAAAAAGATAGTCATTAGTTCACTAATACTTTAAAAAGGATTGGCTCTTAAGACTTAAGATCACCTATGCTCTTAAGTCTTAGCTGCGTATTTTCTAAAATTTGTTTACAGTAGAAATGCACTATTTTTGATACCAGAAAAAAACAATTTAAAAAAATGTTAGCATAAAATGTTGCATTTCAATAGAGCATTGTAATACCAGATTATTTTGTTAACTCTGTTGAAAGTGGAATTTTCCCTTGAGCATGCTATTTCCCCAGTTGCTAATTTTGTGGCTTTCTCAGTTCGGCTTAACTAGAATATAAAGGTAGTGACAGATTTCTTTTAAGCAAATTTATTCTGAATGTGACTTAATTTTTATTTAAAACAAAATTCTATTAACCAGGAGAAAAACTAACAAAATATATCATCTGTAAGAGATAGCAATTGAAACAACATATGCAAATTCGCTAGCATTTGGTTTACAGTTCTACAGTGAAAACGAAAGCTGTATCAGCTTATAAAAGTCTCTTGCCTATTTTCTCAAGATATAAATATTTCGGATAATAGTAGCTATTACTACTAGTTTACGCTTTATAGAAATCTTACTGTATGTCAGGCACATGTTAAATCTCTTCACGCAAAATCTCCATCAGTCCTCTGAAGAACCATTTCTGTGGGTACCATTTGATCCCCATAAACCGAGGTCACACACCCAGATAATGAGTCTGTATTCTGATAGAGGGCTTAAATTCTGTTCCTCTGATCTCTTCTTCCAACAGAGGCCACTTAAGCAAAGATTCTTGCTCATAAAACACTACATGTTAATAAAGTTCATAATTAAAATATACTTTATTAATTTTTCATGTAATTATCTATGAGGTTATCCAATTTAAGCATTTGGTACCTGATACATGTTCAGATTACTTAGAGACACTTTATTTCGGGTGCGTACACGCTTGATAAATGCTGAGACCCTGTGGTTTGTATTTGGAAGTGGTCTAGCATATTTTCTGGGAGATGTGGGTTTGGGGCTGTCTCTAGAGGTTGGAGGGACACAGATTATATAATACATAGTGAGGAGGAAGCAGATCACTTTGTATTATTCTGGGATTGGAGGTCATCCCAGGCATGTACAGAAAGAGCACATTTTGTGCTGGGGGCAGGGCAGTTTGTGGCAATGCCCTGTAAGGATTTCCGGGAGGGTCGGGCCATGCAGGACCAGGAAGGGGACACCGAGTACAGCTGTTTGTAGCCTTCTGTTTTGTTAGAGCATTTTGTTGCACAACTGGGATGTTTTGAAATTGGACTTGACTGAATTTGCTTAAGAAAATACGTTAGGGAAAGTAGGGGCTGGGAAATCAAGAGCTCCCTCCCGACCCCCAGCCCTGAGCACTGAGGTGTCATTACAAGAAATAGCCACAGAAGGGCAGCAGAGGGGCAGAAATGAGTTAAGATGGCCCTTTTTAAAGGAGGACTCGTGCCAATAACTGTTTCTGCTCAATTTACTTTAAATAGACAATTCTGTCCAGTCAAACATGAATAAAGAAAGGGTTATGTTGAACAGCAAAGAATCGTTTATTCTTTCACATCCAACAGAAAACAGCAACAATCTACACAAAATGAGCTTCAGTCCTATTTTCAGTTTTGTTAGTTCTCCTTCAAAGTATCCCTGTCTCTCCTCAGCATCCGCCTGCCTCCCAAGTGAAATCTAGCAGCCACCACGCCCTCGATGTTCATCTCTTTCCCCCGTGAGGTGACGAAGGCCAATTCAGATACCAGGGCTATGAGAAATAAGATTAATATAAGTGCACTAGACTAGATAGAAAGTCAGTAACCTTTTCTTTCCTCAAATGCTCTTATTTTAATGACATCTGTGCTGTTGGGGAAAATACTGTCATCACATCAGGCATTTTGTATACTGTGTGTATGTATATGTGTAGGTATATGAATGTGTGTGCTTATGTGTGCTTTGTATATACGAATATAGCATCAATTTTCTGTCCAGATAGTTTGGGGAAAGTAGGTAGGAATTTTAGGGATACAATTTCGAATTAGAGTGAGGAGATTGTCTAGCTTCAGAACATGGGCATGGGCTGGGTGCAGCAGTTCACGCCTGTAATCCCAACACTTTGGGAGGTCAAGACGGGAGGATTGCTTGAGCCCAGGAGTTCGAGACCAGCTTGGGCAACATGGCGAGACCTTGTCTCTATTAAAAGAAAAAAAGAAGAAGAAAATGAGCATGAAGTGTATCTATACTGTATATGCATATAATGTCACGTACTTTGTAAACATACCCTAATGCTCACTTTTTTTCAGGTTCCCATGACAAACGTGCCTACTTCTGTAATATGTGGGACAGAATGACATTGTTCTAATGAAAGCCTCTCTGGCCTGAGGCTAAGGGAGGCCTGCCATGGAGGGCGGTTAGTATATAAAACCAACATCTTGCTTTCTATTTTAAGGCTATCCCCGAAAATCCCATGCTCTTCACGATAAGAAAACAGATATGAGTGTCCTTTTACCTCTGACCGTGAACCGTCCAACACTTTAATTTCTTAGAATCTAAGATTGTCTTGCAGATAGACCCCTCCCCCAGACTTCCTTAATTGGAATGAAACTGAACAATATTAAATTAGTAATCTGCATTTAAAGTCAAACATGACCATGATGGAGTCACAGATTTATCTTCCCACTGTAAACAACTAGAAAACTAGACAAAATAGATGAAAAATTGTTTTCAGACATTGGACAACTGGCAATGCAGGATCATGGTCTTTGAGAGAGAGAAAAACACAGTGAACCCTGTGATTGCCATGACTTTCTGCCCAGAGGAGCTCTGCAGACCAGGGAGGTAGAACCAGGCAGGGGATGGCCATCTCAGAGGAGGAGACAGACATCAGATGCCAAGGCAGCTGAGATTTTGTGAAGAATACCTGGGAGGCAGGAGCTACCCAGAAGAAGAGCAGCAGAAATCTGCAAAGGGATTCCACCCAGTCGTTGACTGAAGGCCAAACTGAGTATGCATAGGCAAAATTCCACAGGGCTAGGCAGAGAACTACCCCCGGGAGCGGGACAATTACAGACCTCACTCGGGACTGGAAGACATTTGATTTCTGACTAGCCGAGGGAATAGACCTTGCTGAATCCTCAGCACATTCAAAAGAGACACTGGATGCGTAGTCATGCCTTGGAAGTGGGACTAAACTAGCCCTACCGTAAAGACTACTCCAGAACTTCACTAACAAAGTTTAAGAACAAGTCTTAAAAGGGTTAAGCCGATCAGAGTAAACTTAACTGGTTGGCAAAAGAAATTCAACACTCCTTAAAAGAAGGCAGTATAATCTAGACACTCAACAATGTTGCATATGAGGTGGGATAGGTAGGCAAGGAAGCAACCATGTCCTCGGGAATGGCAACTGTGGTGATTGCCCAGTCAACATGGTAAGCCTCAGCATTCGCACTGTAGGCCAGCTCATTCAAACAAAGCTGTCTCCAGAAGAGAATTTCCCTAGGGAACATGCGCACTTTGACTTTACCTGTCCTCAGACTCACCCTTTGCTCATTATAATAATAAAAAACACACTCCTGAGTGGAGATTTAAGATGCTAATGACACATGCAACATATGAACAACCATGTACAGCTGCTACGCAAATGCACCAAGAGGTACGCCCAGAACATGCTTACTAGCAACACCTCTTTCCACCTGTTTATGAATAATCATGGAAGACTCCCATAAAGGGAGCATCCCTCGCACTGGCCTTTGCTGTCTCATCCTTATGAGCAGCCTGCCTTGAAGTCTCTCTCATGATATACTGTCCATTCTGCACCTAACTTTCAAAATATTCTTTTTCTTTTTCAATAAATTAGTCTATGCTACATCTCCTGTGTCTCTTGTTGAAATTATTTTAAACTAAGAAGACAAGACTCGAAGACTCACAACAGCCATCAACACATACACTGTATGTATTCAATAAAAAATAAGTCCTTGTGCAGAGGCAGGGAAATGTGACACATACTAGGAGAAAGATCAATCAAGGGCAAGACCCAGAAATGACAGTTGATTCCATAGCAGATAAGAAATTTAAATCACTTCTTATAAACATGTTTACATACATTGAAGACTTCAAGAAAAACACGAATAAAATGAAATGAAAGACACGAAAGTTTGCCTAACACCAAATGAAAAACACAGTATCTGAAAAGAAACATCCAATCAAGAAGCTTAATAGATTAGCATTAAAAAAAAAAAGGAACAGTGAACTTGAAGACGTAACAATGGAAACTACTGAAAATGAAACACAAGGAGGGAAAAAGGCTAAAAACATGAAGAGCCATGGTGATAAATGGGACAGCATCAGTGATCTAACATATGTGCCATTAGAATCCTTGAAGGAGAAGAGTATTAGAAGAAAGAATGACTGAAATGTTTTCAAATGTAATGAAAATTATAAACTCAGGTATACAAAATGTTAATGAATACCAAGTAAGATAAACACAAATATCACACATAATCAAATTGCTGAAAATGAGTGATAGAGAGAAAATCTTAAAAATTCCTAGAGAAAAAAGACATATTACATACAGGGGACAAAGATAAGAAGATCATTGGTTTCTCATCATACACAAGGAAGGCAAGCCAGAAGGCAATGGAATATCTTTAACAATTTGAAGCTGAGCGTGATGACTCACAGCTGTAATCCCAGTGCTTTGGGAGGCTGAGGATGAGCCCAGGAATCTGAGACCAGCCTGGGAAACATGGCGAGACCCTGTGTATTAGTCCATTTTCATGCTGCTGATAAAGACATACCTGACACTGGCCAATTTACAAAAGAAAGAGGTTTAATGGACTTACAGTTCCACATGGCTGGGGAGGCCTCACAATTGTGGCAGTAGGCAAGGAGGAGCAAGTCATGTCTTACATAGATGGCAGCAGGCAAAAAGAGAGCTTGTGCAGGGGAACACCTGTTTTTAAAACCATCAGATCTTGTGAGACTCATTCACTATCAAGAGAACAGTGCAGGAAAGACCCACCCCCATAACTCAATCACCTCCCACCGGGTTTCTCCCACAACACATGGGAATTATGGGAGTTACAATTCAAGATGAGATTTGGGTGGGAACACAGTCAAACTATATCACCCATCTCTACAAAAAATAAAATAAAAATCAACCAGGCATAGTGGCATGTTCCTGTGGTCCCAGCTACTCAGGAGGCTAAGGTGGGAGGATTGCTTGAGCCCAGAAAGTCAAGGCTGCAGTGAACTGTGATCATGCTACTGCACTCCAGCCTGGACAACAGAGCAAGACCCTGTCTCAAAACAGCAACAACCTGAGAGGAGAACAACTGTCACCCCAGAATTTTATATGTAAAGTAAATGTTCCTCAAAATCAAAATAAAATGGAGATATTTTCAGACAAACAAAAGCAGAGAGAATGCTTGCTAGTAGACCTCTAGTCTAAAAACACCAAAACCAAAACCAAAAAGAAGTTAAAGAAAGTTCTTTCAGCTGAAAGAAAGTGATATCAATTAACTACTTTCCCAAATAAATCCACCAAAGGAATGAAGAATGTTGGAAATAGTAAATATATAATAAATATTATAGAATCTTTTTCATCATTTAAAAATTTATTTAAAAGACAGTTGTTTAAAGCAAAGATAGCATAAATGGATTGTGAGGTATATAAATATAGAAGAAAAATGCATGACAGCGTGGCACAAAGGATGGAATGAATACTGTTAAGAAACTCGTATGTTCTATATGAAGTGGTGTGTTATTTGAGGATAGAATGTAATAAGATAATGATGCCTATTGGAAACCCTAGAGTAACTACTAAAAACAAAATAGAGATATAGCTAACAAACCAATGGAGAAAATGAAAGAGAATAATAAAAAATATTTTTTAAAAAATCAAAAGAAGGCAGAAAAAATGGAACCAAGAATAGATGCCATAAACAGAAAACAGAATAGCAAGATGGGATTTAAAACTAACCATATCAATAATCACATTAAATGTAAATGTAAATGATCTAATCAAGGTTCCACAAAGTATGTCCCACAGGCCAGCCTCCTGTTTCTGTATAAAGCCTTAATGGAACACAGCCAGTCCCATTCATTTACATACTTTCTATGGCCGTGTTCACACTCTGTCATGGTTGAGTAGTTGCAATCAAAACCATACGGCCTGAAAAGCCTAAAATATTTACCATTTGGCCCTTTAGGCAAATATTTGCTGACCTATGGTTTAATCACTCCTACTGAAAAGCAGTAATTACCAGAATGGATATAAAATCAACACATAACTATATGCTATCTATAAGAAATTCACTTTAAATATAAAGACACAGACGGGTTAAAAGTAAAAGGATGGAAAGAAAGATATTACGCACAGATTTCCCCAAAGAAAGTGAAAGTGGCCTATATTGCTATCAGATAAAGTAGATTTCTGGATGAGAAATAGTATCAGAGTTAAGGAGAAACATGGACTCCAGTGACAAAATGATCAATTCACCACGAAGACATAACAGTCCTCAATGAATATGTGCCTAATAACAAAGCTTCAAAAATGGACAAGACTGAAAGGAGAAATAGACAAAACGAAAATGATAATTGCAAATTTCAATATGTATCTATCACTATATGATAGTTCTAGTAAGACCTATCTAATAAGTTCTAAGTAAGAAAATCAGAAAGGAAATAACAGTCATTTATAGAACATCTACCCACCAAATATAAAATAAACATTTTTTTTCAAATGCACATTCACCATAAGACACATTTGCAGTGCTGTAAAACAAGGTTAAAGACATATTAGAGGTTTGAAACCATATAGACCAGGGATCCCCAACCCCCAAACCACAGATGGATACCAGTCCATTGTCTGTTAGGAACCGAGTTGCACAGCAGGAGGTGAGTGGCAAGCAAGTGAGCTAAGCTTCATCTGTATTTACAGCCACTTACCATTGATTGCATTACCGCCTGAGCTTCACCTCCTGTTGGATCAGTGGTCGCATTAGATTCTTATAGGTGTGCGAACCCTATTGTGAACTGAGCATGTGAGGGATCCAGGTTGCACGGTCCTTATGAGAACCTAATGCCTGATGATCTGCCACTGTCTTTCATCATCCCCAGATGGGACTGTCCAGTTGCAGGAAAATAAGCTTAGGGCTCCCAATGATTGTACATTACGGTGAGTTGTATAATTATTTCTTATATATTACAATGTAATGATAATAGAAATAAAATGGACAATAAATGTAATGTGCTTGAATCATCCTGAAACCATCCTCCTCTCTCTGGTTCATGGAAAATTTGTCTTCTGCAAACTGGTCCCTGGTGCCAAAATTGTTGGGTATAGACCCATATTCTGATATGGCTGATATAGACCATATTCTCTGATCGTAATGATTGAGGTGTAACTAGAAATCTATAATAAAAACTCATCCTGGGATCATCCTTCACAATCAGGCTGGGCATTCCTCTTGCCTTTCTCCCTTATTGAGTCCCTTGTTTCCTGAACCATGTCTTCCTCTTTATTGTTTTAGTTTATCCTTTTGGTGCAGCATGTTTTCCTATAGTTTTATGAGAGATGGTGCATGGGAGATGAGCTGAATATGTCATCTTTGCCCTGACGGATCCACTCTCTACCCTTCTCTATCCTGCTCTGTGCACTGAGAGGCTGATGCACACAGTTGCCGTCAATCGTCTCCCATGTCCTCTGACTTCTGAAGGGGTTTAAATAAGAGTAGGCATCAGCAGGGAATGGACAGAGGAAGGACACTGAGGTTGGGATATACATATAATATCTTCCAGCTTTCTTTCTGTGAGGTCACTCAGCACAAGTCACATCCCTTGAAAGAAGGTCTCAGATCCTAGAAGGTTGTCCTCTCCCTGCAGACCCTTTGTACCTCGGTGATGGTCATAGTTCTTTTTCCAATCCTCATTGGAGAAGGGAGTGATAATAGCCTGTGATTCTAATCCCTTCTTTCATTATTGCTGTGTTTTTTCTATGATTTGATCAGATTTTTGTAAGTAAGTCTTTATTAATATTCTCCTCCAATTACTCAGTTTGTGTTTGTTCTGTCTTCCAGCCAGGATTCTTTATGATACAGGAGGTAAAAAATTTAACAACTTGGTTCTCTGAAAATGTACTCATTATATGCTGAAAATGTATTGATAATTTGGTAGCACAGAATTTTATATTGGAAATGGTTTTCCCTCAGAATTTTGAAGACTTTTTCGATTTTCTTCTAGCTTCCAGTGTTGTGGTTGAGAAGTCTGATGTCACTCTGATGCTTGATTTTTTTGTATGGAACTTTTTTTCAAATGGAAGCCTGTTGCATATTCTGTTTTTCTATAGCGTTCTGAAATTGCATAAGGATATTCCTGAGTGTGAGTGTACAATACTCAGTTGTACAGTAGTTTCTCTTTATCCAAGGGGGATACATTCCAAGACTCCCAGCAGATTTCTGAAATGATGAATGGTACCAAATTCTATATATACTATGTTTTTTAAGCCAGATAACTGAGACAGCTACTAAGTAACTAATGGGCACATAGTGTGTATAGTGCGGATATGCTGGACAAAGAAATAATTTATATCTAGTATGAGACAAAGCAGAATGGTGCAAGATTTCATCACACTGTTCAGAATGGTATGCAATTTAAAAATTATGAATTATTTTTGAAATTTTCCATTTAATACTTTTGAGTCACAGTTGACCATGAGTAACTGAAACTATGGAAAGCAAAACTATAGGCAAGGGGTGACTGCTCTACTGGTCATGTGATGAACCTTACAAATTGAAATCACATGCTCTTTAGTTCTAGAAATGTTTTTTAAAGGTTGTGTCCTATCTATTGTTTCTCTTCTCTCCTGGTAAAACATATTTTTTATATCCATTTATTTTATCATTCTTATTTATCCTATTTCCCACTAACCCCTTTTTTTCATTCTGCTTTTAGAGAGATTTCTTCAATGTTATCTTCTTACTACTTTATTGAGCTTTCCATTTCTGTTATCATATTGTTAATTTCCAAAGGCTCTTTATTTGGTTCTCTGAATGTTTCCTTTTTCTTTTCTTTCTTTTTTTTCAAAAAAGGCATCTTGCTTTGTTTTGTCCAAGGATCCTCTCTTATCTATCTGAAGATATTAATGATAGTTTTCTGAATTTGAAGTTTCATTTCCTTGCATAAACTCTGCTTTCAAAAAGTTTTATGTGTTTGGTTTTTGCCTCATTTTTTTCATATCACTGCCACTTCTCTGAAGTCTGGTGATCCTTGGCTCTCTGCAACTATTTAAGAGAGGGGCACTAAAAGCTAGCAGTGCCCTTTGCTCAGAGGTAGGGATTTTCAACTGTGGATCTCACTGCAGGGAGGTTTGACCAGTTTTGTTCACTGGAGAGTCTCACTCAGAATCATTAGTTATTTCCTTTCAGTTTGGCCAGATCCCTAGAAGAAAAATCTTCTCATCTAGAGAGTGTGGCCTGGCTGCCATCACTGTGGGGTCTGAGTGGAAAAGGTGGTTGAAACTATAGAAACTATAACTTAATCTCCCATGTCTGTGGTCTGGAGCTCTCACCCTCAAAGGTTGTTGAGGTCTCTCAGTTGAGAGGTTTTCTACTTTACTTGTCTAGAGGAAAAAGTCCCAGTATTCTGGTAGGGTGAGTGAGGGGCAGTCAGTAGGTGAATGCCTCAGGAACGGACTGGATGTTCTAACTACTCCTTAAGGGAACTTTAAATGTATCTTTCTGTTTGTAATCTGTCTTCATTCTAACTTCCAGAAGTAGCTAATGCTGCTGATTTCAGAGCTGTTTGCTGTTGTTGTTGTTGTTATTGGTTCCATGTTTGCTTCTCAACTTTCTCACTGCTGGTTTAGGATTCAGATTTCTTTAATCACTAAGTTAGTCACCACTTGCCTCCTGCTTTCCAGCTTCTAAGTGTTTTAGTATTGTTTCCTCTTCCATTTATCTTGTATATGTGGATTTGTCTTTTTATCTTATTGATTCTCGAATCACTTTAGTATTAATTTAGTAGGACACCAAGAGGGAAGAGAGGGGTATTGGGTTTCTACTGCTGCCCTAAAAAATTACCACAAGCTTAGTGGCTTAAACACTGCAAAATTTCCCTACAGTACTGATGGCTGGAAGAGTGCCAGGGGATTCACAGGGCTGAAGTCACGGTGCTGACAAGTCTGTTTTCCTTTCTGGAGACTATGTGGGAAGATCCACTTCCTTGCTCACTTGAGGCAGAGTTCAGTTCCTTGTGGGTGTCAGACTGAGATCCTGTTGCTTGCAGGTTGTCACCTGAGGGCCATTCCAAGCTTCTAGGGACCACTCACACCCCTTGACTCATGGCCCCTTACTCCATCTTCTCAGCCAGCAATGATGAGTCGAGTCCCTCTCACACTTTGAATCTCTCTTTCTTTTTCTGTCATTGGAGCTCTCTCTGACCACAGCTGGGCAAGATTCTCTGCTTTTAAAGACTCATGAGATTAGATTGGTTCCACCCACATTGTCCGGGATAATCTCCCCTGCCTGAGCTCAGATCCTTCCTCACATCTGCAAAGTTCCTTTTGCCTTGTAAGGTAACAGAGTGAGAGATTTCAGAGATTAGAGAGTGGACATTTGGAAGTTGGAGGCTCAGCCCACCATGGGAGGTAAATGCACACATTTAATCCTCATATTTAACTGAAAGACTCCATTGGTGAGCTCTTAGGGAATGCTAATAAGATTGACTGGGACAGGGAAGGGTTCAAAAGTCATCCCTATGGGAAAGTGAATATACTGAATGTTTTAGCTTAGAAGATAAGAAACCAGAGATGAGAGTTACTTACAAATCATTTGCATACAGTTAATAAGTTTTTTCGTGTAACATAAAGCAAACTTGTTTTGAATAAACCCAGAAGGAAAAACTAGGATTGATATAGAAGACTAGAAGAAGATAGATTTTGGCCTAACCAAGGAATGTTCTAAATTAAGGGCTGACCAACAATTGGGAGATCTATCTCAGGAGGTAGTGATCATTCTTTATCAATGTTAGGGTAGGGACACTATGCTAGGTAAGTTCACATATTATTCAGTCGTTCAAACATTCAAACCCATATACTGATTATCTTGTACAATAGCTCCCCCTTGTCTGCAGTTTCAGTTTCCAAGTTTTCATTTACACTCAGCAGTGGTTGGTTATTTTTATTAATATAACATATTTTGAGAGTGAGAGAGAAGGTGCTTACCTACCTTTATTACAGTGTATTGTTATAATTATCCCATTATTATTGATTGTTGATAACATCTTACTGTGCCTAATTTATAACTTACACTTTGTCATTGGTATCTATGTACAGGAAAAATCATAGTATATACAGTGTTAGGTATTATCTGCAGTTTCAAGCATTGACTGAGGGTCTTGGGAGGTATCCCCCTTCAATAAGTGGGGGACTCCTGGATGTGGCAAAGAGAAGTTAAAACAGTTTATTTTCTGCTCTGAAAGAATTTGCAATAGAATATTTTATGACTCTCTCACTTCACTCTTGTTCCTCATTCTCTCCTTTTATTCAATAAACATTTATTGAGCTCTTGCAATGGCCAGGCACCATTCTAGGCATTGAGGATACATCAGCAAATGAAACAGAACTCTCTGCCCTCAAGGAACTTACACTCCAGAGGGAGCACAGAGAAGATGCCTTTGACTGAGCTCTGCCCTCTGCCTGTTCAGCATCTCTTGCATCAGTCTTCTCCATGTCACCAACCATGACCATCATTCAGTCTTTTTGTGGCACTTAGCTCAATAACTGCAGTGACACTTAAATGGTGTCTGCTTTAATCCATCCCACACCCTGCTTGCAGACTGATGTTGCTGAAGCAATGCTTAGTTAACTGACCTCTCTTGGTTTCCTCTTGCAGGCAGAAATCAGTGAAAGCCCCTTAGCTTGGGTTTTTCACACTCAGGTGGTCGTTAACCTCTCCACCTGCCTTTCCTGGGATTCCTCTTCGTGTCACTTTGTTACAGAAAAAACAAGCCTCTCCCTAGTCTCC
>NW_012106130.1:1271496-1273277 GCF_000951045.1 Mandrillus leucophaeus | reverse complement strand
TTTCAAGTCAATGCTGTGTTCCCAGGGTTAAGCAAACAAAAAAATTAACCCTCCAGGTGAAAACCACAGGGGGCATTTTCAGGATTTCTATTTGAATTTTATGAATAAAGAATAGAATACAAGGGTGAAACATTCCCTAGACTGCTGACCCTTGAACAACATAGGTTTGAACTGCGTGGGTCCATTTATACCTGAATTTTCTTCTTCCTCTGCCACCCCTGAGACAGGAAGACCAACCCCTCCTCCTCCTCCGCCTCAGCCTGGTCAGTGTGAAGACAACCAGGATGAAGGCCTGTATGATGATCCACTTCCACTTAACAAATAGTGAATATAATATAATAGTAAATATTTACTGTTAACAAATAGTTAATATTTACAAATAGTGAATATATCTTCTCTTCCTTACGATTTTCTTAATAACATTTCATTTCTCTAGCTTACTTTATTGTAAGAATCCAGTATAGAAGACATAGAACATACAAAATATGTATTTATTGGCTGTTTATGTTATCAATAAGGCTTCCAGTCAGCAGTAGGCTATGGAGCCGTTAAGTTTCTGGGGAGTAAAAAGTTACATGCAGATTTTCAACTGAGCAGGTGTTGGCGTCCCTGACCCCTACATTTTTTCAAGGGTCAACTGGATGTGTAGAAACAGACACCCCATTTCACCCAGAGATGATGCCTGTGTGGAAAACTTTAAGATTTATTGTTCGGGGTTTATCGAAGGGTGAAGATTAAGCACCTACTCTTTCATTTTCTTTCTTGGTTCAGTTCCAAATGTGGGAGTGTTGCTTCCAAAGTATCAGTGCTTTTTTTTTTTTTTTTTTTTTGAGTTGGAGTCTCTTGCTCTGTCACCCAGGCTGGAGTGCAGTGGTGCCATCTTGGCTCACTACAAACTCTCCCTCCCAGGTTCAAGTGATTCTCCTGCCTCAGCATCCTGAGTAGCTGGGATTACAGGTGTGTGCCACCTCGCCTGGCTAATTTTTGTATTTTTAATACAGATGAGGTTTCACATTGTTGGTCAGGCTGGTCTCGAACTCCTGACCTCGTGATCTGCGCACCTCGGGCTCCCAAAGTGCTGGGATAACGTGTGAGCCACCATGCTCAGCCCAAAGTAGCAGTGTTTTATCTTAGATGGCAAATGCATTGCTTTGCTAGGCTTCACCACCAGTGCTCTGGGGGGGCCTCCTAGAAGTCTGGCACCTGACTGGGGAGCAAGAGGGTTGGAGGACGATGGCTCACGAAAGGAGGAAAGCACCTGGGGAAGCAGAGGGGCAATAAAGAGACCCCCGCGGAATCATCTGAAATGGGAGTAGGATCAAGGGTGGTGTCTCCTGCTGCCTACTGATTTTCCACAATCTCCTCCCCTCTTGAAATAATGTCTTCCCCATACAGCAGCCTTGCTGGGATGGGGTGAAGTGAAATTTCTGACACCTGCTTGGGATCCTGAACTTGCTGTTCATACATATGTTCATCCCGTGTCATTTTCTGCACTTGCCTGGAAACTTCTCCAGTCATTAGTTTCTCTCCCTGGGGCTGGATTGAAAGGCTAGGCCCAAAACAGGGCTGAGTAGTCATCAGCAAGGCCACCGCACCAAGTAACAAGTGGGGCTTTAAGGTGACTAAGCAATAAGGTAAGGAACTGCATTGCATGAGGGGTATGTACATTACAAACGTGAATAGCAAGGGTGGGCAAACCAGGCCCACTTTTGTATGTAAACTTTGATTGAAACATAGCTACACCCATTTGGTAATATATCATTAGTGGCTGATTTCCAACT
>NW_012106130.1:1267222-1269651 GCF_000951045.1 Mandrillus leucophaeus | reverse complement strand
TCCACCTCCCGAGTTCAAGCAATTCTCCTGCTTCAGCGTCCTGAGTAGCTGGGATTACAGGCACCCACCACCATGCCCGGCTAATTTCTGTATTATTTAGTAGAGATGGGGTTTCACCATGTTGGTCAGGCTGGTCTTGAACTCCTGATCTCAGGTGATCCACTTGCCTCGGCCTCCCAAAGTGCCGGGATTACAGGGATGAGCCACCGTGCCCAGCTCCATGGTTTTCTTAATACCATTGCTTTCCTCTGAAGCCCATGGCACTCAGTGCACTCCTCCTTACATGATTTAACTTCATGTAAGCACATATTCTCTTTTCTTGTCATGTCACATGAAAGTTCGGTAAAGCAGAATTCATGCCTGATGTATTTTGTTATCCTCAATGCTGTGCTCATGTGTATTTCTGGAATGACTAAAGTAGAAGACGTGAAAGTAAATTCTAGTTTAATTTCTAATGTTTAAGACATGTGGCTAGCTAAATATAGTGGCCTACACCTATAACTCTAGCACTCTGAGAGGCCAAGGCAGGAGAATCTCCTTAGGCCAGGAGTTCAAGACCAGCCCAGGTGGGACCCCATAACGAGACTCTGTAGCCAGACTCTGTCTATATGAAAAAAATTACAAAATAACTGGGTGTGTGCCTGTAGTTCTAGCTACCCAGGGGTGGGAGGATTGCTTGGGGCCTGGAGGTCAAGACTGCAATGGGCTGTGATCACATCACTGCATTCCAGCCTAGGCAACAGAGTGAGACACTGTCAAAAAAAAGGAAAAGGAAAAAGAGAAGAAAGAAACGTGAAGTGTATTCATCTTATTCTGCACAAAGGAGTACAAACGGCATCCTCTGAGCAAATTGCTTATGGAAAGCAGCCGGCAGGCAGCTTCCTTTTTCTTACTGCAGACATCAAATATCTCTAATATGAAAGGGCAGTAAGGTCATCTGTCCATCCCCCTGCTTTAGTGGAGGGCTTCATAAAACTGTCCTACAAGGAATAAGTCATCTTTGGACAAGTCAGCCGCAGGATCCTGAGTGTCACCTTGGAAACTGTTGCATAATTTACCAATCTGGAACAGACCTATTTGCAAGCTTGAATTCCAAATTTTAGTTAAAGCAAAACGTGGTTGGTGATCCTGTTGTCGGCTTTCTCGCCTGGTCCCCAGGATGGCATCGCTGAAAGTCAGAGCCTCACCTGAGCAGGCGACGTGGCAGTGGTTGTTCTCCTGCAGCTTTCCATGTCTGCACCACGTGAAGCTGTTGATCTGGAAGATGCCGTAGTCGATGCTGCCGTCATCCAGGACCCTCTGGGCCGTGGTGTTGTAGCCACTCTCGTAATATGCCATGCAGATCCCTGGAGGGGCAAAGCCAGAAATGCCACCAACGGAAGTGCATTGTTTGCTGTAAGCTTGGTCTGAGGGTGAGTTTCCTTATCCCTGTTACCTGACTGCTTCCTCCCAATACTCCTTGGGGCGGAGTGGGGCAGGTATGCACCCAGGGGGCACACCGGGGGCACATTGGGGGCTGGGATGGCGCACCTGAAGCTGCACGCCTAGTCAGGGACTGAGCTTAACCTAGACCAAAAGTCAGGTCCCGCCCCCCCGCCAGAATGCCAGCAGAGGTGGCGTTATTTTCCCCTTCCCTGGCTGGTGTTGTAAGGGCAGGACTCCAGGAATAAGGAAATGAGGGGCAGGGGAGGAAGGAGAGGAGACCCAGGGAGCCACAGTTAGGCTGGCAGCCCCCACTGGGTGCGGTGAGGGCAGAGCATCGTTAGCTGGGAAGACACAGCGGGGAGTGTGGCCAGGACTTTAACATCTCAGGGCAGAGGTCAAGACAGAAAGAGAGGAGGAAAGAAAGAATCTCACAGTTTCCAAGGCTGAAGCCCCAGTAGTTGTCCAGGCCAGCCCTCGAGAATATTTTTGCCAGTTTGCAGCGCGTGTAGATTTTGGACTCTGCGCCTGTGATCAGGCAGCCAATGAGGGTCAGAATACCCGCAGCCTTCATCCTCAGAGCCTGCTGGAGACAGAATCTGCCAATGAGCAGGAGAACGGGTCAGACGATCTTGATTCGGGAACTTTGAAATCCAGCGGTGGTGACTGTGCACAGCCCTGCCTAGATGCTGCCTGTCACTTTGGTCATTCAGAGCCACCATCAGGCAAAACCGGCCACTCTACAGTGCAGGGAAGGAATGTGACTGAAGGCTGTTTCCTTAGTGCTTTTCCATACAGTGATTTTCAAGTCAATGCTGTGTTCCCAGGGTTAAGCAAACAAAAAAATTAACCTTCCAGGTGAAAACCACAGGGGGCATTTTCAGGATTTCTATTTGAATTTTATGAATAAAGAATAGAATACAAGGGTGAAACATTCCCTAGACTGCTGACCCTTGAACAACATAGGTTTGAACTGCGTGGGTCCATTTATACCTGAATTTTCTTCT
>NW_012106130.1:1258793-1262472 GCF_000951045.1 Mandrillus leucophaeus | reverse complement strand
TATGTACATTACAAACGTGAATAGCAAGGGTGGGCAAACCAGGCCCACTTTTGTATGTAAACTTTGATTGAAACATAGCTACACCCATTTGGTAATATATCATTAGTGGCTGATTTCCAACTACAGTGACAGAGTTGAGTAATTGTGTTAGAGGCTGCATAGACCACAAAACTTAACATACTATTATCTGGCCCTTTTCAGAGAAAGCATGCCAGTCCGTGGTGTACAGCATGGTGTTAAGCTGTGAGGGACAGACAAACGAAGTTTAAGATGCAGAGCTAAGGCCAGGCACAGTGGGTGATACCTGTAATCCAAGCACTTTGGGAGGCTGAGGCGGGCAGATTGCTTGAAACCAGGAGTTTGAGACCAGCCTGGCCAACAAAGGTAGACCCTGTCTCTACAAAATATACAAAAATTAGCCAGGCATGGTGGTGTGCGCCTGTGGTCCTAGCTACTTGGGAGGCTGAGGTGGAAGGATCACTTGAGGCTGGGAGGTTGAGGCTATAATGAGCCATGATTGTGACACTGCACTCCAGCCTGGGCAGCAGAATGAGAGACCCTGTCTAAAAAAAAAAAAAGAAGAAAGAAAAAGATGCAGAGCATGCAAATAAAGTTGGTTTCCATCCCCTGCCTTAAAATTTTACTGATCTCAAACAAGTCAAAAGAAAACCTGCAGCATTTATAACCCCAGGCGTCATGTTCCACATCCTTTAAGAATCTGCCATTGCTGGTTCTCAGGGACAGGTGGCTTCATAAGAGTAATTCAGGTCTTACTGAAAAGGCAGATTCCTGGTGCCTGCCCCAGAAGCCGATTTCTCAGGTGAGTCTGCGGAAGAAACACTGCTCCACTTAGTCGGTGACTGGCAGCTCAGGTGAGCGTCCTGTATCCCCTGAAGCCATGTCTGATTCTCACTAGGCGCAAGTAATGCTTTCCTAGCTCAAGAACTATTCTTTAGAATGTCAGAGAAAGAAAAATTCTTAATCCTTTGTTTCTCACCACCTAGAGATGCTAGAATTCTACTTCTTGGGACTAAAAGCTATATCATCCTGCATGCTTGTGTTCTGAGGCAGGTGATAACTGTGTTCTGGGGCTTAATACCTCTTGTTTTTTCTCTTTTCCCCTCAACAAACCTCCTCACTACACAACTTGGCCAGGGCTTCCCATCCAAGTGACAATTCTTCTTTAAGGCAACAGTCTACAAACTTTATCACAAATTCCATTAATAAAGGAAGTTAAGCTTGTATCCTCTTTAGATGGACATTACATTATAAATCATACTTCTGTACCTCTGTACTAATATGCTACGTAAATTATCAACATACACAAAACTAAAATTTGAAAATTAATGACGTAGAGGTGAAATTAACATTAAAAATTTATTAACAGCACATTTCTTTGCTATGGTCAAATTATTATTAATAAAATATTTTTGCAATAACATGATTTTATTATTTTTGAAAAATTTGGTTTAACACTTTGTGAATCAATAACTAAAGAGCTGTTTTCAAAGTCTATTTATTTCAATGTTCAAATTTAGTGACATGTTTAAAATGAATTCTCATTGGAATATGTAGATCTAAGTAGAAGTTTATTGTTGGCTGCACCTAACTAATCATTATTTTTCTTAAATTCCATCTGCCAACAATGCAAAGGTTTTGTTGAAATCTATTTTTAAGTTCACGTAGTATTACATTGTGCACATACAACATAACATAGCCAACTTCATATTGATGCACACTTATTTTATACTTCTATTATAAACATATTACAGCCAGTAATTTTGTACATATGTCACTTGTACCTTTGCAAGAATATCTTGCTGGATCAAAGGGTATAATTTTGTAATTTTGCTAGATATTTGCCAAATTGCCTTTCACATGGGTTTGTATCAGGAAGAGAGCACACTGTGTTATCAAATGTTTCAATATTTGTCAATATTGGAGATGAAACATAATTCAGCAGAGTTTAATTTCAACTTTTGTTATTTCAAGCTTCTTGAGGGTCTTTTCTGTTTATCTTTAGAAGCCATTTGTGGGCCTTTTCTTGTGAACTGTCTATGATATGAGAAAATGTATACATTTTTCGCTCAAATCTCTTTTTCGAAATGTTTTGAAATAGGGATTGTACAATCAGTAAGAAAATAGAGGTAGATTGTCTTTTTCTTTTTCAAAAATGCTTGTTTAGCAAGTTTTCAGATACAATGTAAATATACAAAAGTCATTTACAGTCTTGTATACTCGGAATATAAAATAAGAATTTGAAATCAAAAAGCATTTACAATAGTGCACAAACACAAATGAAGTACTTAAATTTAAACCTAATCAAATATGTGCAGGATGTGTATGCTGACAACTATAAGACAGATGAAAAATTAAAGAAGACCTGATTAAATTAAAAAGATATACCATATTCATGAATTTGTTGAGTCAATATTATTAAGATTTAATCTATAGATTTAATGGAATCCCATTTAAAGTCCCAGAAAATTGTTTAGAAAAGATCAATAAGAGGATCTTAAAACTTATGTGAAAAGGCAAAGGGACTAGAATAGGCAAAACTATTCAAAAGAAGAACAAAATTAAAGGACTCATATTACTTGAATTTAGAACTTAATATAAAGCTGTAGTACTCAAGATAGAATGATATCGGTGGAAAGATAGACACATAGAACAGTGAAACAAAATAGAGAGCCTAGAAATAGTGCTGCACGTATGTAGTCAACTAACTTTTTATAAAGATGCAAATTAAATTCAATGGAAAGACGATGTTCCATTCAACAAATGGTACTAAAATAAGACTGTCTATGTGCAAAACAACAAAAATAACAACAAAAATAAAGCAAGGCATAAAGTATAGAAGAATACATACCTTGTATCTCAAATAAAATTCATTCAAGATGGATCAAAAGCCTAAATGTAAAAAGTGAAACAATGAAATTCTTTAAGTAAACATAAAAAATCTGTAGGACCTTGGGGTTGGCAATGAAATTTTAGATATAACATCAAAAGCACAATCCATGGAAGGACGAAAAAAAACAATTAGTTGGACTTGATCAAAATTTAAAACTTTTGCTCTTTGAAAGACACTTAGGGGAATGAAAAGATTAGCTACAGATTGGAAGGAATATTTACAAATCAATGTCTGATAAAAGCCTTGTATTCAGAATATACAAAAGACTCTTAAAATTCGACTATAAGCAAGCATATGACCCAATTAAACAAATGGGCAAATGATTTAAGCAGATACTTCAGAGAAGATATACAAATGACAAATAGGCATATGAAAAGATGATCAATATCATTGTCACCGGGGAAGTGTAAATTAAAACCACAATTAGATATCACTTCTCACTAATTAGAATTGCTAAAATCAATTAGATAACACCAAATGATGAATACACAGAACCGTAAGAACTCCAATTTATCACTAGTGGAAATGCAAAGTGGTACAGTCACTTTGGAAAACAGTTAGTCAGTTTCTCATAAAATTAAATGTAAACTTATCATATAAACTGACAATCACACTCCTAAGTATTTATTCAAGTGAATAAAAAACTTACATTCACACAAAAACAAACTAACCTATGTTTATAGCAGCTTTATTCATAATCACTGAAAACTGGAAGCAACAAAGATGACCTTCAGCAGGCAAATATATTTAAAAACTGTGATCTATCCA
>NW_012106130.1:1238575-1258343 GCF_000951045.1 Mandrillus leucophaeus | reverse complement strand
TAACCAGGATAGTCTCGATCTCCTGATCTCGTGATCCACCCGCCTCGGCCTCCCAAAGTGCTGGGATTACAGGCTTGAGCCACCGCGCCCAGCCGTATGTAAACTTTAAAAAATCATCCAGGATGTTGGGAAATACCAGGATAGAATTTAGTCTGTGACAAAAAGACCTAACTATTACAAACGTATGACATAACCTTACTGAAGGCGTGGGAAAAGAGATGCGGATCCAGGTAACTTTAGAAAACAGTGTTTTGACTGAATATTTAAAGTCTAAAGACAAAACAGTCTGTACATAAACACTGTACTCCAGTTGGTGAATTCGCTTCTCACTGCGGTAAGTGTTAGCAATTCTGAAACTACCTGTAAACTAGCATTAAACAAATGAGGAAAAAAATTGCAGATAATGGGAGCCAGATTTCACACTGTCAGAGAGAGAAGTTAAAAATAAGCAAAAGAGAAAGACTAGAATTGAACTCTGTGACACTGGATTAGAGTCGGAGACATGAATATAAATCTGTCCATCTACCTAGAAACAGTGGCACTCCAGTAGCTATGAGCATTCTCAACACACAGACTTGCTTCTAATACCATTTCATTCTCCAGTAAAAAATGAAACCAGGACTCCTTAGAAAATAAGCTAATTTCAGGACTGAGTCAGGGAAAATGCAAAATGAGCTTAGAGTATCTTGTTGGTGCCAGAGAATAAGGAAATGCTGAGGGTGGGGGAGGCACACGTCTAAGGGACACAGGAACTAAACTGAGAAAAACCCCGATGGCCTAAACTGGGACAATCGCACAACAAAATAAATAACGATCGCACTGGATTCTAACACACAGAATAACATAAATATATATGAGGACATACTGATATAAATAAATGACTGAATAAATAAATATCTGAGGATAAGAAACAAGTCTGTCTCACAGAAGAATTCTAAGTAATCTATGTAGATAATCCCCCTCCAGGAAATGGAGCTTAATTCTCCTCCCTTTGAGTAGGGGCTGGACTGACTGACTTGCTTCCCATGGGTAGAATACAGAAAGGGGAAAATGGGGACTTTCTGGTGAAGAAACCCAGGGGACTCTGTCTTAGCCGAGTGATCCAGGTTAACCTCACCAGGGATGAGTCATGGTAGGTCCCCCTGACAGGACGTGACGAGAAGGGCACTTCATCTCTGTGGTTTTCTTTCCCCAAAATCCATAACCCCACTTGAATCGTGAGAAAACAATAATAAAACCCCAAAGGATGGACATCCACAAAATGCCTGACCGCTGCTCCTCAAGTATATCAAAGTCAAGAAAAGCAAGGCTGAGAAAACGCTAAACTGGAAGAGACTAAGGAAGTATGAGAACTAAAATCAATGCGGTGTCCTGGATTGGATCCTGGGATAGAAAAAGGACAATATTAGAAAAACGAGTGAAAGCTGCATAAAGCCTGCAGTTAATGCATTACACCAATGTTAATTTCTTGGTTTTGACAGACGTGCTGTGGACATGTAAGACGTTCGTGTTAGGGAAGCTGGGAAAAGGGTATGTGGGACTCTGGACTCTGCACAACTTCTCTATCAATCTAAAATGATTCCAAAATAAGTTAAAAAATCTGTGAGCTAGCATACTGTTGATAGCCACTTATCACAGAAGAGGTGAGCAGATTTGAATTGCTTGATTATTGTAAAATCTCTTGACTAATCTCTACAGTGGCCAATGATTGTAACTGCGTAGCCAGTGAGAAACCCAGCACACATGTACCACGAAAGGTTTTCAAAGTCGCTCCTCTTCTCATGATCAATTGTTGTGAAGGTTCTATTATTTAAAGGTCTCATGTTAATCAAATTAACTGTATTAATTTCACTCTACAGATACAGTCTCATCCTACTTATTTTTATATAAAATGGGACCGCACTGGTGATATCCTGTGCCGTCTAAACGACCACATATTGCAGTAAACTAAAAGGAGCAAACTGATACATTATTCTCCATCCTCTTATCTGGGGGCCATAGAAAGTGAGATGAAGACACAAGAGCCAAACAACACAGGGGTAAAGACTCAAGCTCCTCAGCTGACTTACACATTTACCTACATGGAGTCACCAGCCACAAAGCTGAGACCACGCAGAAACACGAAGCAAATCAAACATAGACTTGGTCAGCTCAGCGGTGATGATGGCAGCAGAGGTTTTAAATGTGTGCAGTGTTTTTATTTATTTTAAAATTTGTACATAAAATGTACTGTTTTAACCATTTTAAAGTATACAATGAGAGTCATTAAGTACATTCACAGCACGCATCCATCCGTTCTCTCTGGTTCCATAACTTTTTCATCTCCCCAAATGGAAGCTCTGTTCCCATTAATTCACTTCCCATTTCCTCTTTTCCCAGCCCTGGTACCCGCTGATCTGTGTTCTGTCTCTCTGGATTTACCTGTTCTGGATATTTCCTGTAACTGGGTCTACAATGATTTTACCAGTGTTTTTCAAAGTGTAGTTCTCACCACCAGCCTGGGAACCTCACCTGAAAAACGTGTTAAAATAAAATTTTCTTGATCTCAGACTAGGTCTGCAGAATCAGAATTAAGGGTATGGTGGCCTCTAGGAATCTGAGATTTGACATACTCCCCAGGTGATCCTAATGCCTACTGAAGTGTGAGAAAATCTGAAATAGCTAGTCCTCTCCATCTTCTATTAACCTTGACACTGTGGATGGCCACTTTCCTGTGGGCTCAGCTGACCAACTTGACAAATGAATTTATGATTGGGAATTAATCACTGAGGTTGACTCAATGTATAACTTTTCCCAAGAGAATGGCAGTATGAATTGAGATATCTTCAAAATACCGTGGTTTTCTTTCCCCAAAACCTGTTTTCAGACTGTGAAAACTTTAGTTCTTCAGAGACTAAAGGCCCCATGAAGTTGCCTTAGGATGGATGCCCCTGTTCCCGAAGTCCCACACCAGGAGGTATGAGCCACCCTGGGAATGGACAGACCCACTCCTGTTGCCAGGGCATCCAACTTGCTCTGCAGCTCTACATTTTGTGGTGTAGGGGAAGTGGAAGTATCTTGAATATTTGGGCTCTGAATAAGACTTGGTTTCAAATCCGTTTAAAAACAAAAAAAACACCCCCTTAACCCAAATCAATGAACTCCTGCTAGTCAGATTTCTGACACTGTTATAGACCAGTGGGGGAGTCATTATGCCATTAGGGTGACAGGTAGGGCTGAGTCTAAGACTACTGTAGGGAACTTTGGGGACTGTAGCACATGGCTCTAAGTTTTAAGGGTGCCCACAGGTAATGCATCTCTAAGTCAAGTGCACTGGGTAAGTTTTCTGATATAACTAAGACAGTACCACCAGGATTAACACAGCAATAGAACGTGTTATAAACACAGAGATGGATTTACAGGAAATCAAACCTCATTGCCAAGTCGTAAGCCTTGGTCCATCCCACTGTATATATTCTGCTACCACCTCCACTATTTTAGACTTGTACAATAGACACTACCATTGCTGGTTACGCTTATTTCAAAAAGTCAAACACAAAAGAAGCACCAACTATATCACAGGAAAGAGTTGGTCTTTGCTCTCTAGATGTTTCTAAAAGTGATCAAGCAGGTTGGATTACTCCAGTGGTCATTTGAGACCCATCCATATATCTTGACATCATACTATGTCAATACTACACTCTTTCTTAGATTTTTGTAGGGTTCCAATTATGAATTTGGTGGGTAGCAGCTGGTCACTGGAACTGCAAAGTAGTCCATCCTCACAAAAGGATGTGCACTTTGACCACAACCCTAGGTAACCGTCTAGAGTTCTTTGAAATGATAAGGAAAAAGGATAATTTTTTTTTTTTTTTAAGGCTGGGCACTGTGGCTCATGCCTACAGCTCCAGAGCTTTAAAAGTCAAGGAAGGAAGATAACTGTAGGCCAGGAGTTCAAGATTAGCCGGGGTAGCATAGTGAGACCTTGTCTCTGAAAAAAAAAAAAAAAAAAAAAATCGAGAAATTAGCTGAGCATAGTTGCATGCACCTGTAGTCCCAGCTACTCAGGAGGCCAAGGCCGGAGTGTCTCTTGAGCCCAGGACTTCGAGGTTACAGTAAGCTACAATTGTGCCACTGCACTCCAGCCTAGGTGACAGACAGATGTGGTGGGTGATTCCCTGTTTCAAAAAAAATTTCTTTTTAATACAGTTTATAGTTTTGTATCGTGTATGTTGTTCAACAGTTTCCATTGTCATGCATAGAAAAGGAACATTTTCATGGGTAGAAGAATCTAGAAGGTTAAGAATGCAAGCTCTGACATCAGATTTTTAGGATATTAACTTGTGCCCTGCCAATGACCAATTGTTACCATAAAAACTGTTGGAATAGTTCCTGGCACATGACAAGAGCTCAACATATATGGTTATTATGATCATTAGTAGAAATATCACTACTATGAATGTTATTGTTACCCCACTCCCATGGTGAAAAAAAAAATGAAGCCTTAGACAGAAGTATCAGGTAGGTTTGAGTTATTTTGGTGAAGAAATGTGAGGCCCTTTGGCATAAAGATTAATTCATCAATAAGGTCTAGGGGTGTTTTCTATTAAGGGTAGGAGTTCTTAGTCCAAGGCGTCAAGTAATCTGAAAAACCTGTAAATTTATTCTAAGTGGGAGTATTCATGTTCATTTTTCTGGGGACACACTCTAAATGTGACCAAATTCTCAAAGGAACGTGGGACTTCCACAATGTTAATAACTGCTACTTTCGAGCCTGCTAAGTTAAACAGCTTTTCTGCAGGCTGTTTAGTCTGGAGGCAGGTGGATGGATATGACATGAATCCTTCAGCATCTTCCATGCCACACTCATCTTGCACTGGGTCTTTTAAAAATTATTTCAATTCCTTGACATTTTTGACATTTGCCAAATGCTTGCAGAAATTTTCCAGGATCCCAAACACTCCAAAATCCTTTAGGCACACACAGTTCGGGACAGTAGGATAACACGCATTACTCCATGAAACACAAATTCACTACCTTTGTGGTACTCCAGGAATTTCTTGAGTTATTGGTGCTCTAACCCTTGGAGAATCTCTCCTGCTATGAGTGTGTCTTTATGTGAGTGTGTATGTATTTGTGTGTGCGTGTGTGTGTGTGTGAGAACATTCAGTCCTATGCCCAATGCATTTTGCTACTTTTTTCCTACAAATGCCCACTCATGGGTAGACCTCTTTTCTTTGCCAACATCTTTACAGATCTTTCCCATTTTTATTCTCATATGTCAGCATGTCATGTTATAGCCATTTCCAATTTTTTTTAAGTCCAAGATAAATGCAGAAAGAACTTGCACTGTGGCTGAACTCTCCTTAATGTCTTCAAAGGAAAATGTCTGTGTGGCATGATTTTTTCCATCATTTAATCCAACCATGCACTCCCAGAATAAGAAAAATCAGAAACCCAGCAGGCTTACAACTGTGGGCTCCTGTCAATGGCAAAATGATTGTTACTTTGAGACGGATAAAGTGGGACAGGAGGCACCAACCCCACCACCTCCAGCCTTGAGCTCCTCCTCACACAGGAGGGTCCCGTCTCTGCTGGAATCCTGATTATGTTGCCATTATCAAGTGGGAAAGGTGTTTTATGAAATGATTCTAAGGATCTCAATTCCCTCTCTGTCATGTGTTTATTGTATCTGGGGTTTGCAGTAATTTGTAAGCATGTGTTGAAATTTCCAGTTCACATTGATCTCCCAACACTGGCAGGCTCCAATGGTGAGCATGGAATCATCTGGTGACTTTTTGAATGTCTAATTTAGAATCAGGAGAAGCCACAATAATGAATCTAGATTCTTGAAGTTTATAAATTAAAGGTAATTATTTATAAACAAATAATAAAACCAAAAATGAGATTTCATTTTTTTTTAAAAAACAGGAGGGAACCCCCCAAAATTGTTATCGTCCAGTACTATCCTTTACAGATAAAAAAAAAAAAGCTGAGACCCAGCGAGTTACTTTTTTGCCTTTTTAATGTGTAGCACAAAGTTTGGCTCTGAGTTATACATTTGGTAAGTGCTTGTTGAGTCAATATTTGTGATCGAGTGACTTGCTCTGAGAAAGAGAGTCCTAGTGCCAGGTACCCAGTCAGAGCTTAATGAATATTGAGTTAATAGGACATGGCTGTGGAAGCTCAGTCAACAAATGAATAATAATAAACTATCGTTTAATGCAGAGATGCAACTGTCCACATAACCAGCTCATATCAGTGTAAAATGAAAACCTATGTCATCATGTTCCTTTGTTAATATGGCAGTCATCTAGCACAATTCTAAACAAGAACAGCAAATTATTGCCATTGCCCAATACCCATCATTCAGATTACAGTTGATTCTTGAATAAAGGGGCCTCAACTCTCACACAGCCAAAAATCCATGTGTAACTTTTGACTCCCACTAAACGTAACAACTAATAGCCTACTGTTGCCTGGAAGCCTCACCGACATCATAAATAGTTGATTCACACATATTTTGTAGGGTTTATGTATTCTATTCTGTATCCTTATAATAAAAGAAGTTCGAGAAAAGAAAATGCTACTAAGAAAATCACAGCTGGGTGTGGTGGCTCACACCTGTAATCCCAGCACTTTGGGAGTCTGAGGTAGGCAGACTACTTCAGGCCAGGAGCTCAAGATCAGCCTGGGCAACAAAGTGAGTCCGCGTCGCTACAAAAAAGACAAAAATTAGCCAGGGATCATGGCTTGCACCTGAGGTCCCATCTGCTTGAGAGGCTTGAGGTGGGAGGGTCACTTGTGCCCAGGAGGTCAAGACTGCAGTTAACTGTGATCACGCCACTGCACTCCAGTTTGGGTGACACAGTGAGACTCTGAAAAAAAAAAAAAAAAAAAAAAGAAAAATAAAAAGAAAGAAAGAAAGAAAGAAAAGAAAATCACAAGGAAAAGAAATATAGTTACTATTCATTAAGCGGACCATTGTAAATGTCTTCATCCTCGTTGTCTTCATGTTGAGTAAGCTGAGGAGGAAGGGAAAAGGAGGGGTTGGTCTTGCTGTCTCAGGGATGGCAGAGGTGGAGGAGGTAGAAGAGGAAGCAGAAGAGGCAGGCATACTACATGCAACTTTTATTGAAAAAAAATTGAAGGCAAGTGGACCCACACAGTTCAAACCCTTGGTGTTCAAGGGTCAGCTGTAATTGAGAAGTGTTCTGCTCATGGTAGCTGATGTTGAGTAAAGGCATTCTGTCCCTGTTAGAAGTCGTCATTTTTTTCACAATCTCTGCAAAAAAAAGTTTCTCCATCTACTTTAATCAGATCTCCTTGCCCCTCCCAAACCTCTGAGTGCTCAGAAGGCTGGTCCCCATTTATCTTCTACTCCAAGGGCAATGGGTCACCAGCCCCATTTAAGAAGGCACCCCCACCTCTCAAGCTCCCCATTTTATAAATACACCCCATATTTTACACAGCGTAGAAGTCTACACTTTGTTGTACACATAGTCTTTTTAACAGGAGATAATGCCAATCGCAAATCTGGGTTTTCATGGCAGGGTTTCTGCCACTAATAAGGTTGCATGAGAAAAATCAAGGCTCCAGGGTTGAGTGGGAATTCTGCCTGCTAACCCAGATGTGGTCATAATATTTGATATTAACTCAACCAAGCATTCCACAAGTATTAAAGACCTTGGGCACTTCCAGGGGGTTATTATTTCTCATTTCATTTGGGAGTTTGGGGAAACCTCGCTTCTTTAGATTTTTCCTTTGGCTGGTAATCTGGTTTGTGGAGTATTTGAACCTCTTGTCTCTGGTTTCTGCGCAATGCATACCATAGTGTCTTCACTAACCAGAGAGAAAAGATGGCACAGGAGGGGCCAAATTAGCCCATTTTGTTTTTTTAAGGCAGCTCTTGTGAAAGATTTCAAGGAAATGTTAGAATGAGTGGCAAAAACGAAGTTCGGAGTTTCTGTGGATTTAAACTGGTTATGTCTTTCCCAAGCCCTGCTAGAAAGGATAATTAGATTAATTTGATTTTCAGTGTCAAGAGAGCAGCAGCTAGCTTTGAGATTATTATGGGCTCTTTTGGGAGATATTTACTTGGGCTGAGGGAGAATTTGGCCATTTATATTTCTGAGATGCTCTCCTTTGTAACTAATTGCACACAAAAGAGGAAATTGTGCTTTCATCTATTACAAAATTAGTACAACTTGCTTTTTTTCACTTTAAAAAAATACAGTGACATCTCTGCAAAACAACAGTTCTCACTTGTAATGGGTTTAGATGACTCAGGGGTTTAGCTCCCCCTTATTTCTTTGGAAATATGCAATGTCTATAATTATGCACATATATGTTCAGTATGAAGCAAGGCTAGAAATATTTGGAAGTAAAGAATTTTGCAGTATTTAGAAAGCTTGAACCTTTTAAAATGTAAGAATGTTTTGAAATATTGTATTTACTTGGCTTAGAAAATCCAAGGACTACATCTGTATTTCACCTCCTCCATCTTCTGCAGTCCTGCCCCCTGGAGAGGAACCAGCCCATGCATGTGGATCTGCTGGAGAGTGAGGCTGGCACCAGGCTCTGTTTCCATAACCTCAGGGCAAGGTGAGGAAGAGAGCAGGGCCTCTGAATATGCCACAGAATGTGAAATGGAAAAATCTAACGCTGGCTTCACCCCCGTCCCTTAGGAAAATATGCATGCATAGAGCTTTGAGAGTCATCGCCCTGAGGGAATATTCCTTGCCTTGGAGACAAAGTCCAAGTGGTGATTTTATTTTTAAATGCCTAAAATAAATGCACGGAATCATCTGCAAAAAAGATGATTTGCATATAAATCTTTTGTTCATCTTCTTCGCATGCATCATAGGCCCAAGCATTGCACATCATAGGTGTGCAACAAATTTTTTTTTGAAATTTGCATTATTAAAGATTTGGAATATTGTAAAATGTCTTGTTTTTCAGATTTTGCTAATAATTCCCCCAAAGTATGAATTTGAAGTGATTCTCTATCATACAGGTTTCTACTTTGGGGGAAGTGTATATGAGTGTGATTTGGTTTCATCTGAAGTCCAAGCGGTATGTGGCATGTACCCAATATACCATAGTCTTGGGTTTATTATTTAATTCCCTGTTTGGAGACACAAGGACAAATGACTTGGTGTCAGGAATTGTCCTGAGAAACAATGTGATTATGTTTTTATTTTAGGTTGTACCAACTTTTGCATTTGCGGGGAACAAAATTCTATTAACTTTCTTTTATGATTGCCAGCAGTCATAAAAGAAATATCTTGGAAAGAACAGTATCTTTTGAGTTTTAAGAGCATCCAAGAGTCCAAGTAACAGACGGGAGCTTTGTTAGAACTAACTGCTTCCTTTCTCTCTCATAAAACTGCTATCTACATCAATCTATGTTTATTTTTCTCCAGCGTTTCAATTTGCTTAATGGACTTCAGCTGAAGACTTTTCTCAATGTCCGAGGAAAGTAAAATCTAAGAAACCCCTAAGGACTTAGCCGTCATAGTTCAGCACTTTTTGGCTTATTTTGTCTGACTTTCATCTTTGCTGCTGCAGAAACAAGGGCTGAAGAGCACCCTGGACCTACTCTTGTAGCTTTGAGCCTGGGAAGCAGTAAACTAGACAAGTTGTCAGAGGCATTTGAATTAGAGCAAAAGCTATCTTGAATAGGAGCTGGGTAAAATGAGACTGAGACCAACCGGGCTGTATTCCCAGATCATTAGGCATTCTTAGTCATAGGATGAGACAGGAGGTCAGCACAAGATACAGGTCATAAAGACCTCGCTGATACAAACAGGTTGCAGTAAAGAAGCCAGTCAGGGGGTGGTGGCTTATGCCTGTAATCCCAGCACTTTGGGAGGCCAAGGCAAGTGGATCACTTGAGGTCAAGAGTTCAAGACTAGCCTGGCCAACATAGTGAAACCTTGTCTCTACTAAAAATACAAAAATTAACTGGGCATGGTGGCGGGCGCCTGTAATCTCAGCTACTCAGGAGGCTGAGGCAGGAGAATCACTTGAACCAGGGAGGCGGAGGTTGCAGTGAGCAGAGATTGGGCCACTGTACTCCAGCCTGGGCAACAGAACGAGACTTCGTCTCAAAAAAAAAAAAAAAGAAGCCAACCAAAACCAAAACCAAGATGGTGATGAGAGTGACCTCTGGTTGTCCTCGCTGCTACACTCCCACCAGTGCCATGACAGTTTACAGATGCCACGACCATGTCAGGAAGTTACTCTATATGGTCTAAAAAGGGGAGACATGAATAAGCCACCCCTTGTTTTACGTATCATCAAGAAATAACCATAAAAATGGGCAACTGGCAGCCCTCAGGGCTGCTCTGTCTATGGAGTAGCCATTCTTTTATTCCTTTACTTTTTTAACAAACTTGCTTTCACTTTACTCTAGGGACTCGCCCTGAATTCTTTCTTGTGTGAGATCCAAGAACCCTCTCTTTGGGGTCTAGAACTGGACCCCTTTCCTGTAACAAAGTCACGCCTCCCTTCTCTTCTTGGTAAAAGGAAAAATATGGTTTGTGAGGGGATCAGGGAAAGCTAAATCAAGAGAAGTAAGATGAGCTGATGATGGAAGGTTTAGATGGCTAGGCCGAAGGCTGCTGAAGAACTTGACCTTCTAGAGCTTGGCATTCAGGTCATCTTCATCAGAGAAAACTGGCTAATTTACTAATTATCCAGATGATTGGCTTAGAAACCAGACCTGTTCAACCAATATTTCTGAGGCAGTGCCCAGGAATCCACATTTTCATCAAATCCTTCACTAGACATTAGAGAATCATTGGCTAAGCAATAGAGTGCTTTGGAAATTCATGAATTCAAAAAATTCTTTCATTTTAAACCTTTCCCCAGATGTTTTAACTGTGCCTTTTACAGTCAGCGTATTTTCATAGGTGAGTGTAATCATGTTTCATTTATTTGTTGTGTTTAATTGGACTTCCTGCTATCTTTTTTGAACCATGCTTTTTTTTTTTTTTTTTTTTTGCATATATTTTCCTACTTTCCTGACATCTGTTGAATTGGTTAAAAAAATTTTTTTTGGCCAGGCATGGTGGCTTATGCCTGTAAATGCCAGCACTTTGGGAGGCTGAGGCAGGTGGATCACCTGAGGTCAGGAGTTCAAGACTGGCCTGCCCAACACGGCAAAATCCATCTCTACTAAAAATACAAAAATTAGCTGGGTGTCATGGTGCACAGCTGTAATCCCAGCTACTAGGGAGGCTGAGGCAGGAAAATCGCTTGAACCTGGGAGGCAGCCGTTGCAGTGAGCCAAGATCACACCATTGCACTCCAGCCTGGGTGACAGAGCAAGACTCCATCTCGGAAAACAAAAAAAAGATCTTTTTATTTAATTGTTCTTGTTTCGAATTTGCTTTTTTCTCTCCCTTAGGCTGGTTTGAATATTATAACTTGTATTCCTTCACTTTTTGGTGAAATTCGGTTTTAATATATATATTTTATTTTACATGTTCCTAATGATGTCTAAAGTTATCCACTGCCTCTGTCTTTCTTCTGAACAACAAAGGCTCTGTTAGTCAGTTAGCATGCATTCCCTCCTCCTTTCCATCTTATCTCCCCGTCTTCATGATATTTCTAGCTGGAATTTTTAGAACTATCTCTATGAAGACAAAATATAATCAATCATTTAACATTTAAATATAGTAGTTAGCCATGTCAACATATTTTACCACTGTCTTTGTTACTGTTATTTAAAATAATTTTAAAATACTGTTCCAAAAGTCAGAAACAGTAGTCACCTTTCTAAGTTTTTAGGTGTTTGAAAATGACTTTATTTGGCTCTCAATTTAAATGAAATCTCATCCCAGTACAGACTGATAATTATTTTCTCCATCACTTTGAGGCTATTCCTCTACTGTCTTCTGGTATCTCTTGCTGGTGAGATGCCTACTTCCTATGCAAGCAGACCTCAAGACAGCTTCCACCATCTCAACAACTGGTGTGCAAGCTCTTATATAATCACCTCCCTTTGAGTGTGGATTGTACCTGTGACTTTCTGCTAACTAATAGAATATGGCAAGAGTAATGGGATGCCATTCCTGCGATCACACTGTGTCACATAACACTGACTGATTGCAGACTGGTTCTGGAGTCTTGCTCTCCTTGCTGCTTTGAAGAGGCAAGCAGCCATGAGTCCTACAGTTGCAAGGAAGTGAATCCTGCCAACAACCTGAGTGGGCTTGGAAGCTGCAGATCCTTCCCCAATTGATCCTCCAGATGAGAACCCAGGCCAGGCTGGCACCTCGATTGCTGCCTTACAGAGAACCCAGCTAAGCCATGTTCAAACTCCCGACCCACAGAAACAACGAGATAAGAAATGTGTGTTGATTAAGCTCTAAGCTTGTGGTAATTTTTTACATAGCACAGAAACTAAGACAGTACTCTTAGTGTTACCAGTGTGTAGCGCATCTGTCATTTCTCCCTTATAACTTCTAAAGATTGTTTCTTTTTCCTTGGTGTTCTACAATTTCACTACAAAATGTTTAGGTGTAGTTCTATTTCTTTTTTGTCCTGTCCACAGTTGGCATGCACTACATGTATGAACACTCTTTTTTTCCCCTTTAATTCAGGAAAATGTTAAGCCATTGCCTTCTCAAAAATGCCACTCCACCAACCATTCTCTATATTCTCTACTTCTGGAACTGCAATTAGGTCCATCAGAGAGGGTCTCAATCTGTTCTCTCTGTTTCCTGGCTTCTCTTCCATATTTTAGGTTTCTTTATCTGTCTGTGCTTCATTTTGGATCATTCAGTATGTTACAGCTCTTTAATATTATGGCTATGACAAGTCTAGTATTTATTATCACTTCTATTTAGTTTTAAATTTCAGTTAATATATTATTGTTTGAGCGGTAGTACTTATCTTTTATAATCGTCCCTGTTCTGGATTCATATATTTGTTTGTTTGTTTCATAGTGTCTTGTTCTTGTTTTGGTTTTCAAGCTCACCTTGAGAAGGACGTGTGTGTGTGTGCTCACCTTAAGAAGGATATGTGTGTGTATGTGTGCTCACCTTGAGAAGGATGTGTGTGTGTTTATGTGTGTGTGGTATGTTTTCTTTTCCTTTCCCCCTTGTTAATACCTCTATGTAGATATCTTACAGTTGGCTCTATTCCACCAGGTTTCCCAGTTCAGAACCAGTTCTTCTCTTAGTGTGTCCTATGGGATGTCAGAGCTCCTGCTCCTAAACCAGCAAGGGCCTGCTCACCTCCAAACTATACAGCTGTCTCTACTTCCTCCCACCACATCAGGCAGCAGCTCTGTGCAGTTTAACGGCACAGCATGAAAGCTCCACTCGAACTGGGGAGGGCCACCTTAGAGCCTGGTTTCACACATGTTTCAATCTTGAATCCCAGTAGGAAGGCTTCAGTTCCCACTTATTGTGGTGTATTTTGTTCTGTTCATAACCCATGAGGTCACTAATCTTGGGATTTTTTTCTTTTTGCACGGTTATGATTTTAAAAATTAATTTACTTTAACCTGTTAATGCTACATGTTTGGAATGCAGGCAGAGGATTGGTGTGTAAAATTACAGCACTCACTTTGTTTTGAATTCCAGGAATAACTATCGTTATATTTTCTGCTATCATATTTGGTTAGGATAGAATATTTCCATATCAGTTACATGTGTCATTGAATCACTGTCTTAGTCTATTTGGACTGGTATGATGAAATAAACAACCAAGATTTACTTCTCACAGTTCTGGAATCTGGGTAGTCCAAGATGAGGGCATCAGCAGATTCAGTATCTGCTAAGAACCTGCTTTCTGGTTGATAGATGGCAACTTATTCTGTCCTCACATAATGAAAGGGACAAGGCAACTCTCTTAGGTCTCTTTTACAAGGGCACCAATCCCATTCATGAAGGCTGTGTTTTCATGACCTGATCATCTCTCAAAGGCCCCACCTCCTAATACTACCACCTTAGGCATTAGGATTTTAACATATTAATTTAGGAGAGGGCACAACATTTACACTGCAGCACTGACCAAATTCTCTTTTGCTTTTGTTGCTAGAGGTATTATATGAAGAGCACTTGAGGATTCACCTTCTTATGTTATAGGCACCCCTTGCCAAGTTAGTATTATCTGAGTTTATCAACTACCTTAATAGGCAGATATGATATGGAATTATACTTGGCTTTAAAAAAAATTCAGCTTCAGAGGACATAAACTTCAAAATAGTGCATACTGGCACTGAATGTGTTTCTGAAAAAAAGGTGATGAAAGCATTTTGAGATGCGGAAGCATTGTAGGATAGTAGTAAATGCATGAGACAGAGTGAGAGACATCTGGAAGCCTAATTCTGGGGCCAAGTTTGCCTGGATTTGAATCTCAGCTCCTTCCCTTCTTTTACAATCTCTTGGACTCTTGTAGAAAATGTGTCTCAGTTTTTTCATCTATAATATGAGGGAAATAGTAGAACCCCTATTACAGAGTTATTAGGAGGGTCAAGTGAGTCAAACTGTGTGACATGCTCAGATTTTTTTTTCTCACATGCAGTAACCGCTAAGCAAAGACCAGCCGTTATTATTAGATCTGCAAAGACTACTGAATTGCCAGTTTTGAAGAAGACAATAGACATTTGATATGTAGGAGCTGAGGTATTGATTAAAAAGAACCAGCTTCTTTTTAATGCTTAATTTTGTATCAACTCGACTGGGCCATGTGGTGCCCAGATATTTGGTCAAACATTTTTGTGGGTGTGTTTGTAAGGATGCTTTTGAGAGTAACATTTCAATTGGTGGCTTGAGTGAAGTGAATTGCTCTCCCTCATGTGGGTAGGCCTCATCCAGTCAATTGAAGATTTACATAGAACAAAAAGGCTGTAAGAGGAAACTCCTCCTCCTGCCGTACTGCCTTGATCTGGGTCATCAGTCTTTTCCTGCCTTTAAACTCAAACTGAAACATTGGCTTTTCTGGGCTGATGGAATGTGTGCCATCAGTACACCAGGTTGTCAGGTCCGCAGAGTCCAACTGGAACTATACTGTCGGCTCTCCTAGATCCTAAGGTTGCCAGCTGTAGACCTTGGGACTTGCCAGTCCCCATAATCACATGAGCCAATTCCTTATATTACTGTCTCTCTCTTTCTCCTCTCTCTGTCTTTTCTCTCTCTCTGTCTACACATAACTCCATAGAAGTATACATCCTATTGGTTCTGCTTCTCTGGAGAACCTGACTGCTGCACTCTTTCTCTTTGAGCTGGGCTTTGCATGTATGCAAGTGAGTTGCAAGACTATGACCTACATTATTGTCTGTCTTGGTTTTTACACACACTAATGTTAAAAGATATGAATGTCAATATCTGTAGGCCAGATGAAATCCTCCCGCAGGTGTTGACTTCAAGACAATTACAAAGGGTTCATTTTGCTTGTAGTATATTCTCTAACGTCATCCTAATTTCAGAATTGAAGAATGAGGCAGTGCCGGTCTGAGTCCTTGGGAAACCTGTTGGTTCTCATGCTAGACCTGCCCCATCTCCGTTTCTGGACACAACGGGTTTTGGCCTTTCATTTTACAAATGCCATACATTTGTAAAACCCTAAAAGTAAACCTTGGCTTTGAGGACATTAAGATATAAAATACAAAGACTGTTCAGGGATGGCCTCTGCCCCCAAGGGAATGGGGCTGTGCATTTGCCCCTCCCCAGGCCTGGGTGCTGAGTCTTTAGGAAAATGTTGGAGCCAACAAGTCCTTCTCCTACAGTAATTATTCAATTTTACAATATTTGTTCTTTCCAAAATACACTTGTGTTTCTTACTGACTATTTCATTTTTGTTTTACTTTACATCAGTGGTTCTTAACCTTTTAGGAGTTGTCTCCAAATATGATGAAAACCATAGCCCTAAAACAATGTATATTCACACATAAACACACAAACTCACCCGGGGAGTTCACCCTAAAATTTGATGTGGACCAGCCTTAAGGATCCCCACACTCGATGGTGGTCAAAACACTTCTGACTTGGCAAACACTCATTCATTTTGCGTTTCCAAGGAAGCTGAAACTGTTTTCCTGCCATATACTTCCCTGTCCCAGTGGACTATAAATGAGATCCTGAGGTGTCTGTTTCAATCTGTGGAAAGTGTTTTCATAGCCAATTAAATACCAACCGAAGAAAGCCAGAAGTACATTTTATGAAACCAAAACGCATTTGTCATCTCGTTTCCCAAGGAACTACTTCACCAACTGGACCATAAATATGAGGAATTTAACACGTGTTCACAAGGATTCTACCATTTTAAAGAGAAACTCAGACTCCTTATAAATCCTATTACATCCCCATCAAAAACACATGAAAGGCTTAGTTCCGTGTCATTTCTTTTTTTTTCTTTTCTTTTTTGTTTTTTTTTGAGATGGAGTCTCGCTCCATTGCCCAGGCTGGAGTGCAGTGGTGCGATCTCAGCTCACTGCAAGCTCCGCCTCCTGGGTTCACTCCCTTCTCCTGCCTCAGCCTCCCCAGTAGCTGGGACTATAGGCGCCCGCCACCGCGCTCGGCTAATTTTTTGTACTTTTAGTAGAGATTTCACCGTGTTAGCCAGGATGGTCTCGATCTCCTGACCTGGTGATACGCCTGTCTCGGCCTCCCAAAGTGCTGGGATTACAGGCTTGAGCCACCGCGCCCAGCCCTGTGTCATTTCTTTACTTTCCTTCAGATGGCATGATTTATTTTGTTAATATTTGATGTTCTCATATCAATATTGTCTTTGAAATGGGTAGACTTTGACGTATTTCCAGGAATATTGTTTTGCTAGAAGCATAAAGTCACTTCATCTGAGATACGTATTTTTTCTGAATGTTTTATAGCAGTAAAACATTTCTGAAGGAACTTACTGTTTCAAAATACAATTTGAGCAAGGTATTGATGGATGTGCATCGTTAGTTTAATTTCCATTTCTCTTTTATGAAACCTAGAGAGGAAGCCTAGAAAACCAATTGCCATATTTGTGGAATAGAAAGGATGGTGGGATTGTCGTCACCCTCCTGGGCCAGGTGTCCCTAAGTCTGGAGATAAATAATCATGTCATATAAGAATCTCAAAGGCAATGTCTTTATCTGGACAATGTAGACCAGGGAGAATTATCTAGCAGACAGCTTTCTGGGTGTCTCACCACCCACCTCTTCCTCTAGTGGTATTCTTGTTCCAGGCCACCCACCTGGAGGTATCCAGTATCTTAATTAATACCCTTGTGGCCCCAGGCTGCCTTTGCTATAGCATCCTGTCCTGCCATGAGCCCTGGCAAAGCCACGTTTTTTGAAACTTTGCCTTTGCCTCAACCGTATGATTTATGTTTATTTTATTTTATTTTACTGAGACAGAGTGTCGCTCTGTCGCCAAGGCTGGAGTGCAGTGGCATAATCTCGGCTCACTGCAACCTTCGCCTCCTGGGTTCAAGCAATTCCCCTGCCTCAGCCTCCTGAGTAGCTGGGATTACAGGCACGTGACACCATGCCTGGCTAATTTTTGAATGTTTTAGTAGAGATGGGGTTTCACCATGTTGGTCAGGCTGGTCTTGAACTCCTGACCTCATGATTTGCCTGCCTCAGCCTCCCAAAGTGCTGGAATTACAGGCATGAGCCATCTCGCCCAGCCAACAGTATTATTTTTTGACAGCCCTCTGTCCTTTCCTCTAAGACCTGTTCTCTGTTATTCATGTTTAAGTCTAATAATGGTTCACCAAGCCAGATACAGTGGCTCATTTCTGTAATCCCAACACTTTGGGAGGCCAAGGTGGGAGGATCGCTTGAGCTCAAGAGTTTGAGACCAGCCTGGGCAACGTACTGAGACTCTGTCTCCACAAAAAATAAAGAATTAGCCTGGAACGGTGGCTTATGCCTGTAGTCCCAGTTACTCAGGAGGCCGAGTCAGGAGGACTGCTTGAGCCCAGGAGTTTGAGGCGGCAGTGAGTAATGCTTGTGCCACTGTACTGTAGCCTGGGCGACAGAGAGAGATCCTGTCTCTAGAAAAAATAAATTGTTCACTGGATTTGGTCCCTGTCAACTAAACCCTCTGTATTTAAAAAGTGACTCTCCTGTGATTTAACCTTATAGGGAAGACTAGTGTTTTAAGTTACAGGCCCCATGCTGGAGCAGTGTGGAAGAGATTTTTATTATAAAATATCTTAAATTGTTTCGCCAATGGAAAGGAAAGAATGCTACTGGTAGGACTATTGGTGACATTTCTTAGAGGCCCATCTTCTAGATCAAATTTTTCCTAGTTGTGATTGGAAGTCAGTCAAGCTATTCTTTTCAGCTCACCTGAAAAGTGAGACGGGCACCCACAGCACTCGGTAGCAGTGATTATAGCAGATGCAGTGAGTCCTGCATTTCAGGATGAAGACACTAATAGGCACAGAAGACCTATTCTAGATTGATAGATGAATGGTGTCAACCCTCAATGTCACAGTGTAACGCCTGCTGTTTCCATTAAAAAAAAGAATTTTTATGTCTAACCAAGTTGAAGCTGACAAACATGCTAGGCAGAAATTCGTGAGGATTGCGAAGAAAGAAATATGGCCAGCATGGAAAGTTTTCATCTCTTCCTAATACATACCCTCTCTTGATGTAACTTTTGTATCAGCTTTCTATGAAGGCTGATGTGTAAGAAAACCCTGCCAAACAATGGCCTTTAACCTTTTTTTGAGAGGGAAAAAAGGGGGAATAGCCCTGGAATCATTGTATGTTATCTAATCAAAGAGAAACCACGAGAAAAACTTTCTATACTTTCTTTGTAGAAAGTTTTAGAAAATTCTAGAAAGTTCTATTAACATTCAAGAGATTTTTGGTAAGGCATTTTTTAAAAAGACAGTAAAGAGACCCCCTAATCCCTGCTTCTCCTATTTTTTAGGTGAATCTTACAGTCTCCTTTACATTGCAAAGAAAAAGAGTATTTTGTTTTCTGGGAACCTGTTATGAATATCATTTTATCTAATAGGAATTAAAAGCCCCTTTTGTGAGAAATCTGTGGGTTTCCTGTTTCCTCAACGTTTGTGAGGAAGAACTTTGTAGTGTTCCCAGGGAGAAAGTCAAAATTTGCATTTTGGAAATATAAACAAAACAAGCACAAAAATGAAGATGGGTCCTGGGATTAGGGAACCAATACAAGGCAAACACACACACACATACACACACACAAATGAGGGTAAGTCAGGCTATTTCTGAGCTTGGCTGATTGCATCAATTGTTTGAGGCTGTGGCAGCCTGCCATTTCATCAGTTAACTAGAGCGGGCTCCCTGCTGGTGGCTGCTTTCAAGAGAGTGCAGCAAGCAGCCTCATCCTCATTGCTGCTTAGGAGACACTTTACACATGTTTTTTCAATAAAACGGCACCGTGCAACTTGCTGGGTCAATAGTAAAGCAGAAAAAAACATTTCACTTGGCAAACTGAGTGGCGAAGACTCCAGATTGCCTTAGAGGCAAAGCAAAGTAAGGAGTCTCTTCTAATGAGACTACTTGTGCTCTCTAAACACTTCCCTTGTTTTCTTTAATTTGTTGAAATTTGCCCCCTTGTCCTCTAGTGTTTCTCTGTATTCTCCCATTCACAGCCAGAATAGTTTTCAAATGAATATAAATTTCATGTATATAGTGTCCAAGAGGATCCAGCATTTACCTCTGAGGTTATAACCATGCCTGTCTCAGGGTAGTAATGCTAGGAATGCTTCCTACAGCAGAGTGCGAACATATACCATTAAATTTCCTGCCATTTCAGCATCTTTTCTTTTTTTGAGGGCGGGGAGGGGGACGGAGTTT
>NW_012106130.1:1230267-1231100 GCF_000951045.1 Mandrillus leucophaeus | reverse complement strand
TGCTAATTTTTGTATGTTTTAGTAGAGATGGGGTTTCACCATGTTGGTCAGGCTGGTCTTGAACTCCTGACCTCATGATTTGCCTGCCTCAGCCTCCCAAAGTGCTGGAATTACAGGCATGAGCCATCTCGCCCAGCCAACAGTATTATTTTTTGACAGCCCTCTGTCCTTTCCTCTAAGACCTGTTCTCTGTTATTCATGTTTAAGTCTAATAATGGTTCACCAAGCCAGATACAGTGGCTCATTTCTGTAATCCCAACACTTTGGGAGGCCAAGGTGGGAGGATCGCTTGAGCTCAAGAGTTTGAGACCAGCCTGGGCAACGTACTGAGACTCTGTCTCCACAAAAAATAAAGAATTAGCCTGGAACGGTGGCTTATGCCTGTAGTCCCAGTTACTCAGGAGGCCGAGTCAGGAGGACTGCTTGAGCCCAGGAGTTTGAGGCGGCAGTGAGTAATGCTTGTGCCACTGTACTGTAGCCTGGGCGACAGAGAGAGATCCTGTCTCTAGAAAAAATAAATTGTTCACTGGATTTGGTCCCTGTCAACTAAACCCTCTGTATTTAAAAAGTGACTCTCCTGTGATTTAACCTTATAGGGAAGACTAGTGTTTTAAGTTACAGGCCCCATGCTGGAGCAGTGTGGAAGAGATTTTTATTATAAAATATCTTAAATTGTTTCGCCAATGGAAAGGAAAGAATGCTACTGGTAGGACTATTGGTGACATTTCTTAGAGGCCCATCTTCTAGATCAAATTTTTCCTAGTTGTGATTGGAAGTCAGTCAAGCTATTCTTTTCAGCTCACCTGAAAAGTGAGACGGGCACCCACAGCACT
>NW_012106130.1:1220510-1224736 GCF_000951045.1 Mandrillus leucophaeus | reverse complement strand
ACTCAGGAGGCTGAGACAGGAGAATTGCTTGAACTGGGGAGGCGGAGGTTGCAGTGAGCTGAGATTGCACCACTACACTCCAGCCTGGGTGACAGAGAAAGACTCCATCTCAAAAAAATAAAAAAATAATAAAAACACCACTGGTATGTGTCAGGCTTTGTGTTAGACACTGGGAATGCAATGAAAAGCAAGATTAAGGTGGTCTCAATAACAGAAATAATTATATACTATTTATTCCATCTTGTAGGCTGCTTTTTCCACTTAATTATATACTGACAATTTTCTTATACCAATAAATATTCTTCTACAACATTATTTTTAATGGGTACATATGACTTCATTTTATAGATTGACCATTATTCACTTAACCAATCTCCTCTTGTTAGACACCTAGGTTTTTGAATTCCTCCCTTTCTATTTTGACAATATACTGTTAAAATGAACATTCCTGAATGTACATTTTGTTTCTATTATTTTATGTTACTTTAATACCAGAATTATTTTAAAAGCTTTTTAGATATGTGGTGAAAGATTATTCATTCAGAATGCTCAGGCATGGCTGTTCATGAGCTAATGATATTGCTAGAATGTAAGCATCTTATTCCAAATAGCATACTTATTAAAAGAATAATAATGTGCCTCTGTTAAATGTCTTCTGAATGCGTACCCTTTCCTCTTTTCTATGTATTAAGGGATTTGACATATATTACACATTTATGTTGTGTTTTCTAACGGTTGTGAACTTCTCAATCAGTTAGGAATGTTATTTGCTACCAGGTAGTACAGAGCTAGGTTTATGTTATCTTAAACAAATATGAGTTCATTTTTTTATACAACAAGAAAATTGGGGATGGCAGAAGGTTCTCAGTGTTGGGGCTAAAGTCTCTATGAGCCTCTTGACTTTGCCTCACAGTTGCAAAATGGCTGCCCCTGCTCCAGGATTTGCCTCCTCAGTCAAGATGGGAAGAAACAAAGAAGTGCCCCCCAGAGACAAAAGCGAAGACTGTCCCAGAAGCTATAACAAACCTCTTTTTACAACTCTTTGTACAGATTCACATCACATGGTCGACCATGGCTGCAAGTATGGAAAGTAAGTATTGAGATTTTTATAGCCTTTATGATCAGCATGAACTAGGAGGAAGAGGTTCACACATGGTGGTTGGGACAGCCAGCCAGTGGTAGCTGCCATGCCCAGCCACAACATACGATGGCCACAGGACTATTTCAATGCTCCAGTTACCAGGAAAATGGCTTTGATGTCACTCAGTTGTCCTTTCAGTCTGGACTCTTGGATCATTCATACCAGCACCATGAGCTTTATATTAGAGAGGGGTGATCATTCAAAAATTATCTTAGAAAAGAATACAGTAGGACAAATAGAGTAGAATAACTATAAAACCTTGAACACATTTTATATTCTCACCAGCAGGGTATGAGAGAGGTTGCCTTTCTACATTGCCCAATCTGGGCATTAGCATTATTTTAAATATTCGTCAATTTGATAAGAACCAAATAATAACTCATGGCTTTTTGTATTAAGAGATGGGGTCTCAGTCTGTTGCCCAGGCTGCTGCGCAGTGGCATAATCATGGCTCACTGCAGCCTGGACCTCCCAGGCTCAAGTGATCTTCCCTTCACAGCGTCCTGAGAAGCTGGGACTATAGGCGCATGCCACCATGCCTGGCTAATTTTTTATTTTTATTTTATAGGGACAGAGAGAGTCTTGCTTTGTTACCCAGGCTGGTCTTGAACCCCTGGGTTCAAGCAATCCTCTGGCTCCCCTTCCCAAAGTGTTGGGATTACAGGTGTGAGCCACCATGCCTGGCATAACTGATTATTAGTGAGGTTTTTCATGGTTTTATCGTCTGTGTGTATGCCTTCTCTTATGAACTGCATATTCACCTCCTTTACATATTGTGCCCTCTGTCTCCCTCTCTCTTTCTCTCTCTCTCTCTCTCTCTCTCCGTGTGTGTGTGTGTGTGTGTGTGTGTATGATGTATAGAAGGTTTGTTTTGCATCCCCCACTGGTCGTTTTTACTAGTGTGGTTTCTACCTCTTGTGTCATGCTTAGAAAGACCTGCCCTTCTCATAAAACAACTCTATAAACAACTAAATTTTCTCCTTTGATGATTTTGTTTCAAATCCTTATTTTTTTTGGTCCATCTGGAATTTCTTTTGGTGTAAACCATGAGGTAAAACTCTAACTTTGTGTTTTCCAGGGTCAACCTGTTATCCTGGCACAACTTAGTAATCATCTGTTCCCCTCTAAATGAACTTGCTACCTTTATCATACAGTACTGAATTTGGGGGGATCTGGTCTCAACATTCTACTCTGGTCTATTGACTTCTAGTCCATTCTGATCCTGTCTCTTATACACATCTAGATGTGTATAAGAGACAGGATCTCGGCTCATTGCAACCTCCATCTCCCGGGTTCAAGCAATTCTCTGCCTCAGCCTCACCAGTAGCTGGGATTACAGGCATGCGCCACCATGCCTGGCTAATTTTTGAATGTTTTAGTAGAGACGGGGCTTCACCATCTTGGCCAGGCTGGTCTTGAACTCCTGAGCTCATGATCCACCTTCCTCAGCCTCCCGAAGTGCTGGGATTACAGGCGTGAGCCACCGTGCCCGGCTGAGATTTCAGCTTTTTTATTTATTCATCTTTTGAGACCCAGTTTCTTGCTTGTCACCCAGGCTGGAGTGCAGTGGTATGATCTCGGCTCATTGCAACCTCCATCTCCCGGGTTCAAGCAATTCTCTGCCTCAGCCTCACCAGTAGCTGGGATTACAGGCATGCGCCACCATGCCTGGCTAATTTTTTTTCTTATCTTTAGTAGAGACGGGGCTTCACCATCTTGGCCAGGCTGGTCTTGAACTCCTGAGCTCATGATCCACCTTCCTCAGCCTCCCGAAGTGCTGGGATTACAGGCGTGAGCCACCGTGCCCGGCTGAGATTTCAGCATCTTATATAACTCTAGCAGCTTCCTTTCTCTCTGAGGCCATGCAAAAAGATCTCGATGACTCCTATCCTACAGTTAGCTTGCTTTGCCCACTGTACAGCCCTGGGTGTCCCAGAATTACTTGGTGCAAACTTTCTTTGTCTTTATCTGTGTTGTTACAGATATGGATATACACACGCATTAAGTCTTTTATGTTTCCATGCATATATTTCAATGTAAAATGTGTGTGTGTATGAATTTAATTCTTCACACTCTCAGGCAAACCGTGTAAATATGTTGACAGTTATGATGGTACTCGTGTTTACACAGAAATGCACATTCAGAATAGTCTGCAGTTGTGCAGCTCTGCACTTCATGTACAAGAGCTGGCCTGGGAGAACCCTGCAAACTTTCAGAGCACTCTGTTTTTCATAGCTGCTGAAATGAACAGCTTAAGGAAGAGGGTAATGCGACAGGAACAAAATGTACAGGTACAGGTGTAGGAAAAAGGTGGCTTTTAAAGCTATGAGTTAATAATAGGTTTGTTTAAAATGTTAAGTTCAGAGGTCCATGTGCAGGTTTGTTCTGTAGGTAAACTTGTGTCGTGAGGGTTTGTTGTACAGATTATTTCCTCACCCAGGTATTAAGCCCAGTACCCATTAGTTATGTTTCCTGATCCTCTCTCTCCTTCCACCCTCCATCCTCCAATAGGCCCCAGTGTGTGTTGTTCCCCTCTACATGTCCGTGTGTTCTCATCATTTAGTTCCCACTTATAAGTGAGAACATGTGGCATTTGGTTTTCCGTTCCAACCTGGCGCATGCTCACTTCCACACCTGTGAAGACCACATGTCAGGAGGGGGCCTCGGGTAGTAAAGTCTGCATACCCTTTCTGGATACAATAGTGAAAAGCGGCGTCAGAGAAAAGAAAAGTTCATTTCATGAGTTGTCTTAAGTTTTTCCTAATTTAAAAAGTCATAGATGTTGAATGCAAAAATCTGGAAAATACGAGAAAGAAAAAGAATATGTATATGTTCAAAGCGAAAAGCAAAAAGAAAGAAAAACACTCGCAACAATGTAGTATATTTCTTTCACATTTTAATTCATTTAATGCAATTTTCATTTATATTTTGTGTATATATATATATATATATTTAGAGACAGGGTCTTGCTCTGTCACTCAAGCTGGAGCACAGTGGTGTGATTATAGCTGACTGCAGCCTCGAACTCCTGGGCTCAAGTGAGCCTCCTGCCTTGGCCTCCTGAGTAACTAGGATTACAGGTGTG
>NW_012106130.1:1197757-1219130 GCF_000951045.1 Mandrillus leucophaeus | reverse complement strand
ACCATGGCTGCAAGTATGGAAAGTAAGTATTGAGATTTTTATAGCCTTTATGATCAGCATGAACTAGGAGGAAGAGGTTCACACATGGTGGTTGGGACAGCCAGCCAGTGGTAGCTGCCATGCCCAGCCACAACATACGATGGCCACAGGACTATTTCAATGCTCCAGTTACCAGGAAAATGGCTTTGATGTCACTCAGTTGTCCTTTCAGTCTGGACTCTTGGATCATTCATACCAGCACCATGAGCTTTATATTAGAGAGGGGTGATCATTCAAAAATTATCTTAGAAAAGAATACAGTAGGACAAACAGAGTAGAATAACTATAAAACCTTGAACACATTTTATATTCTCACCAGCAGGGTATGAGAGAGGTTGCCTTTCTACATTGCCCAATCTGGGCATTAGCATTATTTTAAATATTCGTCAATTTGATAAGAACCAAATAATAACTCATGGCTTTTTGTATTAAGAGATGGGGTCTCAGTCTGTTGCCCAGGCTGCTGCGCAGTGGCATAATCATGGCTCACTGCAGCCTGGACCTCCCAGGCTCAAGTGATCTTCCCTTCACAGCGTCCTGAGAAGCTGGGACTATAGGCGCATGCCACCATGCCTGGCTAATTTTTTATTTTTATTTTATAGGGACAGAGAGAGTCTTGCTTTGTTACCCAGGCTGGTCTTGAACCCCTGGGTTCAAGCAATCCTCTGGCTCCCCTTCCCAAAGTGTTGGGATTACAGGTGTGAGCCACCATGCCTGGCATAACTGATTATTAGTGAGGTTTTTCATGGTTTTATCGTCTGTGTGTATGCCTTCTCTTATGAACTGCATATTCACCTCCTTTACATATTGTGCCCTCTGTCTCCCTCTCTCTTTCTCTCTCTCTCTCTCTCTCTCTCCGTGTGTGTGTGTGTGTGTGTGTGTGTATGATGTATAGAAGGTTTGTTTTGCATCCCCCACTGGTCGTTTTTACTAGTGTGGTTTCTACCTCTTGTGTCATGCTTAGAAAGACCTGCCCTTCTCATAAAACAACTCTATAAACAACTAAATTTTCTCCTTTGATGATTTTGTTTCAAATCCTTATTTTTTTTGGTCCATCTGGAATTTCTTTTGGTGTAAACCATGAGGTAAAACTCTAACTTTGTGTTTTCCAGGGTCAACCTGTTATCCTGGCACAACTTAGTAATCATCTGTTCCCCTCTAAATGAACTTGCTACCTTTATCATACAGTACTGAATTTGGGGGGATCTGGTCTCAACATTCTACTCTGGTCTATTGACTTCTAGTCCATTCTGGGGCTCCTGGTATGTTCGTTTAATTACTGCAGCTTTGTAATAGCACCTGGCACTGCAAGTCTACTGCTTGTCTTCTTGTTTGTCTTCTAAAATACTTTATTGGATTTTCTCATGTGTTTAGAGCTCCTCATTATTCAAGGTGTTAGTATGAATTATGGTCGGTTTAGTAAAGTCACCCCTGAGCAGCCTGGGAAAACTGTCTGCTCTCGTGGCCTTGGGTGCCGTAGACTAAGGAACCATTCCTGGATTTGTGTCTACAGAGTATTTTTACAAAGTTGACGCTTGGGGTGAAATTGCTGGACTGTTCCCAGAAAAGGTTGACCTTGAGACTCATGAAAGCATCTGGGAAAAGCTGACAAGGAGTTCCAGTCATCAACGCATCCTGAGTTTTCTCCAGAAGGGGATTAGTTCATTCATTCGTTTTTCTCCTGAAAACACTAAGATCCTGGCTTCACCATCTCACAGAGACATGGCCAGGATGACACAGACACTGGACACACACTGATGTCACTAGTGGCCGATCCTTCTTCCCTCTGACTCTTTTTCATGTTAAAGAGTCTCTATTTTTAGTACAGACGAAGGATATTTATAGCTGTAGTTTTCCAAAGATCAGACACTGTGCCAGGTATGTGGTTAAGACAAGGGGCACCCCGCTTGATAAAATGCCATGCATTCCAGGGGCCCAGGGTGATTTCCCTCTGATGACATGCTCCTGGTGGCTTCCCTGCTCCATTCCATCATTTTGATCCAAGTGCCAAATTCCTGGGCTTGACACATGTAAAGAGATAATTCACATGATCCCCAGCTTGTTTTTGACTCTGTTTCTTAACAAAAAAAATGCAGTAAAACTTTATAGTATGACCAGCATGACTCAATGTTGTTTCTGGATTTCAAAACATTGAGGTTAGATGTGCTAATGGTTTGCTCCGGAGCTACTTTTACAAGGCAAAGCCAGGGCCCCTCTTGCCAGCACATCTAAGCAAGAAACAGCAATGTGTTCTCAGCGCTAACCTTTCCCCCAAGAGCACGCCATGTCTTCAGCTCCAGAACCCAGAGAGTGCAGCTGTGGAATAGGAGTCAGCCCTCACACATCACCTCCCCCTCCAGATCGTAAATACAAATAAAACGTGATTCCAAATAACCTTGTGCTACTTTTGCAATCCAATTGGGAGCAATGGAGAATGCATCTTTTTTTTTTCTCTTTCTTTTCCTAAAAGTATCTCACTGGAGCAGAATTCTCCAGAAATATTTAAATATATTTCTCATTCTCTTTGCACATTAGCCATCTCATTCAATCTCCCCCTTCCTCCTTTATTATCTCCTTTACCCTAATGGCAGGCAAGGTCAAAGAGAATGAACTTAGCTGCTAAAAAATAATCTCCTTGTTTTGACAAGAAAAATCTTGGCTTCTCTGAGAGTTTTATTTTCTACAAATGCCATAGCATTTATCTCACAGAAAGGAACTGTTACAGATCCCCAGAGTTCACCTTATCTCTTAAATAAAACCCTTTATTTATGAAGCAAGCCTTGTGGTATGTCTGGACTCTGCTGTTAAATGTTTCTTCCTTTTAATGTAAGGAGAGAGGACTTTGTTTCATACCTTCGGGGGATTTACTCAACTTGCTCAATAGCTGGCTTTAGGCAGGACTGCTCACATGAACACTAATGAAAGTTACATTTCTGAAACCCTCTGCCAAAAAAAAAAACAAAAAAAAAACAAACAAAAAAAACCCCACTCGTCCACTTGAGGGTTTTTCGATACCTTTTCCTTTGAACACTTTTATTTAAATTCCCCTTGCATTCAAACTTCTTTGGAGTTCAGGTGTGGGAAGGCAGGAGATTGGTTAAGGGTGGTGGTCGTGGAATCACATTGTTTAAGTTAATAACTTCTGGTGCTGAAGTGGCATGTCTGCCTCCCCACGAGTCACTTGCACATCTCAGTGAGCAGCTTTGGCTGTCTTAATATTTTGCTTAACATCTTCCGTCAATGTTCCTGTTTATAGACAAGCTTCTGTGTGTTTCAATTACAGGAATGACTGGGATTTGCTTGGAAACAAACCTTTCATGACATTTAATAAGGCTGAGTAGGTGGGACTGTGGGTGAAACCCTCTTGAAGTTTGCGGTCCTTCCATAGGACACATCGTTCATAAATCAGGAATTACGTTGGCTTGTGGAGAGGGTGGGGTAACACAAAGAAGGAGTTGAGCTACAGGCACCCCTGAAATCTTTCCTTTAAGTGGAAATGGAAACATACCCTCCTAGTCTGATTCAGGAAATTCACAAGATCCCAGCTAACTTGGAGTAGTACATCCTGACCCCCAAATCAGAGCAATCAAGCACATTAAACAAAGCTCACCATCTCAACCCCCCTAACCCCTACTGTCTGGGCTCTCTCCCTCTCTCCCTCCATCTCCCCGACAGAGAGGACTGGCAAAGGAATAAGGTCTTCCAGATGCCAAAATGTGACATTATATCCATTAAAGTCAGTATCCGAGGAAGGAAATGAATGTCTTTGACAGGGTTGCTAATGGAATTTGTATTAAATGGGGTGTCACAGAATGAGACTTCCCCAAGTGACATGAGGTGGACATCCAGTCTCTACGGCCTCCAAATTTTCACCCCTAAAATGCAATACATTTTGCCTCTCTGCAACTTACAGACACTTGTGAACAAATTAAGATGCTTCTCTTTAAAAACTGGAGTTGGGTCTTACTCGGACATGATTTTAATATTGGTGTATCTCTTTAGAAGAAAAGCAAATATTTATTGAAATTCCTGGTCTGGGGTGCTTTGGATTTCCTTTCTTTATCCACTGATTTTTTGTTTGATGTATATACTTTTCCCAGATAAGACAATATTACTTTTGCTTATCATACCAGACGCCCTAGTGTTGGGTTCAGAAATTAGGGCTAATATATAAATGATGCACATCCTTCTCTGAATATATGAGTGTGTGTGTATGTGTGTGTGCATACACACTATTTAAACCACAGATGGTTCCAGCTGGCATCCAGAAACAGAATCACACTGCTGATATAATGATAAATGAAAACAAATTTGCAGACCCAGAGCATCATTCAGCCACAGTGAATGCCTTTTTGTAAAATTTTGAGATGAGGCCTCCCTATGTTGCCCAGGCTGGTCTCAAACTCCTGGGCTCAAACAATCCTCCCGCCTTGGCCTCCCAGTGTGCTGTGATTACTGGCATGAGCCATCGTGCCCAGCCCCAGTGAATGCCTTTAATAAAGGATGCCAACTGCTTCTGGTTGTTTTAATTATGCCAGCCTTTTAGATGGCCTGGGAGTGCTGTTACTGTTAGGGTGGCAAAGACCCCATTGTCTGAGATCTCACCCAACTGATCTGAGCCTGAGTCAGGCATGAGCTTTCAGTCTATGAAAAAGAGCTGAGAAACAGCAGGCTCTGGGGCTGGTGGCGTTTTGGGCCAGGCTGGAGAGGATATCACCCCCACCCGTCCTGCCTCTGTGGTCTACTCCCTGGGGGCCCTGATGCTATCAGCGTTCTTGTCAGAGTCCGTCTGGGTGATGGATGATTAATGAGCTGTAACTACAACTATCTTTGACAAAAACCAGCAGTGCAAGGGTTAGGGAAGTTGGGGGTGGGGAGCATGCTGGGAGCTTATTTTATCTATCCTCTGGTCCCCATAAAAATGTCTAGGGAAGTTCCCTTCTGTGCAGCCAATCTACTGTGTGGATCAGAGCTTTTCTGGGACAGAGCATATTTACTGTAGGCAAGTTTTGCAAACAATTTTAAGGAAAGAAGGGGATTTAAGGTCTTCTTCTTCTCCTTCTTCTCTTTCTCTTCTTCCTTCTCTTTTTCTATGAAAAAGAACTGAGGAATGGCAGGTTCTTGAACTGCCTCCTCCTCCTCCCCCTCCTCCTCCTCCTTCTCTTCTTCCTCCCCTCCTCCTCCTCTTCCTCCTCCTCCTCTTCCTCCTCCTCTTCTCCTTCTCCTCTTCTCCACCTCCTCTTCCTCCTCCTACTCTTCCTCTTCTTCCTGTTCTCCTTCTCCTGTTCTCCTCCTCCTGTTCTCCCTCTCCTCTTCCTCCTCCTCCTGTTCTCTTTCTCCTCCTTCTTCTTTTCCTTCTCTTCTTCCTCCTCCTTCTCCCCTTCTTCCTCCTTCTCCTCCTCCTTCTCCCTTTCTTTCTCCTATATTCTCCTTTTTCTTCTTTTTGTTCAAGGTTTCCAAAGCAGAATCAGCTTTGGTAACTCTGAGCTGGTGTGCTGTGACTTGTAGGAGAGCCTACACGTCCCACTCCAAAGGGGTGTCGGAAGCTGTGGAAGTGGATGAATGGGAAGTTTGCTTTGAAGAGGTTAATTGTCAAGATTCATTTGCTATTCAGGTTCTCCTCTTGCTGTCCTGGGCAGTGTATCATTTGTCCCAGTAAAAAGCTGTTCACTTTTTAATCAGATTGAAGCATGCTTCATTGCTATAGGTGTCCTGCTGAAATCCAACCCGGTTATATTTCACTGCCAACGTGAGCAATTACATGAGCCATTTAATATGTACTTTTGTCCATGAAACCACTTGCTGTAGAAACTCTCACATTAGAAACAGGTTGTAAATTATCTGCTGCCTGAGCATTTCACCTGCTGTAATGTCTCCTAAAACCACAGCATATCTACTTAGTGACAAGTCCGAGTCATCTGCTGCACAGCTTAGGTCATCCAAGGGTTGACAGCAGAGATGTCTATTTCAAATGACAACTCCAGCTGACTTCATACACATCAGCCCAAATTCCATCCCTTCTCCCTACTGCAGAAAATGGTCTGCTCTCTTTGCAACGTATGCAAGCTATTTTTCCCCATTTTCTCTTTGAGCAGCCATAAAACGTTACAGGCTGTGCCGTGATCATTCTCTTCATCCCATAAGGAGAGAGGAGAGGGCAAGCCTGTGGGATGAATGCACGTGGACTTCTCTTGGCACAGACATGATCTGGAGCAAGGCGTTGGCATGCTCCAGACCCAGGGCGAACGTGATGCTCCCTTGGGTGTCTCGCTGCGAACAGAATTGAGCCAGAAGACGTTGACTCGAACATTCCTGTGACCTTCGGCTGCACGGAGGAGTCATCTGCTTCTTCTGCAGCAGACGGGGCTGATGATCCCCCAAGGAGATGTCAGATTCACTCTCAGGATGGAAAAACCAAAGCAACACTTGAGCTCATCTCTGCTGTCTTTTAATCATCTGCCAGATCAATAAACTGCTCCCTGGGACTGGATTCTTCAAGACAGCGTCTGGTATGGATTCTCTGCGTGGTGTAAAGTCCATTGGCTGAAATAGGCTCAGGCTTGCAGCACGCTTTCCAGCCCAGCCAGTCAAGGCAGTGGGCCAAGGTTTCGATTTGCCCCTGCCCTAGACGTGGGGACTCTGGGTCAAAGCCCCCAAGGGCAGTGCCCCAAGTGCACCCACACGTGATGAATGAGGCATCTTAGATGCTGCTGCCAAAGGTAGTGAGGATGCATAGAGGTACTGAGGTGGCTTCCCAGACAGAGGACTTGCCTCCCGGACTGCAAGGATCAAGTCAGGCTTAGCTACCGTCTTGCAACTGTGACAACACCTGATACTCACACTTGAGTTTCCCTATTCCCAACACATACCCAGGACATCCTGGAATTCAACTGATCTCTCAGGCTGAATGCCTTTATTAGTATTACTGTTATTTTTAGAGAGAGAGAGAGAGAGAGAGTTTTGCTCTGTTGCCCAGGCTGGAATGCAGTGGCATGATCGTATCTCATTGTAACTTTGACTTCCTGGGCTCAAGCAATCCTCCCGCCTCAGACTCCGCAACAGCTGGGATTACAGGCACACATCACCATGACTGGCTAATTTTCTTATTCTTTGTAGAGATGGGGTCTCGCCATATGGCCCAAGCTGGTCTCAAACTTCTGGCCTCCAGTGGTCCTCCCACCTCGGCCTCCCAAAATGTTGGGATTATAAGCATGAGCCACTGCATCCAACCTGAATGTTCTAATCCACAACAAGGGGCTGTTGATACCTGTCTCCTAGAATGGTTGGTGAATCAAGTGAGATCACGGTAGTGTATCACATTGTTTATGATGTGATAGGTGTCACAGCACATGGAAACGTCTAAGCCCCATAAACCTTTAAAAAAAACCACTTGCAACGTTGATGCCCTGCCAAGTTGTCAAGAGGGGAAACTTATTTCATCTGCTTACCTTAGAACATCCATCCTCCAATTTCTGAACACCTAGGGTCTTTAATTTGACCTGACCACACTGCTGGAATTCCGTTTCCTTAATCGGTGACTTAGTTAATTCTCAATTCTTTATACCGATGGAAGCTAGGATGGTCCTTTAGAGACTCTAGTGTTATGGTGCTCTAACACTACAAGTGTTATGGTGCTCCTAGAAATTCAAGATAAAAATATGCAATAAATACAATAAAGAGCAATCAAGTTCTTATTTTCTTTAGATAATGACTTCGGTAGTGTGTTTGTAATTTTTCACATCCATTCTTTTCCAAACTGTTCTGGGGATCCTGCTTTGCCGACACCTGAAGGATGTGCTCAGCCTCTTTATACCGGGTAACCCTGATCTGATTTCTGTCAATCACCCCAACTTTGCTTCTCTGCTCACTTGCTGATGAGCTCTAAAGTCTTAGAGTCAACAACGGGAGGGGGAATGACTTCAAAAGGTGAGGTGAGAACAGCACACAGAGGTCATTGTGGTGAATGTTGCTTTGGTCACAAAAACCAGAATCCAGAAATTTCAGAATAGGGAGGGCCTCAGAGCTCATCTCATCCAGTTTTTCCCTCCCCAGCAGGTGCAGATGAAGCCAGTGAGTTCCCCGGGGACACTGTGAAGTAGTGAGCAGAGCACGGGCTTTGCAGCCAGAAGGCATGCGTGTTCTTATATTTACAGATGCACAGGGGCGAAATAATAGGATATCTGGAAAGCAACCTTAACAAAACAAAAATAGACAAAGTAAATCTGGAAACCGATGAATAACTGTTCAAACTAGGTGATGGGCATGAGAGAGCATTATCTATTTTCTCTACTTTTCTTATGTTTGAAAAATTTAGTAATAATTTTTAAAAGCCAGCATATGTGGATCCTCATTTTGACCTTGATGCTTGTTGAATAGGTGATACAATGCTGCCCATTCCACCTCTTGGCTTCCTCGATTATAAAATCAGGATATTGATGGTCATCATTGTTTGAGGATATAATGAGGTAAGGAATAAAACTCCTTTGTTAACTCTAAAGTACTACACAAATGTAAGTTGTTTACTGAATAAAGCAGAACATATATTAATCAAATACCTGATGCAACAGCTTATAAGTGGCTCAACTGGGTCTAACACTGCTTCCCCCAAATGGGAGTTTTCCAACATGGAACTTCAGGAGGAACCCTGCCTTTGCAGGCAGCTTTGGACCTTTACAGAGGGTGTAGCGACATAGACTTTAGTCCCGGGTTCCATTTAGGGCCATGACTGGTGTGGATAGAAGGACTGAGGAGAAGGTTTGGCTACCGCTCCTTAGCAGACAGAGAGGGTCTCTTTTCTTTTGCTATGTATTTCAGGGCATCCAATGCTAGCAACTTGCTTTTTTATTTTCAGCGGGGACCACGAAAGCTTGATAAGAGTGGGGATGAGACCCGAGCCTCCCCTGTTGCCCCTTCTTGAGGGATGATGACTGAGGCTGATGCTGGAGGGTGCCTGGGATCACTTTCCGCATCACTCTGGACCAGACGGCCCTTGGCCTTTGGGTGTGTCCAGTGTCACTGTGCTGTGCTGTGTGGGAGGACAGGTTGCCTAACTCACCACGTGCACCACATTAGACAAACCAGTGTCCCTGCCCAGGTTGCATGTCCTAAGCCAGAGAATGGGCCATTAACATCTGTCTCATAGATTGTTGGTGAATCAAGTGAGATCATGACAACGTATCATGTTGTTCATGATGTGGTAGGTGTCACAGCGAATGGAAAAATCTCAGCCTCATGAATATTTTTGAAAGCCACTTGCAGGGTTAACGCTCAGCCAAGTTGGGAGGAGGGGAAACTTATCCCATTGGCTCACTTTACAGCACCCTTCTCCCAAGTTCAAATACAAAGCGCTTTTAATTAGGCTTCTTCCTTTCCATGCATTCCAACCTCTCCCTCTCTTTCCTCCCTCCTCTCAAAAGCTGCTTTGAACTAGCTGTCCCACTGAAACAAGTCCATCAGCTCATTTTTCCCTTTTAGTAGGGACACTTTCATGTTACTGGGACCACAATGTAAACCCCCAAAATAAAATGATATTTGAGACCTGTGGTTGTCCATTTTGCATTGCTATAAAGGAATACCTGAGGCTTGGTAATTTATAAAGACAAGAGGTTTATTCGGCTCACAGGTCTGGAGGCTGTATGGTACCGGCATCTGCTCAGCTTCCAGTGAGGCCTCAGGAAGCTTTTACTCATGGTAGAAGGGAAGCAGGTGTGTCACATAGGGAGAGAAGGAGCCAGAGAGAAGGAGGTGCCAGAAGCTTTTTAACAATCATATTTCACGTGAACTAACAGAGCAGGAACTCACTCATTACCATGGAGGGCACCAAGTCATTCATGAGGGATCTGCCCCCACCCCGTGACCCAAACACCTCCCACCAGGCCCCACCTCCAACATTGGGGATCATATTTCAGCATAAGATTTGGGGGGACGACCATTCAAACTATATCAAGATCTGTGGGACCCATCAATGGAGAGGGGACCTGGCATCCAACCCCACGCAGAGGAACACAGCGTGGGTCAAGATGTGAACACTGAGACGGACAGATGGGCAATCCTAAACATGCGTTCAACTGACCCGAGATGCATTTTGTATTTCTCTTGTCTTGGCGGATCCTTGCACAGCTTTAAAGCTATGTCCACAACACATTCATCTCTTTTGTCTTCAAAAGCTCAAAGTAGAAAGAGATTTTCACTGGTGAAACATCACTATGGCTCCAGACATAATCTCACAGATGCTGCTGTGAAATGACTTCTCATTAAGGGCCATTCACTGAAATAATTAGAGCAGAGGATCCAATATTTGGGTTTCTATGACTTTCTCCCTTGTGAACTGTCACACGCTGAAATTTTAAAGACAGATTTCCCTTTGTGACAGGCGTCCCTCACTGACCTATTTGGGGTCATATATTTGGAATCCAGGTTCCACCTACGTCAATGGAAATCCTGTGGGCAGAGAGCAGGAGGGCGTTCTGACACACCCACACCAGGCTCAAGCCTTCAAAGCACAGGGCTGAGCTAGGAAGAGAGATTTTATTGTTTGCGTCTTTGGAATTATACTCTTTGGTTTAACTAGTAAGAATGGTTAGACCTTTTTTTGCTATTCATTTTCATACTAAAATTGTTTAAAATATCAAAACTTGAAACATAAATGTTTATATTTAAAAAGGCATTTATTTCACAATTTCTAGACTTCTGGAATGTCAGACCAATTGATAGCTAAAATCGACTCCCCTGCCTTGTTTTTATTTGAGTTGGAGCCTTGCTCTGTCGCCCAGGCTGGCATGCAGTGATGTGATCTCGGCTCACTGCAACCTCCGTCTTCTGGGTTCAAGCGACCCTCCTGCTTGACTACAGGCACATGCCACCATGCCCAGCTAATTTTTTTATTTTTAGGAGAGACGGGGTTTCACCATGTTGGCCAGGCTGGTCTCGAACTCCTGACCTCAGGTGATCCGCAGGCCTTGGCCTCCCAAAGTGCTGGGATTACAGGCGTGAGCCACTGCACCCAGCCACCCTGCCTTGTTTTTAAAGAGTGTGAGGGTAGGAGGGGAGATTGCACTTTTGTACCATACCTGAGAGTCACCTATCTTTGAGTGGAAACTCTCTGAGACTTACCTATGCATGTGCATATAGAAAAATACTCATTGAGTAAGACATCCGGCAAACAATGACCAACTTTTGGCTCTTACTTTGTATGTTTCCCACGACAAGTTTGCCTTTCTACCAAGTGTTGGAACATCTGTGATTACTTTCCAGGGAACCCTGTGTTTAAGATAAGAGGAGAAAGCTTCAGCTAAACATTTCAAAGCTTCCAGTAGGTCATCCGTATTTGTTTTTTAATCAATGCATCCTTTATTTAAAGCTTTTAGATTCAGTGCATTCAATTTCTTTGTGCCTCAGTTTCTTCTGTAACTTGGAGCAAGCTAAATGACCCTCCTTTGTAGCCTCAAAAAGAACTTCAGGTAAATAAAGTTTTTACTTGACGTTAAGGACAAAATAAAGAGAAAATACTTAGTTTTGTGCAAATAAGTTGGAAGAGACCCTCCATCTAATTAACTTTGTATTCTGAGAGCACATTTCAACCTGGTATTCTTTTCTTTTTTTTTTTTTTTGGAGACAGAGTTTGCCTCTGTCACTCAGGCTGGAGTGCAATGGAGCAATCTCGGCTCACTGCAACCTTGGCCTCCTAAGTTCAAGCAATTTTGCTGCCTCAACCTCCTGAGTAGCTGCGATTACAGGCGTGTGCCACCATGCCCAGCTAATTTTTGTATTTTTTTTTTTTTTAGTAGAGACAAGGTTTCACCGTCAACCTGATATTCTTTAAACAACGCAACACATTACTTTGTATAGTGATTTTGTAGGCTCTTGATAAATGTTAAAGATTTAAATTCCACATTACCATATTTACTAGTGATGTGGTATCTTGGAGGGGATTTTGTGCTCTGGTAAGATGATTTGTTTGGAAAAGATGACTGCTGGGGCTCCATGCTGTGAACTTCTGTAGTATTTTATCTGAACCTCTCCTGTTGCAGTTAGGACATTTCTATCCTGTGATATTTTTCTTAAATATGGACAACTCTGCTTTTGAATGCAAGATTCATATTAGACTAGTTTTTGTTTCCTCCCAGAATACATTTCTTGTCTTAGAGTGTAGTCTAAAAAAATAAACATTTGAGAGAAAGAAAAGACAATTATTGTGTACTTTTCAAGTCAAATAAATATTTTTCTATCTACATTTTAAAGCAATTATCACAAATATGTTTATGAAGGTCTCCAGCTACTTATGACACTTCTTTTCTTCAGAAGCTAAATAATTTGATACAAAGAAAGACACAGAAATAGTGGAACAATTTAGAAATTGCTGTAGTCAGTATTTAAATATGTTCACTGACGTGAGATATGAGAAATGCAGAAAAGAAAAATGGTTTTGGAACAGTTAGTCCACCAGTAATGAGGAAAACAGACTTCATACTCTATCCCTATAAAAAATAAGGAGACATGTATAAGAATGCCCCAAACTGGGAATAACCCGAACGTCCATCAGCAGTGAAATGGAGAAATCAATTGTGGTGTATCCACACAACAGAATGCTGTTCAGTAAAAGAGAATAGCCCACTGATAGACAAAACACAGACCGCGACATAATACTGAGTGAAAGAAACCAGACACGACAGAGAACATATACAGTCAAAATGCATGTATGATGATAGACATCAGGAAAGCTGTTTTCTCAGAAGAGGGGCAGGTATAATCTATAATGATAGAGCCCTAGGGTGCTGGAAATGTTATACCTATATAATATACACCACACTCCAGCCTGGGCAACATAGCAAGATCCCGTCTCTAAATTTATACATATATATAAAATATCAATATATTATAATATTATTTTAGATTATATTTACATTATAAATATATTAATATATTTATAAATATATATGTAAATACAAATATATTTATATTTAATTGTATTTATGATTTATATGTTTATATATTTATATATGGTTATTTATATAATATAGAAATATATACTTATATTTATTAATATATATTTAGAGACAGGTTCTTGCTGTGCTACCAAGCTGTACTGCCATGGCACAATCATAGCTCACTGCAGCCTCGAACTCTTGGACTTGAGTAACCCTTCCACTTCAGCTTCCTGAGTAACTGGGACTAGAGACACACATCACCACACTTGACTAACTTTTAAAATTTTTTGTAGAGATGGGATCTTGCTGTGTTGCCCAGGCTTGTCTTGAATTCCTGGCCTCAAGTGATCCTCCCACCTTAGCCTCTCGAAGTGCTGGAACCACAAATGTGAGGCACCATGCCTGGCTGGAATGTTTTATATTTTGATCTGGGTGATCTTCATATGTATAGAAATTTATCAAACTCTAGTTTAAAGATCTATTTTAAAGGTGTATATATATAAAATAATTTATTTATAAATATATAAAATATATTTAATATTTCAATATACAATATTTTAAGTGTAAATACATAAGTAAATTTATTTATAAAGATATGCATATATAATGGTAAACACATAAAATAAATACATATATAAAATAACTCAAATTCTAAAATTTTTTGTAAAAAGTACTACTATATATTACGTGTTTACTGTGTAACAGGCAAAGTGCTAAGTGCATGAAGCTTTAAAATACGAAGCAATTTGCCACAGGTCACACACAGATCCACAGGTTCTGGACTCCAATCTAGTTCTCGCCTCTAAATCTCTGCGCTCTGTGGTCCCTGCTCTCCCACGTAAGGACTAAACTAATCCTTAGCCTTGCGGAGACTTGGCCCTGTCAGTCTTTGGGTCTTCCAAGCAGAGCAGGTGGGCCCGTGGGAGTCGCAGTGGCTTGGCCTAACGGTCTGTTTGATAACAATAAACCTCTGTTGCCGTATTAACGGAGCTGTTAAAACATTTCCCTTGCTGTTGGTGATGTCAAAGGCCCTTGCCAAGTCTCTGGGACAGTGGCCTGATTGTTGAAGGAAGGAACTTACTGGAAGAACAGTGAATGGTGTTTTCAATAAGGGCATGGAGGTAAGAACAGAAAATGTATTATTTGTGGTATTTCTTCATATTTGAAGTTCATTCTGGCCAGATGCCCTTTTGGGGAAAGAAAACCCAAAATGAGGTTTCAGAACACATTTCCCTCCATCTACTGTTCTCGCCAGTAATCGCAATTATTTTAGTTCAATTTGTTAGAGGCATGAGGTTTAATTTAAAAACCTGATGAGTTATTAACATTTATTAAATGGACATTTACTATCTTAATATTTTTTAACAAGGGGTTCCACACAGTCTTATAAACGAGAGCTGAGAAAAACGCATGCCTGGATCACAGTCTGCGACATCCTCATCCCTTCCTCTCCTCTCTCTGCTCCTGCCCAGTGTGCACTGACACCCTCCATGTCTCCATCGCCCGTCATCTTGTGTGCTGGGAAATCTCAGCCATTGCTGTTCTCAGGAAATTCTGAGGGGATTCCAACCTGGTTCATCACAAAATAGTACCACCAACGTCTGGCTTATGAATCCGTTTAGTTAAGCAGACCCTGCAGAAATCCCCTTTCCTTCCTTTCAAGTCCTGAAATCTGCCTCAATATCCAGTAGGCAAGACGGTGTAGAAATATAAAGTGCTCAGCCATTTACCAATGGTACCTCAGGCACATCATCCAGCTTCTATGAGGTTCTGCAGTTCACTGACTACAAACAAAACGGGTACAATACTTATTTCAGAGGACATTATGAGAGTTTTACTAGAAAGCGACTTTGCCTAGTGGAGTGCCTTGCACGCATGGAGGAAAATCACTAAATAATGCTTATAATGATGGCTAATTTAATAGAGGTAGCTGAAAACCTGGCTTTTTATTTCCCCCCCAGGGGAAAAAATTGTGAATAAGAACTTCAATGACAAGTACCTACTTACTAACTTTATTTTCTTTACTGGTATGAATTAGTCCTGCAAAGGACTAGGCTTCAAGTTCTGCCATATTTCAAAATTTGTTAAACGTAGGATTTTAAAATGAGTCTTGATTGGAAATAGGGAAACTTTAATATAGGTGAACAAAATACGAATTTTCTGACCTCTGAATTGGTTCCTGTTGATCATAGATTCAAATCTTTTTGGACAGAAATTCCGTGATCAAACAGGTATAGTAAAAACTTGTTGGGTTTCTAGCACGCAGGGCAGATAGGAACACTAGGGCGGTAGAGTGAAACTCCTTCCTCCCTCCCAGCCCAGGCAGGCAGAATTTCCACCACCAGTCTTCTTAGTTACACTGGGGAGTTCTCAGACGTTCTCTCCCTCCAGCCTTCAGGCAACCTCAATGTGTCCACCAGCCTGGCCTCAGAGATGAGCACTGATTTTTGTCTCTGTTCTAGGTCACTGTACTATTTTTTTAGTTGATATAGAACAATTTTAAAAATCTAAGTAGACCCAGCTTTGTTAAATTTGCACCCCAATGAAGCATCTTAGAACATGGTCTGACCAGAATTTGGAACCATAAGCAGAATCACTCTTCTCTGCTTACCTTTGAGTTCTTTTTTGAGACTGTTTGACTTTGCCCTTCATCCAGTAGGGGGCACTCCTGAGCAAGGCTTCCAGCTAAGGTTATGGAGTCAGTCCAAACTCTGCCCCCGTCCCTGCAGCAGGTGAACATTTGGGAATTTCTGACCAATGCATGGCAAGGGGCAGCTGCGTATTCCTGTCACCTGAGGTTGGGAAAAACAGGCAGATGGAAGGGAAACACAGGAACACTTGGTGAAACTGGTTATTCCAAGAAAGAACCTGGGGTAGTGGTGAAATGTGTCTTGGGAACGTGGATTCCTGCTTATCTAAGGGTCTAAACTACATGTTTCAAGCTCCTATGGGCAATATCTGGAAATAACATCAGGTGCATCTAGAACTTTCCGTTCTCTCATTGACAACTAATCTTTTCTATCTAAGCCTTGCCTTGCCTCGGTCACCAGTTTTGCCTAGCCTTTATTTTTATTTTTATTTTTGAAGGACAATTTAGTATGGACATGGAGTCTTCTTCATCGTTCCACCAAGGTAGGGGCATATGGCCTTAGACATATTTGTCAGAGAAGCTGGTGTGATACCTGCTGATTTCCTTATTTCAATCATTTCTGGCCTCTTCTTTCTGTAGGGAAAGGCTTTCTAAATGGCTTCAGAGATAGTTATCAGATATCTGCATCTCCAAAACTGAACTGTTTCTGCTTGTAAGCTCATGGGATGCATTTGCATGGTAGTTTGTACTGCTCCTCGGGAGACCCAACCAACATTTGAGAGGGTTGCCTCTGTGTACTTGGGACTCAGACACACAAACAGATTTATCAGAGCACTATCAGCTTCCAGGGCCTGTGGCAGCAGATAAAATGTTGCTTCTGATGGCAGCGAAATGCCTAAAAATCCACCAGGATTATAGTGCTACATCTTTCCTGTGTTTTTCCCTAGTTGAGACAGGGGTTTCTCAATCACAGTGCTATTGACGCTTGGGGCTGGATAATTTTTAGGGTGTGTGTGTGTTGGGGAGTGGTGGCGGAGGAGCTGTCCTGTGCACCCTAGGATGTTTAGTGGCATGCCTAACCTCCACCCACCACATGCCTGTAGCACCCTAATCCCAGTTATGACAACCAAAAATGTCTCCAGACATTGCCAAATGTCCCATGTGGCCAAAATTATCCCCATTGGAGAATCAAAGGTGAGATCAACATCTACAGTAAGGAGCCCCTTGGTTCATTTCTATACTTTTAGTCCCCACTGTAAGATATGTTCATTTGCTGATAGCACCCAGGCACATTTATTTTCCAAGGATTCTAATTAAAGAAGTGACAGTAAGTTGGTGCTGGGAAAGTATGAAGTTTTGACATTGACCAACCTGAACAAGACGATTTTATCAATGGTTACATTTCATGAATGGAAGACTGTCCTGATCGTCTATTCGACTGGTTGCTGTTTCTTGTGCTGTCTTGATTGTGTGCTTTTTGGTTCTGCATTCTTCCTTTTGTTTCTCTCCCTTCCTCTTGTATTTACTGTTGTTTCCCTATTCTCTCTCGAAATAATTAATTCAATTTCTAAATATACTGTAGATTGTCTCCCAACTCAGTCTGACTCCTGCACCCACACAGTATCTCATCGGGAGAGATTTGAGTTATCTTTTTCTTGGTGCCTCAGGCCCCTTTTTTGCTGGAACTGGGGGTGGCGGGGGGGGGTGGTTCCCCAGGCTGCGTCTACATAAGCCAACTGGCTTAGGGGGAAACAGTTTAATTTAGTCAGACTCCAGCCTATTGTATAACAGACTTTAGTGGAACAGCAAGTTGTTTTTCCAGAATTGGGAGGGATCTTGAAGAAAATCTTGTCCAGGAAGCTTATTTTGCAAGGAAGAAACAAGGACCTGAGGATAATACTGTGATAACTGACATTTATTGATACCCACTCCATGCCCTGGCATGTTCGGGGGCTGGCATGAAAATCAACAAGTAGGGCAGAGTTCAGAGTTCAAGTCTCCATACATTCTGTTCTAGGTATTAGGGGGACTTTCAGGGAAAAATAACCCCACTCTTTCTTTCTTCCCTGCCCTCCCCTCCTTTCCCTTTCCTCTTCCTCCCTCCCCTCCCCTTTCCTTCCCTTTCCTTCCTTCCTTCGTTCCTTCCTTCCTTCCTTTTTCTTTTCTTTTCTTTCTTTCTTTTTCTTTTTGTCTTTTTCTTTCTCTGTCTCTCTCTTTCTTTTCCTTCCTTCCTTACCCCCTCCCTCCCTCTCTCATTCTTTTCTTTTTCCTTCCTTCCTTCCCTCCTTCCCTCCCTCCCTGCCTCCTTCCCTCCTTCCTTCCTTCTTTCTTTCTTTCTTTCTCTTTCTTTCTTTCTTTCCTTTTTCTTTCTCTGTCTCTTTCTTTCTTTTCCTTCCTTCCTTATCCCCTCCCTACCTTGCTCGTTCTTTTCTTTTTCCTTCCTTCCTTCCTTCCTTCCTTCCTTCCTTCCTTCCTTCCTTCCTCTTCTTTTCTTTCTCTTTCTTTCTTTCTTTTTGTCTTTTTCTTTCTCTGTCTCTTTCTTTCTTTTCCTTCCTTCGTTACCCCCTCCCTCCCTCTCTCGTTCTTTTCTTTTTCCTTCCTTCCTTCCTTCCTTCCTTCCTTCCTTCCTTCCTTGCCTCCCTCCCTCCCTCCTTCCTTCCTTCCCTCTTTCTTCTTGAGAGAGGGTCTCACTCTGTCACCCGAGCTGGAGTGCAGTAGACTGGTCATATAGCTTACTACGGCTTGTGTGTGTGTGTATGTACAGATAGGGTGTCACTGTGTTGTTCAGGTTGGTCTCAAACTCCTGGCCCCAAGCGATTCTCCCACCCCAGCCTTCCAAAGCAATGAGATTATAGGTGTGAGCCACACACCCAGCCCCATCCTCTCTGTTTCTATCCCAGTGGAGGGAATGCCAATGCTCTGACACCCCTCCTGACCTTTCCACCTTATTAACAATCCCTGGAAAGTGGGTGGCTTATCTGATTGGTACATTCAGGACAGGATACTGAGAATGCCCTGATCTGCTCTGGCTCCGATGGGCAGCCTGTGCCCTGATGCAAGCGGGAATCCTCCTGCTCCTGCAAGGACTCTGCCTGGGATGGAGGACAGCGCCTGCTGTCCAAACTGCGCAGCAGCAGGTTCCCTCTGTCTACTATGCCTGGGGTTCAGAGGCCTAATGTGTGGCAGATTTGTAAACAGCCTGTCCTCCATCCATAATGAGCAACACTCCATGCAAGTGTGTTTGTTTGTACGCATGCTCAGAGGCAGCCCAAGGCTGCTACTTGGCAGTTGGAGTTTATGGAACATTTGGTTGCCAGGCAGTTAGATGGTCAGCAGCTAAACTTGGCAGAGGAACTACTGTTTTCAGTGGTTTCTCCCTCCTCTGAATTACTTTCTTAAAAATAAAATTTTAAACATAAGCCCTAAATTTTACGCCAAGCCGCAGAGTTCAATTTAGCATTTTGGGGTAGTTATTTTAATTTATTTTTACCTTATATTCTTCAACACGCAATCAGGAGTAGAACACCAGGAATTGAGCATTATCCTTGCATGACAGATGTGAATTAAAAAAAAAAATAAACAATTTCTTTTAAATCTTACTTTTATAGAACGAGTGACTATCTTTCTTTACAGTAGTCATTTATTTCAAGATGACACTATCCCTCAAAAAATAATTTAAGACATCTCTTGGGCTTTTCATGAGGTTGTTTATAAGCTAACACACAAAAGAAGTGTAATTCTTTTATTATCTCACTGGTTTTTTTTTTTAAATAGATAAAACGTTTTCCTTGATCACCTTTTCCCCAAATTAAATATGACCTTAAAATTTTTCATAAAAAGACTTTTAAAAAATCATTCTTTCTAAATCATTTAATTAAAAGGATGAGGCAGTCTCTGAAAATAACTATCAAGGGATTCACATACATATTCTGAAGACATTGCAATTATATAAGTAAGTTCATGGATTTTTATGTAAAAATACAAGTCCCATGACCTTGTAGATGAACTTCATAAACTTCACAGACTCCCTTGCAGTCAGTGGCAGAAGCTACCCATATGTGATATTTCTGGTTCTGACTACTTTATCTAAAAAATATTAGAGAAGCAAACACAGAGGAGATCACTTAGAAGAATGGTTAAGTAAATTCTCTTAAGTAAGTTGAGAAGAAACCTAGGATAATATTTAAATCAATGCCATGGAACACTTTTGACACGTAGTACTTTGTTCTATACTCATCAGGAATAGGATGGGAGCATAAGAGCTGGTGACAATTAGGGACCATCTGACCTTCTTTCCTTCGGGTCCAGGGTACCATTGGGCAGGTTGTGCACTGCACAACATCATGGCAGATGGCCCCTCTTAGAGTTGCATGGAAACAACTGTAATGGCCGCCCTGGAATGTCTGGACAGCTACCTCCAAATAAACTCACATTGGTAGAGATGTGCGATGGCAACAGGAACTCTAAAAGTCACAGGGGCAGGTTGGAAAACTTCCTTTGTCAGGAAGGTCAGAAAAATTCTTAAGAGCTTGACAGTTTCACAGTAAGTGTGAAAGGGACCTCCATGGCTTAGTGGTTCAGAGCTTGGGCTTGGAGTTTGAACACACTTGGTTTTTAATCCGACTCTCCCACTTTGTAGCTCTATGACCTTGGGTAAGTTCTCATCAGTGAAAATTTTTGTTTGTTTTGAGACAGGTTCTCACTTTATCACCCAGGCTGGAGTGCAGTGGCACGATCACAGCTCATTGCAGCCTCGAACTCATGGACTCTGGCGATCCTTCCATCTCAGCTTCCTGAGTAACTGGGACCACAGGCATATGCCACCACGCCTGGCTGATTTTTTCAGTGAAAATTGAAGAACAATACGGAATATTCAACAGGCTTTCTGTGAGGATCTAATGAGACAATGTCTGCAAAGCAGGTCTGGCACATCACAAGTGTTTAAGAAGGGTAACATTTTGTTATTTTCACAGGCTGGAGAATCTGCTAACTTCCTGGGCCACTTGGCTCAGAGAGCCTAGGATCCCATCAGCAATAGCTGTCACCGGGCTGCTGACGGTTGCTCTTAATATTGCATTTTTCACAAGGCACTTTCAAAAGTGCATTCATTAAAACCATCGCCTTGGAGGTGGTAGGGGCAGAAGATTACATAGCTTGTGGTAATGCAGACTGATACAGAATAGAAATGGCTTCCCGTGGGTAAATAACACATGAAACATCCAACCCTCCCCAGGGGTTAACATGGCAGGGCGCACATGAAACTCCTCTTGGTTCTGCCTGAAGATCTGAAGTCTTCCTACACTACTCAGATGATTGTCTTTGCTTTCTGGTTATTAAAATATCACAAGGGGTCCCTCAGAGAAATAAAAAGAAGAGGTCACCAGGGCCGGGGAGATGGGGAGTGGAAAGAAGAGACTTAAAAGTGCCTTATCAACATGACTCACCCAGGCAGCCAGGAGGTTTGTTTGAGCCATGGAATAATATTTATCCTGCATGCCACTGACCAAGTTCAGCTGCCTTTGATCTGTTTCTCACTGCAGATTTTTTTTTCTTTTTTTTTAAAGTTTTAATTCCTTCTGCCTAGAGGGTAACAAACAAGTAATGAACTTGGTAGTGAATTCCTAAAGAATTCAGAGGATTAAATATGCCCGCAGGACTCAGAATCCCTCTGACCTCATCCCAGTTTCTCTTTCTGGACTCACCTGTCCATAGTTAGCACAGAAACATAGCATTTCACTGGGTCCTACTTAATCTTTTCTCAAATCCAGAATTGTTTTACATTCAGCACGCAAGGGCAGTCTGGCTAAATTCAGATCAT
>NW_012106130.1:1143808-1197596 GCF_000951045.1 Mandrillus leucophaeus | reverse complement strand
GCCCGGCTAATTTTTTTGTATTTTTAGTAGAGACGGGGTTTGACCGTGTTAGCCAGGATGGTCTCAATCTCCTGACTTCGTGATCCGCCCGTCTCGGCCTCCCAAAGTGCTGGGATTACAGGTGTGAGCCACCGCACCCGGCCTCGTGATGCATTCTTTTTAAAAATTTCAATAATACATTTTCTTTAACCCAGTACATCCAAAATATAATAATCTCTTCAGGTAATTGATATTAAAATTATCAATGATAAATGCCTGATAATATATTCATAACATATTTCATGTTCTTTTTTTGATACAACATCTTTGATTTCCAGAGTATATTTCCCCCTACAGTGCTGTTCAAGCGGTAAGTGCCTACTGTATTGGCCAGAGCAGTTATAGGTTAAGAAATGGAACTTCAAAGATTAAAACTTTTTGCCTGCGATCACGCAGCCAGGGCTTCTCCAATAAAATTCAAACACGTCAGTCTGACACCTGGGCAGATGTAGATCATGACTGTATTTTATTTTTAGGCTTCTTCTAAAATATTTCTTATCTCAAGAAGGTGTTTTTGTTTTTTAAGTTTCCTGAATGTGTTTCTTGATATTTTGGACATGGGAAAGTGATGCAGATAGGACCTGAAGTCAACGAGGTTTCTCAGCCAGTAACGCTGGCGCTGGTTGCTGGTATGTCCTGGTTTCCTTATCTCATGAGCCAAATGCCCTGTGGGACTGAGAGGAGACTAAGGAATTCTCTTTCCAAGCCCACCAGGCAGTATCTGTGTAAAAGGTAAAAAAAAAAAAAATCTGCACAAACACAGCAGCACGTTCCTTGTGGGTGGTTGGGCAGGCGCCAGAGATCACCAGAAACCTTTGTAAAAAATGGTGAAGGTCAAGGAGTTGGAGCCAGACTACCTGGAGTTAAACAGCTAAACCTTAGCAGGGTTGACTTTTATGCTACTCTGGGCAGACTACGGCTCTGACAGATGGGACCCTAAAGGGACGATCCTCAGGCAGCAGCTTTTTTCACATGACTGCCCCAACCTCTGACTAGATCGTATGTGACTCTGACATTTTCCTGTGCATAGGAAAAACCCTCTCCCCAGCGAAGACAGTGCTGGGATAGTTCAAAAAGAACTCAACTAGAAAACTGTTTCCTTGAGACCCTTTGTGGATCCAAGGTGCAAACACCACAGGACCCTGGTGACAAAGTGTGGCAGTACTTCCTGGGTCCTGGTCCAAGGAGGACTTGGTGGAGAGACAGGTTCTCAGGTTGGATTTGGGTTGCGGTTCTGACTTCTTCACCTAGAGCTGTGTGACCTCTAAGGCTTTAGTTTTCTCTCCTGTTAAATGGGCATGACAGTCCTCATTCCATTGGATTGTGGCTAGGCTCAGTGAGATTGCCCATGTAAAGTACAGGCACAGCCCCAGGCATACGAAGGGGGCACAGCAGACATTAGCTCTTATTATACATCAATATTACTACTTCAGACACATTTACAATTACAAACACCAGAGACATTTACACTTCTTCTCTTTCAGAGAGTTACTACTCTCTCTCCACTAAGTCCTCCTGGGACTGGAAGGAATCAGCCTCAGAGCAGACCTCTGCGCTCAGGAGAATGCGGGTCTTCCCGGAGGCAATGGTGCTGCTTCCACAAGTGGAAGAGAACAGTGAACGTCAACCGCTGGGAGCCAAGCAGGAAGAGGAAAAATACAGCTAAAAACACTGGCAACCAGCGGAGAGTCTCACACATAGGCACATACGGGGCACCACCAGAGAAAACTGGGGAGGATTTGGAGATGAGGCTGACAAACTCTACAGGCGAAGACCTGCTGCCATTGCCCTTTGGGCTATTGGTGTAAATGTGGTATTGGCTGGGCACAGTGGCTCATGCCTGTAATGCCAGAACTTTGGGAGGCCGAGGTGGGCAGATCATCTGAGGTCAGAAGTTCAAGACTAGCCTGCCCAATGTGGCAAAACCCCGTCTCTATTCAGAATACAAAAAATTAGCCAGGCGTGGTGGTGGGTGCCTGTAATACCAGCTATTCGGGAGGCTAAGGCGGGAGAATCCCTTGAACCCAGGAGGCAGAGTTTGCAGTGAGCCGAGATCATGCCACTGCACTCCAGCCTGGGCAACAAGAGCTAAACCCCATCTCAAAAACAAAACAAAACAACAACAAAAAATGTGATATCAGTGATACTCCCAGGTGGGTCCTGGGTGCCTGAAAACTAGCTTCCATGGGGTGGCAGGTGGAGGGAAGGAAGGTCCCCTTAGCAAAAGCAGACACGCTAAAAAATAAAAATAAAAAAATTAAAACCACCCTGGTTTTGGGTTTGTATTCAGGCTTGGACCTTTTGCTGACTCTTGGCCCCATAATTAGTTTTCCTCTTTGTTGGCGTTGATACTGATGAAGTCAGCAACATAAAGGTGAATTCAAAAAGCAAAACAAAATTGAAAAGGAAATACCATAGAAGTTACAACATGTATCCTAAGATCTCGAAAACTGAGTCTAAAATGGTCTTGGTTAGTGTGGCTTACAGGTCACATAAACCCAAGGTTCTTTTTTCAATGTTCTCAACTGCATTTTGGGTTTAAGGCTGGACCCAGCAACTAAGACTCCAGGGTGGAGACAAATTGGCAATACTGGTGAGTCAGCTGAGAATGTGCCTCCACTGTCAGAACCTGAGGAAACATCGCATGTAGGGGAAGGATCATGAGTTTTTGGTGCCAGACAAATCTGCTTTCAAATCCTCACTCTGCTGCTTATTAGCCATGTGACTTCCTACAAATGACTTACATCTCCCGAATTCAGATCCTTGCTCAGTGAATGAGAGGTGTTAGAGTTTAGTTAGTGGTCAAGAGCTCAGGTTCTCAGGTTGGACTTGGGTTGCGGTTCTGACTTCTTCACCTAGAGCTGTGTGACTGCTAAGGCTTCAGTTTTCTCTCCTGTTAAATGGGCATGACAGTCCTCATCCCATTGGATTGTTGCTAGGCTCAATGAGACTGCACATGTAAAGTATAGGCACAGCCCCAGGCATACGAAAGGGGCACAGCAGACATTAGCTCTTATTATACATCAATAACGCTTCTTTTTTTTTTTTTTTTTAAATACAGAGTTTTGCTCTGTCGCCCAGGCTGGAGTGCAATGGCATGATGTCCGCTCACCACAACCCCCGCGTCCTGGGTTCAAGTGATTCTCCTGTGTCAGCCTCTCGAGTAGCTGGGATTACAGGCATGCACCACCACACGCAGCTCATTTTTGTATTTTCAGGAGAGACAGCGTTTCACCATGTTGGCCAGGCTGGTCTCGAGGTCTTGAACTCCTGACTTCAGGTGATCCTCCTGCCTCGACCTCCTAAAGTGTTGGGAATATAGGCGTGAGCCACCGTACCCGGCCAATAACACTTCTTATACATAACAAGTGCTAGTGAAATGTAGTTGCTTCTGTCTCTTATCCACACTCTACCCCAGCATGATCACCTTTGGTTGCAGGTCACACACAAGAGTCTTCTGTCCTGCTCCTCATGTTATCACTGCGTTGCTCTTTCTACTTTCTCACTCAACAACTCAGGACTGGCCCATGAACTAAACACCTGGAAGGAATGGACATCAGAGATGATCTGCTAGCACGAGGAAACCAAAGCTCTGGAAACGGACAGTTGACCATCTAGAGTTGAGCAACCAGCCAGTTGTCGCATTCCGGCCTGTATCCAGGTTTAGCCAGCGACTCCCTGCTGCTGGCTGGGAAATCTTGAAGGAATTGTGTCATGCTACTGTTGTGAAAACAAACACAAATCAAAAAAAAAAAAAAAAAAGGTTGTTATGGAATCTAAGGATGAATAGCTGGAATCATTTATTTATTATAAAATAACTAGCCCCACATGCTAACAGTTATTTTCAAGATTCTGAAATTAGGCAAGACTTAGTAATATATCTCCTTCATTATCAACATCAATGGAAGGTTTATTATTTTAAATTAAGTTTTGTTTTGCTTTGAAAGTACTGTCTGGCATGCCCAGAATATTTATGCCAGTAAACCCTGTGTTTCCATGCATGATGAAGACGGTTTGTGTTAAATATCTTTGGCAACCAACCTCCACACTGACGGGCGAGACCAGAATGAACAGGGAACTGGTCAACCTGTTCACCGGTGTTTTTGTTTTGTTTTGTTTTGTTTTGTTTTGTTTTTCCCGAGACGGAGTTTTGCTTGGTCACCTAGGCTGGAGTATGGCGTTATCTCGGCTCATTGCAACCTCCACCTCCTGGATTCAAGCCATTCTCCTGCCTCAACCTCCCAAGTAGCTGGGATTACAGGTGCTTGCTACCATGCCCGGGTAATTTTTGTATTTTTAGTAGAGATGGGGTTGCATCATGTTGGCCAGGCTGATCTTGAACTCCTGACCTTGTGATCCACCTGCTTCAGCCTCCCAAAGTGCTGGGATTACAGGCGTGAGCCACCGTGCCCAGCCCACCAGTGTTTTTTATGGGCTCTCTAAACTTGAGTGGAGCTCAGCTTTTCAGGTAATGTTCTGGGCTGCTCTATGACCTTGTTCTCACAGGGGTGCCATATGACCTCCAAGGTAGGCACCACCATTTCTGGAACTTGGATTCCTTATAACCTCTTCAAGATGAAGCCAGAGACATTAACACTTCTTCTCTTTCAGAGCACATTCTTTTTTCTTCTTTTTCTTTTCTTTTCTTTTTTTTTCTTTTTTCTTTTTTTGAGATGGAGTCTTGCTCTTGTCACCCAGACTGGAGTGCAGTGGTGTGATCTGGGCTTACTGCAACCTCTGCCTCCCGGGTTCAAGCTATTCTCCTGCCTCAGCCTCCCAAGTAGCTGGGACTACAGGTGCCCACCACCACACCCAGCTAATTTTTTTGTATTTTTAGTAGAGATGGGGTTTCACCATGTTGACCAGGCCGGTCTCGATGACCTCAGGTGATCCACCTGCCTTGACCTCCCAAAGTGCTAGGATTACAGGTGTGAGCCACGGTGCCCGCCCTCAGAACATGTTCTTGATATTGAACTGCTCAGTGTTGGAAGGCAGCAGTGTTGGATCTCAACTGCTGAAATTTCTGAGCAAGCAGGATGAGGACAAGATTCTCTTGCTTCCTGCCCTCTTTCTGGTGTCTCAGGGAGGTGCCCTGTCATGGGACCTTGCAAAGTTCTGCTATGAAAGATTGGTGCTTTGTTTCTCCAAGTGAGAAATCATGTATGCTCTTGATAAAATATTCAAACAGTATGAAAAGATATTTTTTTAAAAAATCTAACATTCTACTTCCTGGTGATAACAACTGTTAATATTTTGAATATCCTTATGGACTTTTAAAATGCATACATGCACAATTTAACAAAAGAGAAACTTTGCTGTTCATCCTGTTTTGTAATAAGTTTTTTCTCCTATACCATGGAGGCCTTTACATAACAATATCATTACTTTTAATGACTGCCTGGAATTTCTTTGTTCTCTTTTTTGACAGATACCCTTTTTAGGATGTTTCTAAATTTTTGGTTTTAATAAATAATGCTGTCTGTGTTGATGAATATTCTTCCACATACATTCCAGTAATTTTTCTTGGGTCAAAGGGCAACACATTTAAACTTTGCATACATTGCCAAATTACCTTCTGGAATGGTTCTAGAAATTTTTATTCTCACCAACAATTCATGAAAATCACAATCATAGGATATTTTTCTAATTATATTATAATAGGGTAAAAGAAGCAGATGATATCCACCAACAGAGAAATGAAGTTCCTTCTCCAGCCCCCTAATTCTTCATCGAGTCTTCCTTGAACCCCACCTCCAACCGAGAAATCTCGCATGACCTGGTGGAATCGAGATTAAAAAAAATTATCATAACATGAGCAAAAAATGCAAACCTTCTTAACATAGATGGAAAAAACCCAGGAAAACCCTATTAGAGTATTAAAAGAAAAACAGAAAAGGATGGGAGAGATTTTATCCAAGTGAAAACTCTCTTTGCTTTGTTTTGAAATTTGGTTCTTTAAAGGCAGGACCGTATCATGGCACTAACATATACGTTTAATTATTTTACATGTCCTATCTTGGAAGTTCTGGATAATATTGTAAGAATCCAGCCAGCTTTACAGAATATGATTTTCGGATGTACCACAAACATTTGGCCTTATGGATCATACCAGATAATTCCTTTGACAGTTTTATTTTTTTTCATTATTTTTAATTTTCAATTTATTTTTAGAGTCAGGGCCTTGCTCTGTTGCCCAGGCTGGCGTGCAGTGGTGCAATCACTGCTCACTGCCGCCTTGAACTCCTGGGCTTAAGTGATCCTCCCACCTGAGCCTCCTGAGTAGCTGGGACTTACAGGTGTGTGGCCACCGTGTCTAGTTAATTTCAGTGTTATTTTTTAGAGATGGGGTCTTGCTATGTTGCCCAGACTGGTCTTGAAATCCTGGGCTCAAGTGATCCTCCCACCTTAGCTTCCTGAGTAACTGGGACTACACACATGCACCACTGTGCCAGTTAATTTTTTTTTTTTTTTTTTCGTAGCGATTGGGTTTGAACTCCTGGGCTCAAGCAATCCTTTTGTCTCAGACTCCCAAAGCACTGGGACTACAGGTGGTGAGCTACTGTACCTGCTCTTTGAGAATTTAAAAAATGATCAGAAAAATGAGGATTCCAGAAATAGAAGGATTCAATGAATAGAAAAGGAAAATAGTAATAAAAAAGTTTCTTTTCTTAGAAGTGGTTAGGTCTATTTTTATTGTTTGCCTATGAGCACAGGATGTTTTCGATAATGGGAATAAAAACGGTATCTGAGATTTTGCTACCGTTTTAATTTTCCCAAACCATGTGCACACAGATTCAAGAAGAATATGAAGGGACAATAAGCCAGGGTGGCTCTTCACATTTAGATAAGAAAAAAATGCCATTTATGTGATAAAGGACTTGAGACCTCCTTTTAGGGACAAAGCTGCTGGACTTCGTGAGACCTCTCAGAGCCTAAGCGCACCCGGAGATAGAGGCACTACCTTTTGCTCTTCTAGAAGTGTCATGAAGAGAATGGGGAGGTGTTTCCCCACTGATGAAAGGTTCTTCAGATTGCACGGAAGGACCCCATTATAGGGCAGCTTGCTGTTCTTGAACGCAGATACATCTTGGGTTTAATCATGGCCCCTGAATACCAACACCCATGCTAAATACCTGATATGTCAGGTGTTTAGGGCAACTGGATGAAGACGATATTCTGTTCTGCCAATGACAGAAATGAGAGAGAAATTCTAATGTACCTTCTGTCCTTATCAGTACAGGTCTGGGGCCATTTCAATGTTTTCAGTAGTTAATTCTTTCCTTTCGCATCTCTATGTCTGCCTTTCTTTGGTATAGGCGAGACCATCACACTCATCAGAGGCTTCTTCAACTCAGGTCATGTGGTGCTAGATACCCACTCTCTCATTACTTCCAGCCCTCACCGATGCCCCTCGATCCCTTCACCTCACCGGTCATTGCTACCTCCCCGTCTGATTTCCAGGAGTAAATTTCAGAGATCTGTAGCAAGCTCAATGAAGCCCACTTTAAGAAACATTTATTAAATTCTTACCATTTGCCAGGCACTGTATGGGGCTCTGGGGAATCTCTTTTTCTCAAGGCAACGTGTAATTGGGGAGATAAGCACATATGCAAATAACTGTAGTATAATTACAAGAAGATGTGCACCAACATTTCTGGCTTTTGCCATAAGGCTACTAGAATCCCAGTGATTGTTTGTTTCAGCTTTTCCTGATTGGAAAAACGATGTTGTATGTCCCTACATAGCTAGCTGTAGAGCTTGAACTACATCCTATAGTAATAAGGAGGTCAGAGTTCAGTGACTGATCACTCTGGTGATGTGTAATGGATGGACTTGACAAGGACAAAATTGGGTGCAGGAGGACGCGTTCGTTGCACTCTTCTTGGAAGCTGATATGCAGCTAAGCTAGGGTATTGGTTGACAGCAGGGGAAGGGGACTTAGGATGTATTTAGGAGGTGAATCAAAGCACTCGCCGGCTGGTTAGCAGTGTGGTGGCACGAAGCAAGTGCAATGACCGGTGGAGTGTACCTGCAACCAGGTAATGCACGCGGGTACCATAACCCAGCCCCTTGAGACAGAAAATATAGAAGGAATACAAATCGTGGGAAACTGAGGGACATGCTAAAATGAAAATATCACACAGTGGTTGTAAACATCAGTCAGAAACTCAGGGGCTGAAATGGAAATGGAATTACTCACCCTTTACATGTGAATGACTCCCCCATCTATGAGATTAGGTGAGCTCAGCCAAGGGAAGTATACCATAAAAAAGGGACAAGAGGCCGGGCAGGGTGGCTCATGCCTGTAATCCCAGCACTTTGGGAGGCAGGCAGATCACGAGGTCAGGAGATCGAGAGCAGCCTGGCTAACATGGTGAAACCTCATCTCTACTAAAAATACAAAAAATTAGCTGGGCGTGGTGGTGGGTGCCTGTAGTCCCAGCTACTTGGGAGGCTGAGGCAGAAGAATGGTGTGAACCTGGAAGGCGGAGCTTGCAGTGAGCCGAGATCGCGCCACTGCACTCCAGCCTGGGCGACAGAGCAAGACTCCGTCTCAAAAAAAAAAAAAAAAAAAAAAGAAGGGATAAGAACCTGACCCCAGAGAAGACCAGCATTTCATGGGATAGGGAAGAAAGAGGAGCCCACAGAGGAGGAGGAGAAGAAACAGAGCTCAGAAAGGTGCACGGTTCCAGAAGGATCTGAGAGTCTCCAGAAGGATCTGAGAGTCTCCAGGAGCAGGAAGTGGCCACCCGGTCAAATGAGGCAGCTATTCAGTAATACAAGGATTATGATGAAGTTCGCTGAGTGTCCTTAAGAAAGGCATAGCCAGTGGAGATAGGAGGCAGTGGGGCCTCAGGGGGTAAGAGTGGCTGAGTGAGGTTCAGAGGGGAAGAGTGGCTGAGTAGTGAGGGAGAAAAGCTAAAAGAGTGACCGGCAGTTCAGAATTTTTTGACATTTGGATGAGAAGGGGGTTGTCATCAAGAAAGGGTAGTAAAGTCAGGGAACTTATTTTTATTTTAGAGAATCAGATGAGAACTATTTGAAGAATTTTATAGGCCGAGGGGAAACCAGAGGAGGTTAGAAAGACAGGGAGAAAAGGAGCACTGGAAAATCTGGAGAGAGGAGGGTTGAGCCAGTCCGGGAGGAGGGCTGGGTGCAGGGCCCCGGGGTTGTTCAGCTTTATTCTCTGATACTGGAAGTAGGACAGGTGTGGGTGTGGGTGGGTTTGTAAGCCAAGGGCCAGGAACCAAGGCAGCTCACAGCCAGAGGGCTCGGTTTCCCCCACAAGCACGAAGCCATGGCCTTGGATGACACTGATGGGCCTGAGGGTGTGTTGTTCTACTCAGAGGGGCGGACATGTGGGATCTTGATTTAGAGCTTGGTTCCACTCTTCTGTGGAAATGCATTTCACCTCCAGAAAACTTGGGAAGATGCGGAATAGTCCCGGAGAGAACTGGCAACAGCCCCATGGCCACAATGGGCCGCAGAGAATGCGCTGAGACACAGAGGAGGTGCCTGTGGTTAGCTGACTTCCCAGAGCCTCCTCCCCACACCTTCAGTCAACCTCTCACAGCCTCCTCCCCACGCAGTCAGCCGACCAGAGCCTCCTCCCCAGGCCATCAGCCGACCAGAGCCTTCTCCCTAGACCTCAGCTGATCTCCAACAGCCTCCTCCCCACGTGGTCAACTGACCTCCCAGAGCCTCCTCCTCAGAGGGTCAGCTGACCTCCCAGAGCCTCCTCTCCACGTGGTCAGCTGACCTCCTAGAGCGTCTTCCCCTAGTGCAGCCGAAGGAAGGTGTACTCTGCCCCAAGGCTCGGGTACTTGTGAACAAACACATCAAAAGGCTAGAGGAGCAGAAAAATTCGGAATCCTTGCCCATACCTGTATGTCAAGCAGAGTAGAGGGACGAAGCATGATGAAGACTGTCCTTGCCACTCAGATCCCTCCTTACAAAGTCATGGGGCAAATGGGTATAAATAATCAGAAAGTCAATGTTTTTGTTTAGTTTTGTTTGGGCTAGTCAGGCAGAGTTAAAATCATTTTCATAGCCTGTTGGACTTAGAGGGTGGAAAGGAAACTAAGAATGCTGCCCTCTACCCTCTTAAGGATCTGCATTAAAGGCCATTCCATGCCCTCCTTTGTAATGCATTCCAGTGTCTCACAATCCTCAGGAATTTTCATCTTAATGTCAGGCTTCAAAAGAACAATGTTGAAAAATTATATTAGAGAGTTCAAAAAGAAAATGAGAAAGAGAAGGATTCATTTCTTTTTTCGCTGCTTCAGAATTCTCCCTGTGCTTCCAATTGGACATGCTATTCTCCACTGCCTGGAGGCACGTCAGAAAACCATTAAGCAGTTTTGATGTGCTCAGTTAAAGGTCTATTGTGTTTCTCCCCAAACACAGCTACATTTTAGAGGCTAGCGTAGTTAGCTTTCTTTCCGGGTATGTGTGTCTTTGCACACAAATCTACGTAAATATGTGGTAGAGTATGTATATATCCCACATGCTAGTAAACTTTTATCTTTATAAAATTATTTGAAAACTCTAAGAAGGGCGAGTGTTACTAAAATCTAGGGTCCATAAGCAAAGTCAGTTTTGCCCCTGAGGAGTTGAGATACGTGAGTCAATTCTAGTGCTATATTTTTGTAATAATTGTTGAATATTGTGATTTTTGTGGTGGTGGTGGTTATTCTCTGCTTAGATCTAAGAAGATTCTGAAATTTATTTATGTTCACCCCACTTCTAGTCTCTTTCCACAGACAGTATGTTTCAGACTTAGAAGGAAAATACAAAGATTTGAGGTGGCGGCTTTTCATTTTGATGTTTCCAGTGAGGCATGTGTATTGCTCTGGTTGGTTTATCACATTGTGAAAAATATGCATCATTTGGGAACTGTGTTATTGGTTCTTATAGCTCAATCTCCTTTTTCTTTCTGGTTATATTAAGACTAAGAAGAATATGTTCATTCTGGATAAATACAGAGCAAGAGAATGTATGCCCCAGAGCTGCAAAAATTCTTCAGAGAAAGTCATGTCCCCTGAACGTGCCTGTAGTCCCAGCTACAGGGGAGGGGGATGGGGGCTGAGGCAGGAGGATCATCTGAGCCTTGGGAGGTTGAGGCTGCAGTGAGCTGTGATCAGGCCACTGCACTCCAACCTGGGCAACAGAGTGAGACCCTGTCTCAAAAAAACAATACAAATAAAAATAAAATGATTTTCCATCCACTGGATTGGTAACAGGTAAAATGCTCAAAAGAGAGAGATTAAGACTCAAAATTATCTGAGGATGATTTTGAAGGCATGATAAAAGCATATTCATTCATGGCCTTTACAAAAAATAAAATAAAAAATAATAATAATAATAAAAAGAAAGTCATGTCCCCTACCAATTTTTCCAGGGTCAGAGAATATGCCAATTATTTATAGACCACTCTAAAGTTACCTGATGTGTTTAAAGTGGAAATTGCCTGCAGTTTGCTGTGATTTCTTTAATAATCTGTATGCTGCCTTCTATCTCAGCTATGGTTTGGATGTTTGTCCCCTCCAAGCCTCATGTCAAAATCTGATCTCCAGTGTTGGCAGAGCGGGGCAGGGTAGCAGGGGCAGTGGCGCTAATAGTAGCTGTTTGGGTCATGGAAATGGATCCATCGTGAATGGATTAATGCCCTCCCTTGTGGGTGAGTTCTCTTTCCTGTATAGTTGGTTACTAAAAGAGCCTGGCACACCCCTCTGCCCCATCTTTCTCTTGATTCCTCTCTCTCCATATGATCTCTGCACATGCCAGCTCTCCTTCACTTTCCACCACGAGTGGAGGCAGCCTGAGGCCCTCACTAGATGTCCAATCTTGCACTTTTTCAGACAACTGAATTGTGAGTGAAATAAACCTTTTCTTTTTATAAGTTTTATAAGTTTTATTCAGGTATTCCTTTATAGCAATACAAATGGACTAAGACAATCCCTAATTATTAAAACAACGAATTAGGGATCTAGCGTTCTAATTGCATTTGTAACCAGTCAAATGTGACAGAATTCTTGGACTTCCTAGTGGTTAAAATAATCTGTTATAAAATTGTCATTTGCTTGGTTCTCCAAGGACTCACTGCTAGGCCGTGTCCTACCGAGTTCATTTGTTCAGCATTTGGTGAACATAGTTTCTCCAGGTGGTTTGAAGATTCCATATGAACTAAGTCCAACAATCCAATCAGGGGTACCAAGCCAGCTTCAGAGTCAACCATTCATTCATTCCGTGCATATGTCTTAAGCACCTGTTATGTATGATCGGGAGCAAAACAAGGCATTTTCTCCTTGGGTTAATCTCACCTTTCATCTCCATATTTTCAAGGTTGAAATTAACATATATTCAGCTCTCATTTTCTGAGTACCAACTGTGTGAGGGGTGTGCTGTGAAGCACTAGGTGTGCGAAAATTAGTCATGCCCCTTACCCTCAAGGAGCATACATTTATAAAGAGCTCCCTAACTTCCCAATAATTTTCTTATGTCAGTACTCTTTAGAAGAAAAAAATAATTCATTGTGGTCTACTTGGTGGCCAAGTAATTTTGTTTTATCTTTTCAACTTCATACCTTATAACACATCTCTATGAGTGGAGAAAGTTCTTATGGGAATTCAATGATTTAATTTTTGGTTTGGACTAGCAAGAATATACATCTGATGATTAAGTTTGGATTTGGGACTAAAATATTCGTTTTGAAGACAGTACATACATGACTTTTTATTAGATTAAACTGATTCTAATTAGATCAGCCATCTCTTGACATAAAGAAGACAAATCTATTTTCTTTAAAATGTGGCAATTTCTAGGAAACTGGCCCCATAATTCTAAATTAAAAGCAGGTTTCCACAAGTTGGATTCACGCTTCCTTTAGCCTTTGGTATTATATTTGGTCTGTTTAGTTAGTTAAATAATGGTAACAAAAGAAGACAGAATAGATGACGTTAAATAATGGGAAATTTAAGAGAGTAATTATGGTATTAGGTTGGGCCAGAAGGTGAGGGTTGTAAGTAATAAGATACCTGCTTTTTAAACAAAGTGTTATGTTTCTATTTGGCATGGCCCCTCTTGGATAAACTGTATATTTTATCCCATTCACATAAGCAAGAGAAAGTGAACTGTGAGGATAATGTTGGTTGAGACGTTTATAGGTTCTAAGATATCTTGTATGAAGTTGCTTAACTTCCTGTTTGAAGTGAAGGTGTTAAAATGCCAGTAAAATAAAATATTACACTAAGTGACTCAGGTATGAGGAGGTACAAAAAGCTTGGAAGTTTACTTTCTATGAGTCCAATGTAGGAGTAATCGACTTACTAAGTGGACACCTTGGATGAAAAAAAAAAAATCACAGAAAAGAACCTACAGGCAAATGAGTCCTAGGAACTTTTTATTTTATCTGAAAGACATAAATAATGGAACTCTGTTGGCTATGCTAGAAGGAGCTGTCTCCAATGATGAGTGAAGTGATTACTCACTGGAGAGCTCTTTCATGCCCCTAACTTCAACATAGGAAGGGACCACTTTTCAAAATGTTGATGAAAAGAGAGAAATATGTAAGAGAGAGATGGATTCTACTCAAAGTTTTCTAGTTGAGTGATATTTTCTAGCCCATCTCTAAACATCATCTTCCCTAAGCCTTCTCTTCAACTGAAAGGCTCAAGCTAAAGAGGCGGTGGTGAGTTTTATGTGAGATTATTCTATATTCTAAGTCATCAAATGCTCCTTTGATAACTTAGATCTCTGGGTCAGTTAATTGCCCTCGTCACAAGGTTTTCATCCATAGCATCAATTTCCTGACTAGGTGCCATTATTTACTTATTCATAATACAGATAACTTAGTATGTACTTTAGTACATAGTAATTGGGTTAAAGTCTTTATACAAATGTTCTTATTTAATCTTTAAACATTAAGCCCATGAAGTATGGGCTCCCCAATTTTACTGTTACTCCCCAGTTTTAGAAATGAGGAGATGGGCTTAAAAAGGTTAAATCATTTGTCCAAGTTTACAGACTGGGTAGGAAAATAAATTAGGTTAAAATGAGAACAAACTGACTCCAAGAACCCACACTCATGAATTTCTCCATCTAATGTCTCCAGAATGCTCCCAAAGTTGAATTTCAAAAAATCTCATTCATTATTTGGGAGAAGCTGGTAAGGTAGCTCAAAAAAAGTAACTGAGGGATGAAGCAGTAAAATGTCCCTGAGCTTACACCTAGCTTGAGGCAGTGCTGAATCTGAAATGCAAATCTCTTATGGGTGTTTATGGGCTTATCTCCTGCAGATGCATTTTGCTGAACTAAGCTTATACAGTCTTGGTCTGTGGATTGTGAATCAAAGCTGATAACACAACTGGGTATGAATCAAAGAAGTGTATCTTTGCCTACAGTTGCTTCTCTGTTTTTTTCGGAGAAGATCAGACCACTTTTCTTCCTGTCCCCTGCTGCCTTCTCAGGACAATGGTCCTTTACAGATGAGTTTGTGGATGTCTTTATCTAAAAGACATTCCCCCTTGGTCCCATATCCTCCTAGACAGACTCTACCCAGCTGGCAAGGTTCCTTGCACATGTCGTCTGTCCCACAAAGAATTTCCTTATTGACTTCCCTTCCTCGTTTAGCCACTTCCTATCACAACCAGGTAAAATGATTTCTATTTTTTCTGGAGTTTTATAACATTTTTCCTATCACTTTCCGTGCCTATCTCCATGTGATCTTAGAATTATCTAGACACAGATCTCTCTCCTGTACTTCTATGGTGACCTTCTTGAAGACAGGATTTGTGTATCAGTCATCATAGAATCTCCGGTAGTGCCTGGTCCATTTACCTTCACTTACACAATAGGACTGTCAATATTTCATCAGAGGATGAATGCACAGAGGAAGGAAGAGCAGCTCACACCCTGCATCTCACTCTCTCTGCCTTGGTGGCCATTTCCCTATGACATCATGTTTCAGAAGTCATTTGAAACCTTGGTGCCTAATTAGGTAAAGTGGCTTCCTCTAATGTGTTAGGTTATGTATGTTCCATGAATCCCTGGAAATAGAGTCCTTCCTTAGTAAGGCACGGTGTCCTGTCTTAGTGAGACCTCCTCAACCTGCACCCCAAAGAACTCCATCCCAACAGTATGGAGAACATTTTTGTTTAAGTAGCTTTAACCTTCAGAAGTCAAAAATTATCTTGGAGGCCAAATAGTTCATTAACAAATAAGACCGAAGACTAGCCCTGGTCTTATCTTATTTGAGGTATAGAAATATCTTGTTTGGGGACCATTTTTCCTCAGTTAGGAGCAAAAAACTTTCATTTTCCTTCTTTGCTTTGAAGGAAGAAGTCTGTCATTTTTTTTTATTTAGAAAAATATATTTTTCCATACAAAACATGAATTAGCTTTGCTTTTGGGCCCTAAATGCCAAATATCAACCCCTCCACCTCCCCCAGCCTCCATCAATAAATCAGTTACATACGTTCTTTGCTGAAGCAGAAAATACCCAATCCAATTGAGCTGGCTGGTGTTGCCATTGGGATGTTAGAGCCAACTAGGGTGATACACGTCAGTTGAACTCATAAACTTGACTTGATTTGGAGTCGTTCCTCCACTACATTGGCATGCAACTTGCTCCTTCTTGCCATGTACTTCCCACTGGCTTGCAGCTTCGGAGTTTACAAGTGACTGATTTTTATGTACACAAAAAATCAAATAAGGCAACAGGGGAAAAAGAGAGAGATCTTTCTTCTCCAGGAAGTTCAGGTGAAGGCCAACATCCTAATCACTGTGATCCTGCAAAATCCAATGGCATTTTCCACAGGGTTGAGATTTTGAACTCAGTACGTTGGATAAATTTTTATTTATTTATTTATTTATTTATTTATTTATTTATTTATTGGGACAGAATCTTGCTCTGTTGCCCAGGCTGGAGTGCAATTGCATGATCTTAGCTCACTGCAGCCTCTACTTCCAAGAATCAAGCAGTCCTCCCACCTCAGCCTCCCAAGTAGGTGGGACTACAGATGCACACCACTACTCCCAGCTAAGTTATTTAAATTTTTTGTAGCAACAGGGTGTCACTATGTTTCCCAGGCTGGTCTTGAACTCCCAGTGTCAAATGATCCTCCCACCTTGGCCTCCCGAAGTGCTGGGATGTCCAGCCTTGGATGGATTTTAAGTCCACAGCATCCTGCTGGTCTGCATATCCCCAGTTGCTGGAGCAGTTCTCAATTTTCTCCTGGGTTTTCCGAGCAATTATATAGTGTAGTAATTAAAGCCGTCTTGCTTCCATCACTTTGGGGGCAGTTTTTCAACCTCGTGTATCTTCATTTAGCCATTCATTCCATCAGAAATACTTGCTGAGATCACAGACTGTGCAAAGTGTTGCAGGTGCTACAGACATGAGGATCTTGCTGTTGTTGGGGTTATTTTATAGAAGAAGGAGAAGATATAAATAAATAAATGACTGCAAGTCAACAAGATAAATGCTATTAATTCATCTTCATAAGTAATATAAACATAAAATAGACCAGGGTTACTTGGGTGTGACCTGTGGTGGGGGAGAATTCAATTGTCAGAGAAAGCTTTTAAAGAGACATTTTCAGAGCTGAGAACATGTGAGGACAGAGAAGCCATGAGCTGTTGCTGGGAATGGATTTTAGAAGGATAAGAATGGGAGCCAGAGAATAGCTAGGACGCTTCTTGGAGTAGTCAGACAAGGGAATACGGTGGCTAGGTTGAAGGGTAAGAGGTGGAGATGATTGACAGAAGCAAAGGAAGAAAGGATGAGTTTTAAAATTTTCTGTAATCCCAGCACTTTGGGAGGCCGAGGTGGGTGAATCACGAGGTCAGGAGATCGAGACCATCTTGGCTAACATGGTGAAACCCCATCTCTACTAGAAATACAAAAAATTAGCCGGGTGTGGTGGCGGGTGCCTGTAGTCTCAGCTGCTCAGGAGACTGAGGCAGGAGAATGGCGGGAAACCAGGAGGCGGAGCTTGCAGTGAGCCGAGATCGTGCCACTGCACTCCAGCCTGGGCAACAGAGTGAGACTCTGTCTCAAAAAAAAAAAAAAAAGAAAGAAAAGAAAGAAAGAAAGAAGAAAAAAAACCTAATTTTTACAATGGATCTTCCTCTCTAACACAATATTGAATCTGTTCCTAATTTTTCAAGTTTAGTGGGCCAAATCACACCCAGAAAAATCTTTCACTGTAGCCCTTTTGAAACACCATTCTCTACCCACCAATCCTGTGTGTCCATGGAGATCACCTCTCAGACAGCAGGGTACCTGAAGGACCAGGGAAAACAGACCCTGAGTGAAAAAAGCTGATCTCAAAAAGTATGATATGGTAGGATTTTATTTCTGTAATATTTTCCAAGTGCCATAATTATAGAGATAGAGGACAGATCGGTGGCAGTCAGGGATTCAGAACCAGATGGGAGGGTGTGACTGTAAAGGGACAGAAGGAGAGAGTTGTTTTTTTATTTATTTATGTATTTATTTTTTTATCAGGGTGGAATGGCTCTATACCCAATGGTGGTGATGGTTACCTGAATCTATAAATGTACATATGATACAACGTGATGTAACTACACACCCACCCCAACCCCACACACGCAATTAGTGCATGTAAAAACTGGCGAAATCCACGCAAGGTGGGTTTTTGTTTTGTTTTGTGTTTCAAGACAGGGTCTCACTCGGTAGTGCGATAATGGCTCACTGCCGCCTCAACTTTCTGGGCTCAAGCAATCCTCCCACCTCAGCCTCCCGAGTAGCTGGAACTACAGGTGTGCTACACCACACCTGGCTGATTTTTGTGGAGATGAGGTTTCACCATGTTGCCCAGGTGATTCTCCTGCCTAGGCCTTTCAAAGTGCTGGGTTTACAGGCATGAGCCATGGTGCCTTGCCCCACACAGGTTTTAAAAGTGAAGTATGATTATTTTGCAACTTTATGTGAGCCTAGAAGTGTTTTTCTTAATTCAAAATACAAAAGTATAAATTGAAAATGAATGAATAATCCATTAACTGTTTACAAAATACAGTTTTATATCATCTTCATTAATTGTTAAACTTTGGTATGTATAAAAGAACCATTTTTAAAATGCAATTTGGGGTTTAGATTTTTCTCATTGTATAAGAATATCTGGGCATCCTTATTGGTGGCTGGAAAATGAGAGCCAGTGTAAAGTTGAAATGCTTTACCAAGTTTCAAAAGCAAAATTATAAAATTCTTTTTTAACAGCAAAAAAAAAAAGGCATATTTAATCAAGACTAGGCAAATTTGTAAGGACAGAAAGTAGATTAGAAGTTACCAGGGATTGGGGGAGGGGGAAATAGGAAGTTATTTCTTAATGGATACAGAATTTTTCTTTGGAGTGATAAAAACTTTTTGGAAATAGATTGTGGTGTTAGTTGCATAGCATCTGAATGTAATTAATGCCACTGAATTGAACATTTAAAAATAATTAAAATGGCAAAATGTACATCACATATATTTTACACAATATAAAGAAGGTGCCCTCTCAGTAAAAAGCACACTCACTTTGCCGGGCGTGGTGGCTCAAGCCTGTAATTCCAGTACTTTGGGAGGCCGAGACGGGCGGATCACGAGGTCAGGAGATCGAGACCATCCTGGCTAACACGGTGAAACCACGTCTCTACTAAAATACAAAAAAAAAAAATTAGCCGGGCATGGTGGCGGGCACCTGTAGTCCCAGTTACTTGGTAGGCTGAGGCAGGAGAATGGCGTGAACCTGGGAGGTGGAGCTTGCAGTGAGCAGAGATCAGGCCACTGCACTCCAGCCTGGGTGACAGAGAGAGACTCCGTCTCAAAAAAAAAAAAAAAAAAAAATAGAAACCACACTTACTTTGAACTGTGTATGCTTCATATGAAATGGGATGTAGGTTCAAAAGTCAGGATATCTAGACCTACACAGGTATGAAAACAATCTGGAATAAAAAGAAATTTCTGAGAATGGGTGGAATTATCTAGGGAGGGAAGGAAAGGGGGACCACAGGGAAAGCAGGTTGAATCTGTAGTCCATCAGCATTTAGAATTTGACCTGGAGTAGTTAGCAAAGGAGGGCAGGAAAGTAGAGCCAGCAAGCCAGAAGAAAGCCAGAAGCACCAATGTCCCAGAATCTGGGAACATGGGTGTTTCCGGAGGGCTTGAGTGACTGAGGACCTTGAATGGGACTGGGGGCTGGAGATCAGTGAGCAGAAGGAGTGGTCCACTGAATGTGGCAGCAGAGGGGATCTCAGTGAGGTACCTGGAGCCATCTCTGAACATGTGGGGGGCTGAACAGTACCCAGAATTAGGGCAGCAAGGCAGTCCATCATGGGCAAGCTTTTAGAAATGGGGAGGCAAGGCAGTTAGATTAGTCCATTCTCATACTGCTATGAAGAAATACCCGAGACTGGGTAATTTATAAAGAAAAGTTTACTTGGCTTATGGTTCTGCAGGCTGCATAGGAAGCATAGCAGTTTCTGCTCGGCTTCTGGTGAGGCCTCAGGAAACTTACAATCATGGCATAAGATGAAGAAGGACTCAACACTGCACGTGGCTGGAGCAGGAGGAAGAGAGGGGGAGGTTCTACACACTTTTAAACAACCAGATCTCACGAGAACTCACTCACTATCACGAGAATACCACCAAAAGGGAAATCCGCCCGCATGATCCCGTCACCTCCTACCAACATTAGAGATTACAATAGGACATGAGATTTGGGTGTCCATATCTCCAAACCATATCAGCAGGGACAGGGAAATATGGGTCGAGGAAGGTGTTTTGTTTTAAGGTGAAAGATACCACAACATGTGTGTAACCTCCTGGGACCAGTAGCCGGGGAGGAATAGAGATCATGATGAGCCTCAGCACTGCATCCTCCTGCCCGAAGATACCTGGAGTCACCCTGTCACCTGCTGCCCCTCCTCCTGGGTGCTGCACATCAGCACAATCCCGAGCTTCAGCTCTTCATTAAAATTTGCAACATTTTGCCCCCTTCCCAGTCCCAGGGACTCCAATTCCTCCAGGACAGTCAACATTCTTTCCCCCTCAAAAGCCACAAGCTCCATTTTCTTCCTTCCAAAAGTGTTGGACCTTGGAAACAAAGCTTGTTCATTGTCTTCTGCATACAGAAAAACACTGACCCTCTAGAACCCAAAGCTCTGGCTGCATTTTTGGTACATGGAGAGAAATTCCCTTTCCTTCTGAGGCAAAGATCCCACAGTTGACCACGGAAGTCACAGTTAAACATTCCATCAGTTTATTCTCTCCCATTAATTTTAAATAACTCCCATGCCACCTTTTTGTAATTAACTTTGTAACTGACTTACATAGTGTTATTTAATATGTTGTAAGCATTTTCCAATGTCACTAAATCTTCTTTTACTAAATAGTCATTAATGGTTACACAATATTTTATGTTTTGGACATTCCATAATTTGTTTTAGCAATATCATATTGTCAGATATTTAGTTTCAAATAAATTTTCAAATTTTTCACTATGCTAAATTATATTACAGTGTTCATTAATCTGTTGGTGTATATCTGACCATGCCTTTAGGACAATTTCCCAGAAGTAGAATTTTGGGATTGGAGGGTAAGAACATTTTAAGTATCCAAGAAAAAATTGTCAGTAGAAGATAAATTGTTAATTTATATGGTTAATTTAGTTGGGCACTTCTGTTTTGTCCATTCTGATACAGCCTTCCCTGAGTTTTCAGCCTGGGCTCTTTGATCAGGAAGAGGAACATTTGCAAATTAAAAAATACCGTGTGGCTTTGGGTTTCCAGCCAGACTTGAACTTGGTTAAGACTGTGGCCATCCTTTCTCTCAATGAAAAGAAAAGACAGATAATGCGACTTCTTAAATAACACTAATTTTTCTTACTAAACAGTAGGATGAGGTAAGTGGACACAAAACAGAAACATAAAAGCAACATTTTCTTGGAAATACTCAGGGCTTATAAAATGAAAGGAAATGTATTTGGAAAGGTGTCTTGAGGTTGCATGGGAGCAAAAACGATTTGAGAGGGTCTGAGAAATTATCTGGAGGTGCACAGCATGAAGCAACACATCAAGAGTGTTCAAGACACATCTTTGGGTCTGGAATTGCAAGTAAGAGAATAAATGACAAACTGCTGACAAGTTTACTGCATCTCCCCTGTGACTCCTACTGGGCTAAACAGGAAAGTGAGCAGAGACCCCTGGTATAGAGCTAGAACGCATCACACAGGGCAGCTGCAAGGGGAGTCCAGAGAGCAAGAAAGGGGGATGATTCCGAATTTAGAATATGGCATCGAGCACTGTACTCCCTAAATGCCAAGTGCTTTCTGTTCTCCAATTAGTATAATCATAACACTACTGGCCACAATGAAGAAACCTGGTAGAAATTCTGAACCTTATGAACCTGAAAAATCAGTCTACAGTAAAGGGAGGTTGGATTTATTCTTTGTGTCACTTTCCCATTAGTTTCTTCTGACCTGCCCCATCCCAGAGAATGTCACTGACCTGCAATGAGGAGAGGGCTTCATCGGCTATTTCTACTGGACCCTTCAGAGCTGGCTCAAACAGAAAATGGCTTTTGTTATTAAACAGGTTCTTGGAGTTGGAAATGCAAAACAAAATATAGCAAAAGAAACTCTTCCCCACCCTACCCACCACATATATATACACCAATGTTAACTCAGTTATTTTTCAGAAGCCTCAGAAAATTCCAGCAAGCAAAGTCACCAAACAGAATGTTTGATGTAAGACTTCTTGAGTCAGAGTTATTCTGATAATTAAGTTAATTCTACATGGTGCTTAGAATGATCCTGGCTTATGGAAATTGTTGACTATGATGCAAACTCCATTAGGGCCAGGGGCCTGCACTGATGCTCAATGAACAACAGCAATGCCTGGTACATGGCATGTGATTCATATATATTTGTTGTTGAGTTTTATTATTGTAGTTGTGAGATCTGAGTAGCATGCATGACACTAGTATTAATAGTAGCAAATATTTATTGACTGCTTACTACGCACAAGACACCATGCCAAGAGCTTTATATTTCTTATTTCCTTTAGTCCTTATCATACATAACCCTATGAGATACTTACTGCTATTTTACCACTTTGATGAAAGGTGATATCAGGAGAGATTGCGTAAATATCAGGAGAGATTGAGTAAATAACTTCCCCAGATCTGCACAACTAGGAAGTTAATAGCCTGGATTAAAACCTGGGTAGTCTGGCTCCAGGGCCATATTAGTAAAATAACGAAATACGTTCTCTTGCCAAAACCACTATGTGAAAAATTAAGATGTTGTGCAAGCCCCAATTTATGGGGTGTCTTGAAGAAATGACATGTAAGTTAGGAAGATATTGGTCATCTCTGTCTCCAACTGGTAGGGTGGTATAGACCACCTGACCTCTTCTAGGAAACAGACAATTGCCAAGCCTCCTACATTTGTGCGGAGACCCTGTCGATTAAGCTGAGCTTCCTCTCCTATATTTAAAAAACCATTTTTGCATGTTTTCTTTCTCTGTCTGACTCTCTACACACACATATATGTAGTTATATATATAGTTATGTGTGTGCATATACACATACATGTATATTGCATACATATATATATATATCTGCTTAACCCTTTGAAAGCAAGTTGCAGATGTTATAATAATTCATTCCTAAATACTTTAGGAGGTATCTCCTACAAATAAGGACATTCTCCTACATAATCACAATGCTATCATTACCTCAAGAAATTTGACATTGAATGAATACTATTATTTAATCTATAGTTTATACCTCTAGCTTTAAAAAAAATCCAGGATCATAGATCAAAGATCGAAGATCTCAGATTACATTTATTTGTCATGTTCCTTTATTTTTCTTTAACCCAGAAAATTCCCTTGCATTTATTTTTCTTTCATGGTGTATTAGTCCATTTTCACACTGCTGTAAAGAAATACCTGAAAAAAAAGATATACTTGAGACAGGGTAATTTATAAAGGAAAGAAGTTTAATTGACTCACCATTATGCAGGCTTAGCAGGAAGCATGGCTTGGAGGTCTCAGGAAACTTACAATCATGGCAGAAGGTCAAAGGGAAGCAAGCATATCTTACATGGTGGCAGGCAAGAGGGAGTGAAGCAAGAACTTCCAAAAACTTAGAAAACCATCAGATCTCATGATAACTCACTCATTAGGGGGAAACTACCCGTATTATCCAATCACCTCCCTCCCTCAACACATGAGGATTATTACAATTAGAGAGATTTGGGTAGGGACACAGAGCCAAACCATATCACACAGCACAGGCAATTTTAAAGAATTCAGGCCAGCTGGTTTATGGAATGTGACATACAGTTTGGAAATGTCTGATTTGTTCCTCTTAGTTAAATTCAGCTTATGTATTTGTGGGGGAAGAACCACACATAGGTAATATTGAGTCCTTCCCAGCATATCACATCAGAAACTACATGCCATGTGTTCCATGATTAGAAATTCCAGCCTGGTCAACAGAGCACGATCCTACCTCAGAAAAATAAAAAATAAATATTTAATTTGATCACTTATCCAACGGATTTCTCCACTGTGAAGGCACCTTTTCCTCTCTGTAAATAATTACTAATCAGAGGAATAGCAAGTGAAAACCTTGTGACACTCCTCTTTTCAACAACGTTCATCCAGTGGTTTTACTACCCAGCAGTGATCACTGCCTATGTCAATGATTGCATTTGTAACTGTAAAACACCCCACTTGCATTTGACTTTTTAAGAGAAGGATTATTTGGGAATGAAGCTCCCATGTATCCAGGCCCTTTTTAAATCCTTGCTTAGGCATCCTACTCCCCGTGTCTCTGTTGAGAAATAGAACTGAAATCTTTTAAAAAATTTATTAGGATCTCAAACCATTTTCACATTCCGCAGTTTTGTAACAAAACAAATGAACTCCAGAGTTTCAGGCCATGGCCAAGAAGACACCATGGTATTTTCCATACAGAAACACTTCCTTGTGTATCTATAAGGTTTTCAAAATTATCTGTGGGATATTTGACATAAGAAGGTGCTAGTGATCAACCAAAGAGGGCAACTGCTCTAAGATAAATAGAGCATTACTCTAACTCGTCTTTTTAGTCCATTTGGAGTTTAATGTTAACAACTACAGATAAGGTAAAAACTAGTCAGAAATTAACATGCAGTCATTGAGTAGAATACATTCGCTCTCTTTCTATTCATTTACTCAGTCTTAACACAAACGCAATTTCAGGTGCAGACTTGCTCTTTATTACTGATGGCTGAGATGAAAGGCTGAAGGTGAGAATGCCGACTTTATCTCAGGTTATAAATGTCAGCGGGAAGCCAGGCATGGTGGCACCTGCCTGTAATCCCAGCTACTCCAGGAGCCTAGGCAGAGGATCATTTGAGCCCAGCAGTGAGCTATGATCACACCACTGCACTCCAGCCTGGGCAACAGAGCAAGATCTTGTCTCAAAAAAATTAAAAATAAAGAAATAAATATAAGAGTGTTAGCAAGCTTAAGATTTTTGGTTAAAAATTACAAATCTTCAAATAAATTTAGCGTTATTATCCTACAAGATTAGATTTATCCCTGAGGAGCAGGCAGCAATCTCTGAGGAGGTTGAGCTCCTGGGATTCCATCTTCAGTCCATTTCTTTTCAGACTTTATTTTTTTAACCAACTGACTTTCTTCTGCATCATTTTAAGAAAAATACTCAAGGTCTAGGAAGTTTTAGGAAGAAAACGTCCAGTTGGATGTCATTCCCCTCTTCTCATAGTTCTCAAATTCTGTAGTTTCATTTATTTCATTCAGTTCATCACTTTTTAACGTGTCAATCACCAGGTTTGGGGCTGTGCATCCAGATACAGCAAGAAGAAAAGTGAAGGCTTTTCAAGCAAAAACTGATGGCAGTGGTTTCCGCCTTCTGGGGAAATAGCCAAATTCTAATCTGGAACAGATGATTCTTGGATTTAGGGAAGCATCTTGATGAGGCCTGATGGACTCTCTTGGGTAAGAAGGGTGAGTGCCCACCCTCACCCCAGCACACTCACAGTGAGCCGGACTCCAGAGCTGCCTCCACCCAAAGCAGCTGCCCCTGGGAAAGGGGCTGAACCACAGCACTGCAGCCCTGTGAGTTCTTACTGCCCAGATGTCTCCAGTGTTCTCTGCCATTCGTGTGAGAAGTGCCTTGAATATCTATGGAGAAGCAGGGGTTGCTGGGTTTTTGAAATATTCTTACTGAGAAGAAAAACGTAACAATATCCTAGCAAGTCTCTTGCTGAGATTGGAGGTTCAGAAGCCCTAGATAACTTAATAGCTAAGTCTCACTGCAGAGACCCTGGGCACTGGAAAGAAATAGGCACCCTAAACAGCTGTGGCTTTGAGTGACTTCGCCACTGCAGCTGTCACAGAAAGTCTCAGTAAGACTGAAGATATAATAGACATAGGGACTTTCTCAAGCACCAATGTGTATAGTCATCAGTTTCAGAATATTAATGAGAAATTGATACATAGATACACATATCTATAGATACATATGTGTATATCTCTATTATACACATGATATATACTCCATCTTAATACACATGTGTATATGTTTAATTACATGAATAAATGTGCACAAAATTTATCAATACATTTAATTTTCAATTCAATGTGTATTCCTTTGTTTCCTTTGTTTTATTTATCCATTTTTTATTACTTGGGGAAAATAGTCAAAATATTGTACATGGAAACTAGAAAAGTTTCCAACTAACATGAGCTATATGCTAGAAATGCACAGCATATTTTTGGATGGAGAAAGTTACCATATACTCTTTGGAAAGAGAATAACAAAGCAGAACAGAAATTGAAATAATTAGTTTAAATATGTTCCTCAAAGGGAACTGTCAGTAATTAGTACAGGCAAGGAAATAGTTGGGCAATTAAGTTTATTATTCATTTAAAGATTATTCACTGGACACTTGCACTAGTAGCAGGTGATAACGTTGACTAAGACAGTTGCAGCCTTCAAAGGTCTCATAGTAGAGTTGAGAAAACAGTTGTATGAACAGACAATTTAGCACTATGTGATGAGGGGTAAGGTAGAAAACTTTGTAAGTAATTATAGTGGCATCAAGAAAAAGACTCTAACCCAATCAGCAGCAGGAAGTGGGGAGGGGACAGAGAGGATGTCCTGAAAGACTTCTGGAGAAAGCGTGTATTAGTCAGAGTTCGTCAGAGAAATAGAACCAATATGACAGATAGATATGGATAGATAGATTGATTGATTTAGATGGGTGGATATAGATACAGCTGTAAAGACATTTACATAAATATGTAAGAAATTCGCTTATGTGACTCTAAAGGCTGACAAGATCCAGGAGAGTTGATGGTGCAGTTCTAGTCCAAGTCTAAATGCCTGAGAACCAGGAGAGTTAATGTTGTAGTTGCAGTTCAAATGCCAACGGGCTTGCAACCAAAGAAGAGCTGATGTTTCAGTTCAAGTCCAAAGGCAGAACAAAACTAATGTCTCAGCTCTAAGCAGTGAGATAGTTCTCTTCTATTTGTGGGAGGATCAGCCTTTTTTGTTCTAGTCAGGCCTTCAACTGATTGGATGAGGCCCACCTACATTTGAGAAGGAAATCTGCTTTACTCAGTCTGTGATTCAAATGTCAGTCTCATCCAGAAACACCATCATAGACACATCCAGAATAGGGGTTGAAATGTCTGGGCACCCTCTGCCTCAGTCAAGTTAACCATCATAAGATGATGCCTGAAATAACTCTTAAAGATTGGAGTGTAACTTGCTAGACTGTGGAATAAGGGTGAGTATTCCAGGCAAAGAGAAAAGAACACACACAGGTGCGCGCGCACACACACACACACAGTGTGTATAGAAATTCACATGCAGTTTACAATCCCACCAACAGTGTAAAAGTGTTCCTATTTCTCCACATCCTCTCCAGCACCTGTTCAACCATTATGGAAAACAGTATGGCGATTCCTCAAGGATCTAGAACTAGATGTACCATATGACCCAGCCATCCCATTATTGGGTATATACCCAAAGGATTATAAATCATGCTGTATAAAGACACATGTACACATATGTTTATTGCGGCACTATTCACAATAGCAAAGACTTGGAATCAACCCAAATGTCCATCAGTGACAGACTGGATTAAGAAAATATGGCACATATACACGATGGAATACTATGCAGCCATAAAAAAGGATGAGTTTGTGTCCTTTGTAGGGACTTGGATGCAGCTGGAAACCATCATTCTCAGCAAACTATCGCATGAACAGAAAACCAAACACCACATGTTCTCACTCATAGGTGGGAACTGAACAATGAGATCACTTGGACTCGGGAAGGGGAACATCATACACCGGGGCCTATCATGGGGAGGGGAGACGGGGGAGGGATTGCATTGGGAGTTATACCTGATGTAAATGACGAGCTGATGGGTGCTGACGAGTTGATGGGTGCAGCACGCCAACATGGCACAAGTATACATATGTAACAAACCTGCACGTTATCCACATGTACCCTAGAACTTACAGTATAATAAAAAAAAAAAGAAAGAAAATACACATACAAAAAAAGAAATTCACATGCAGTTCTAGCTGAAAATCCTTGAAGCAATGCAGAGATTTTAAGATGATAATAAACAGCAATTAGTAAGTTCTATGTAGGTGTAGGATGAAGGAGAAATGTAGGGAGGAGAGCAAACAAATGTGCAAACACTATCTTCTTTCATTGCTTAGAATCTACAAAACAATTTTCAGTGGAAAATGCCCACCTCCCAGTGATGTTATCTTTCAGTCACATTATGGTAAAATGTTATCAGACTGAATGAAGGGGTCAAAGAATGGACTAAACTTACCCTGAATTCCCCTCTATCACAAATATGTCTCCAGTAACAATGAATTTTTCTTGTAAGAAAACATAACAGTTGAGAGAGAAAATTCTATGCACCACTACATTACTGCTCACACATGCCTCAAAATCCCAACCACAAAAGATAGTAAACACAGTCCATGTTAGGCCTCACCTTTGTCCACCTCACTTTTGGGTGGAATGGTACAGTTAGCCAAGCATCACATCAACAGGATAGAGAAATTGGCATCCTTGAAATAATTCTAAGAACATTGTCAGATACTGAACTCTTAAGTTCAAGGACTCTAGCCACCTCAGCCTACTACCAGGCTAATAATAGTAGTAATGATACCAAAATGTTAAAGACAACATTTATTAAACACTTCTGTTGCTAAGCACTTTACATAGATTGTTTTATTTAATCTTAACTACAATTCTATCAGATATGTAATCCTAAAATCCCTCTTCCATATATGTAAAAAGATGAGATTCAGAAAAGTTAAATAATTTGATCAAGTTCATATAGCTAATATATGGTAAAGCCAGGATTCAAAATTAGGCCAGGTACATGAGATTGTGCCACTGCACTCCAGCCTGAGCAGCAGAGTAAGACTCCATCTAAAAATAAATAAATAAATAAATAAATTTAGGCCAGGCACAATGCTCCATACATGTAATCTCAAAATTCTGGGAGGCTGAAGGAGGAGAATCCCTTGAGTAAAGCAGTTCAAGACCAGCCTGGGCCTTATAGTGAGACCCCATCTCCAAATAAATAAATAAATGAACAAATATAAAAATAAAAAAAATTAGCCAGGTGCAGTGGTTTGTGCCTGTAGTCCCAGGTACTTGGGAGGCTGAAGTGGGAGGATAACTTGAGCCCATTATGTCAAGGCTGCAGTGAGCCATGATTATACCACCGCATGCCAGCCTGGGCAACAGAGTGAGACCTTGTTTCAAATACATAAATAAATAGATGTGTCTGATGCCCTTCAGCCTAATTAGAATCAGAAAATCTGGGTTTGAACCTGGTGCTGTCACTTACTAAGTAGGTGACCTTGAGTGTTGCTTGTAAATGACAATGGTATGATATATACAAGCACTCTGTAAACCAAAACCCATGAAACCACAGTATGATTGTACTATTTATAAAGTGAAGGTTGCTGTACTAACAGGTGGCAATAGAGAAAAATTAAAGTGAAGGAGTTGCCAAATGAAATATATTCCAACAGCCCTTGACAATCACATGTACTTTCTAAAGGCATGCAGAGAGACTATCTCTAGCCCCCAGACATTGTGAAAAACCAGTCTCAGGTGTGTAATTTATTGATCAGGTTTGTAGCTTTTTAGGCTTTTGGTTACACAGGTAATCATATAAAATTACTTCTAACAAGCTATAGGAAAGTTATGTTCATAAAAACAGTAATTATTCTAACCTAACATTATGAATGATTGTACTAAAATATAAATATATATTAAATACTTGTTCCTACAAGGAATAACGAGAACTATTTTTCAATTCTGAAATTATACTCAACCTTAATTTAGATGACTCAGCTGATTTCCAGCATGGACAGTGAAATGAGTGAATTTTGCTTATGACATGCCTGGTCTCAACACAATACACTTCCAACCAGGGGAGGTCTAAGCAAATCAGAATGATGCTTGTTTTTAATAAGTTTAAACAATTTCAATTTCCCTGGCAAAAGAGTAAGTTCTTATAAGGTTAAAGTCTTGACAGTCAGCAAAAATACTTGTTCAGATGCCAAAAGATCCTAGTCACGTTGGCACCATTAGTATTACAAAAAAGGTGTCAGTACAGATAAACTTACAATTTACTCATCATTTTGGATTGCAGCTGAAATACAAGTCAAAATATCCTACTCAAGTTAATATTTGAGACTTTTCTTTTTGTTCTTTCCCAGTAGATCATGGAACTGTGATGATTGCATGAAACTTTAATAATAATAATGATTATGAAAATAAACACTAAATTTAAAGCTTACATAGTGATGGAAATGGTTATAAATATTTTACAAATATTAGCTTTAAAAAACTTCTCAATAAGCTTATAGGAGGTAATGTGTCAATTAGCGTTTACTTTATAACAAACTACTTTAAGACTTAATAGTGTTAAACAATTGCCCTCGTTTTTGCTCACAATTCTGCTGTTCAATGATGTGGGCTGGGCTCAGCAAAGTGGTTCTTCTGGTCTTGATTGTGCTTATTCATGTATTTGTGTTCGAATGGTGTTTGGCTGGGGGCTTTCTGGTCTAAGATAGCTTCAACAGGGATGGCTTGTCTCTGCTCTGTGTGATCTCTCATTCCTGAACACAGTAGCCTGGACTTGTTCATATGACAGCTGGGCATGGTTCTCAGAAAGTGGAAGCAGGCAAGGCATCTTAAGGTCCAGGTTCACAACTGACACACTGTCACTTCTATCACATTTTATTGACCAAAGCAAGTCACAAGGCTAGACCAGATTAAAGGGGTGGGAAAGAGACTTCACTTCTTGATGGAAGGAGCTGCAAAGTCCCATTGCAAAGAATATGCAGATGGCATAAAGACTGTGGACATTTTTGCAATCTACCACATGTGGGCATTCTTACTGTCACCATTCTTCAATGAGGAAACGAAGGCTCAGAAAGGTTATAAAACTAATGGAAAGTCACACAGCCCCTGATTTTCATTTCTCTCTTAATCAGTTATTTCCCTACCCTGTGAAAAAGAATATGTATTGAGTTAAAGCTGAGTGGTAAGGAATTTAAACAAGATTCAAGCTAAATTTTAACGTGATTTAGAAAGGCTTATTCAAATTTTAGCCCCAACCACAAAGAACACATTAGTACCCTAGTAAATCAGAAAATGGTATCTGTCTTTTGAGAAGAGAGTGAATACAACAATTTATCACACTTTGAAAGAACATACAGTTGGTTTTCCTTTTAGTTTTAAGAACAAAAAGAGAAATATTTGACTTCTGCCTTTCCTCATATATCACAAGAAAATCTCATTACTTTTTCATTCAGAATGGAAAACGGAGTTCTCTTTTTCAAGATTTTCTTAGGAGTTGGCAACATTTTATGTATGTAAACTGGGGTTAGATGCTGTGAGTTCAGTCTAGTGTCAGCAGCCATCTTGTCTAAGTGCCCTGTCCCTCCCAGGGTTGGATCTAGCCGGTCAGTTGGCCGCTACTTGGATAAAGGAACTCATGAGTGGTTTAGAGCAATTTTTCACCCTGGGCTATGAAAGTACAGAGTGAGCAGGTTGAATCATTGGAAGCGAAGTCTCTGTTGGTTATTTCTCATGAGACTTCAAAATTCCTCACACTTTCCCACAGTGTTTGACTTAATCAGAGGTCATCAGAGAGGCAAATATTCAAAATATTTAATTGGTTATTCTGGATAATGTTATAGGTGACTTTTATTTTCATCTTTACAATTTTGTTTTGTGAACAAAAATTTCTACTATAAAGGTATTATTTTTATCATCAGAAAAAATGATTAACAAGATCTGTTAGTGACAGAGGCACATGAATGAAGATGGAATTTGGAATCTACACCAAATATCATCATTTATAATTCAAATAGGTAAGGATAACAATACTTTTTCTTACGATCGTCCTTGAATTACACATAAAATATACCAGCTGGGGAACTCCCCTGCCTTCTGAGCCAGCCAGCAGCTCCCAAGCTGTGGTGACGCTCCCAGGTCATGAAGTAAGTGGATTGCTGCTGCTGAAAAAACTCTGAGGCTGAGCATGAAAGCTTGTGTTTCTTTAAAGAAAAGAAATTCCAATTGGTTCTCATATTAATGAACCTTAGATACCAAAGTATCCCTTATTGAAGCACCCTGGTCAGCCCTTGACCAGTTGAAAACTTTTATATTCCTTCTTTTCTTTCCTTCTTCTCCTTTCTGCTTTCTCTAGAAAATATTGTAATTGGCTGGTGCAAGAGACATTAAAAAACAGCTGAGAATTTATACCTTGTATCACAAGATGACTTCATATGGAGATCCCTCACAAGGCAGCCCATTTATTTTCTGATCACCTCTAATTATTAGAAGTGACCATTTCTGGGCATCCTCAAAAGTCTTTCCTGACTATCTGTTTTCTACCCTAACCTGGGTAAGTGTGCATCCTTCATTCCATACTACACTGCATTTTATCAGATCTGGACTTACCACCCTGGTGGTGATGGTCTTATTTACACAAATGTCTTCTTTGCTAGTATGTGAGCTCTTTAAGAGCAAGAGCTGAGTGTTGTTCATGTTGGATGTCTAGCACTGGGACAATGCCTGGTTCATAGTACATGTTCATTTAACAGTTGTTGAATGAGGGAGTGAATGAATGGTATGGTTTAATGAATTTCTAATGGAGGTATACCCTCCCTAGAAGGAGGGCCCAATGAATAATGTAGAGAAAAATGGCTTGACTTCTTGCTCCCTGGCATAATCACAATTGGCCTGCAAGTACTGGGCAGAGAACTGTTTACAAGGCTGTTCTCCCAGCTCCTGGTGCCACTAAATACTGGGAGCACACAATTTCATGACACAAAGCAGGAAAGGGCTTAAGAGACTCATCAGACTCAGACTTCTTAGACATCAAAACACTCTTATGAAATCATATTTTGATGAATGAAGGGTAAATTAGTAGGAAACGTGGATTAGGAGTTCCCCGGAGCACAACTGGGTTGAGAAACCAAGAGACCAAGCATCTGCCTTCATATAGTTGGAGTTTCTCAAACCAACGCATTCAAGTCTCACTTGCAGAAACACCAAGCCTTCCTGTCACGCCACCAGGCAGGCCAGTGAGGTCTTTAGTGATCCCCACTAGTGAGTCAGGGCAAAAATGCACATGACAGGGGCAGGTGCTCCAGGTAGTTTAGCTTTGCTTTGTTATTTAATTATTTATTTATTTATTATATATTGGGTCTCATTTTGTCACCCAGGCTGGAGTGCAGTATCACGATCAGAGCTCACTGCAACCTCGAATTCCAGGACTCAAGCGATCATCCTGACTCAGTCTCCCAAATAGCTGGGACTACTGGCATGTGACAACACGCCTAATTTTTAAATTTTTTTTAGATATGAGGTCTCGCTATGTTGCCCAAGCTGGTCTTGAACACCTGTACTCAAGACATCCTCCTGCCTCAGCTTCTCAAAGTGCTGAGATTACAGGCATGAGCCACTGTGCCTGGCCCAGGTAGTTTTTCTTAATGCATGGTGTGGCTTCACCAGGAATCCCTGGTGGGATCTGTTCCTGCAGGATCAGAGCTTAAGGCATTCAGTGCAGGCCCATTAGAGAAGACGTTCCAGACTCTGCCAGGGGAGAAATTTTGATAGCATAATTAAATTCCAAGATGAGACCGGAAGGGTGAAAGGTGTAGAAATCAAGTCAGGGAGTGGAGAAGAGCGAAGAAGTTTGGCTCACAGAGGAGTCCATGGGTCTGGAGAAGCCAATCTTGCAGAAGAGTGCAAAACTCTCCATCTGAGACAGTTTTGGGGTCTCTTGTGTCTGGCTTGTTGCATTCATCATGATTCTCTACTGTTTATCTGCCTCTGACCCTCTCCCTCTTACCTGTGTACCCTCTGACACTCTTGAGATCCTAGTGGAGAACGCATCTCAGCATTATAAGAGAGAATCCTTTTCTAAACTTCTCGACACGAGGTTATCTACTTTCTGCTTGGATTCGCTCATGGATGTGGAGATCACTCCGTCTCAAAGCAGCCCATTTCTTTTCTGATCACCTGTAATTATTAGAAAACTCTTGCTTGCACAGAGCTGAAATCTCATTCCCTAAAACAGTGACCTTGTGGTCTGTGTCCTGCAGAAACACAGATTAGGTCTAAGAAATACATCTGCATGACAGACCTTCCCCTTCTCTGTGAACCCAATAGCCTTAATCCCTTCTGCTCCTTGCAGTTGATTTCTAGACCCTGCACCCTTCTAGTTGCATCTTGGAATTCACTTTAGCTTATCAAAATCTTGCCAAACAATAATATTCCAAGCTGACTACTGCTGTAATAGGAAAACTGCATCCCTAAAACCCTTTGCAGTATTATTTTTAAAATCACAATCTATATAGGTCATTTCAATGAGAAAAAAGTTGGTGGTGATGGTATGAGGGAGTGGTTAGAAGCTAGAGTTTCAGGCTCCCAGCTACAAAGTTGTTTATTTTCAGCAAGAATTTCCACAGCAAAGATGTCCTTGTAAGCTTATTTTGATTTTGCAACCTAAAAATAATAAACAGGTTTATCAAACTGGGAGGGGGGAAAGGAAACTAAACATTGAGCAAATTCTGAACTGCACGTAAGCCCAGATGAAAATCAACACATTTTGAGCCTGGAAAAGTAAAAGGAAGCCAGCATTGACAACCATCAGTGTAAATCAAAGGAAAACAATGGCCCTGAGTGGTCGCTGTGTGCTCTTGGGTGTCTACTGCACACCAGGCTATTTCCCAGCTGAGACCACACTATCAGCCCGTAGCATACTTGGAAGTCACATAAAGTGAAAATACTCTCTAATGAACTGATTTCTTCTATCCAGTTCACATGATGAAAACTTGTCTGGTAGAAAGAAAAATCTTGTCATTGCGCTGTGATTTTAACATCAAAAGATACAGCATCTTTAGCCAGGCATGGCGGTGCATGCCTGTAGTCTCAGCTACTCAGGAGGCTGAGGTGGGAAGATTCCGTGCGACCAGGAGTTGGAGACCAGCCTGGGCAAGATAGTGAGAACCCGTCTCTACAAAAAGTGAAAAAAACAGCTGGACATGGTGACAGGTGCCTGAAGTCTCAGCTACCCAGGAGACTAACTGCATCCCTAAAACCCTCGGAGATGGGAGGATCACCTGAGCCCAGGAGTTTGAGGCTACTGTGAGCTACGATCATACCACTGCATTCCAACCTGGGCAACAGGGCAAGACTCCAACTCTTAAAGAAAAAATTAAAAATAAAGGAAAATAAAATAATAAAAAGAGATATAGACTCAATCATGTCCCCCATTCTAAATCTTTTTCTATCCGTGAATCCTCATTTCTTAGGAAGCACGCTTGTCACATCCCAGTGTAAAGACAGCAGCTTTAAGATGCACTGGGCAAAGCCACCTCTGCCTGTCACTGACAACCCCACGCCCCACCTTTAAGCATATTCCCCTCAGCCTTGATCATGCTTTGGTACCCTGTGGTCAATACTTCTTATATCATACGTTGATAACTGGGAGAACCACGAAGAAACAGAATTTTCATATGAGGTTAAGTACTGCTTTAACTGGAAGTTACTGTAAGTGGGTTCAATGTACATTGTCCCAGTTAAGTTTGGTAAAACTGCAGGCTGAAATTGAAATTGCTTTCCCATGCTCTCTGTGAGTGGATGTTGAGAACCAGGACAAGCGTGTCTAGCTCAGGGTTTTCCCTCCATCTTTCTACTGGATTGAAAGTCATTGAAATGGGCTCTCCTCTCATATCCCCACACTTTAGAAATGATTAAATTCTGGTCTTAGCAACCATCTAGATTTGGTATTCCAGAAATCAAGGATATCAAAGGCAGATGATGACTTGGGGGAATGGCCTCAGGATATGAAATGCAGCAAACAGCGCCTCCCTCCCCTTTGCTGAAGGGAATGCTGTCCATGCTCTGCATCTCTGGGTCCTTGTTTTCCCTCTGGGATGATCATTTCATGGGCTAAAAAGCCATAACCATAAAGATGAAAATGCTCTAAAGTGAGGTGTTGCTTTAATCTTTCCATCACTGCCTGCTCTCTCAGCAGCAAAAGGGCCTGGACTTCCCCTGTTTGGATGTGAAAAAGAAGTCTCTGCCCCACCCCCGTTCCACATTCCTCTCATGGGACAAAGAGCAGGGATGGGAGGGAGGATTCATTTCAAAGGAAGAGTGAAAGATGTAACTCCTCACTGGTGTCACTTAATCTGTGATGGTGGAAAGCAGGCTCTTTTCTGTTTACTGGATACTGATCAGAGATAGGATGATGGCCAGGGCACAGGACATGGGAATCGTGAGAACCAGGCCGGGAGGGCTTCTCTCCCAGGCTAATATTATTATGCATCCCTCATGTCAGTCGTGGGAGTGAGGAAAGCTGCCCTCACAGCTTCAAAGTGAGCCTTGGCAATGTGATACAGATGGCAATGAGAAACAGAGAAAAGCGAAGAGCCCCGGTTCTAGCCCAGGCGGGGCCCTGACCCCTGGACTCAGGCCTGGCGTGCCTGGAGTGGGAGAGGCTCATCTGCTAAGGGCACTGGGGACCTGGAGACTCCACCTTCAGCGTTCCTTGTCACTGATTGTGATTTTACTTGGGCAGGTTGTAGCTTAAGCCTCAGCTACTTCACCTAGAAAGTGAGAGTGTTGGCCTTGAACAGCTCCAACTCTTCAGATCCATTTACTCATTCATTCATTAGTTTATTTGTTCAATCAGTAGTCACTAGGCTTAGCCTATTAAATGAAGAGATTGGATTAGATCTTACCTTAGGCATCATTATTCTAATTACTTCCTTCCTTCCTTTTTCCCTCCCTCCTTTCTTTCCTTCCTTCCTTCCTTCTTTCCTTTCTTCCTTCCTTCCTTCCTTTTTTCCTTCCTTCCTTTTTTCCTTCTGTCCTTCCTTCCTTTTTTCTTTCCTTCCTTCCTTTTTCCTTCCTTCCTTTTTTCTCTCTCCCTTTCTGTCTTTCTTTCTCACTCCCTTTCTTTTTCTCCCTTTCTCTCTTTCTTTCCTTCCTTCCTTCCTTCCTTCCTTTCTTTCTTTCTTTCTTTCTTTCTTTCTTTCTTTCTTTCTTTCTTTCTTTCTTTCTTTTTCTTTTCTTTCTCTCTCTCATTCTCTTTTTTCCCTTCTCTCTTTCTCTCTCTCTTTCTTTCAAGACAGGATCTTGCTTTGTTGCCCAGGCCAGAGTGCAATAACACAATCATAGCTCAGTGCAGCCTCGAATTCTTGGACTGAAGTGATCCTTCCACCTCAGCCTCCCAAAGAGATGGAACTAGAAGCATGTGTCACCATACCAGCTATTTTTTTTTTTTTTTTCAGAAACGAATCTCATTACGTTGACCAGGCTGGTTTCAAACTTCTGGCCTCAAGTTATCCTCCAGCCTCAGCCTCCCAAAGTGCTGGGATTACATGAACCACTGCGCTCAGCCTAACTATTCTTTTTCTAGGTATCAAACAATCCCTTTTCCAACCTACCAATTCCTGGGCAGACAGCTGAATGCTGAATTTCAAAACTAGTTGCCCTTTTAAGTTAAACTGTTTCTTAAAATAAAAATTGTTTGTGAGGAGGAGGGTACCCCACAAAGTACTCTCTACATCAGTGGGAATTAGCTTATAACTTTAGTTCTGATGATAATGAAATTCTGAACAACTGTGCAAATCTAATGGGGGCAAAGAAGAGAATGGAGAATGAGAGAATAGGAAAGCGTGGGCTCAGGAGGGATCCTGACTGTGTGCGAGTACTGGATGCTGGGAAAGAGAATTATTAGGACAGGCAGGATGTTGTGCAGGGCCTCGGATCCTGGGCAAAGCATAAGGCATGGCAGCTCCATACTACTCTGAGAGTGTCTATGGCCAATAGCACTGACTTGGCAAAACAACTGAGGCCATTTTTCTGCATTTATTTCTGAATCAGAGAGTAATGTCATCTGCAAAGACTTCATGGGCCTCATTTCTAGACACGAAAAATCCCCCTTATTATCTTCCTAAATTATTTCCTGTAGGTTCCCCTCAAGTAAAACCACTAAGCTCCCACTGATCCGGTTCCCACTGACACATGGGAGTGGTGCCCTCACTAAAGGAAACTCAAGTCCCTAGAACTTGGCACAAAGTGATATGTGTTTCAGTTCAGGCTGGTTACACAGAAAATGAAGGCATTTTTTCCCTCCAATTCCTGAGAGGAAGGGGAGATAGTGAGCTCATGAGGCACTCTGCATCCCTCGCAGGGAGCTTGTTTCCCTGCCCTTCTGGGCTTCGTGATGGAGTACAGCTACATAGCTGAGCCGGACTTTCCCCATCCATTCTCAAACTGCTTCAGGGCCATTAATGTGCATCCAGCCTGTTAGCTTTCTGGGATTAATAACATCTACTGTTGCCATAACAGCTTGTAATTTGTGCTTTCAAAGACACTGATCTCATGTGCATTTCGTGTGCATTCCCTGTGTATTCCCTGTACATCTCCTGTTTATCTCCTGTGCATGTACAGGACAGGGACAGGGAGCAACAGCACGATTTGATGGCTGAGGAAACAGGCTCAGAGAGGCGATGAAGTGACACCATAGGTTCACAAGGCCAGAAACAACAGGGATAGCTAAGGGGGAGGCTCAGGATGGCTGATCTCTGCAGAGGTTTTGCATGGAGCCCTGGGCCTTGTTAAACCACAAGTCCTTCAAGGCCCCCCCGAGCTCCAAGTGAGTCACAGGGCTCCTTCTGTGGAGGGTGGCTCCCCACTTGCAGGTCATTTCTCAGATGCCAGAACAACGCATCTTCTCACCAGCGCCCAGAATTCTAAGCTCCATTTGCCTTACGCACCAAGGTTGTCCTGGAAGAGCTTACAGATCTCTAGGGAAAAGAGAAGCAGAGAGATGTTAGGAGAAAAAGCGAGAGTGTCAAGCACTGGACAGGGAAAAGTGGGGGAAAGTTCAGGGACAGCTGTCTGGAAGGGCCCCTAAGTAGACCCAGAGTCTAGCAGGAGGTGGTCCTGCCTCCTATCCCCCAGTCCACACTCACCTTCCCCCCTTTCATAAAGCTCAGCACCATCAAACCAACACAGTGCATCTTCAGGGCATGTGCATAAATTGGGGAGCTCAGAGACCACCAGAGGGAAGACGCAGGAAGCAGTCTGAATCCATTAGCGCTAGAAAGCCAACACCATAATACCCTTCTACGCGAATGCTGCAGAGAGAGCTTGCTCTACCTTGGCTACTCGGGCGAGCTGGTTGAGTTTGAAGTGGTGGCCGCCCCTCTCAATGCTCCCTTTCCAGGGGGCATTGTACTTCTGTGACTGCTCTTCTTTCTCAGGGCTGCTTTTGATGTTCTGGTTCCCTCTGCACAACACAAGTATCCAGGTTGCAGCACTTTGGGAGACTGAAGTGGGAGGATCACTTGAAACCAGGAGTTCAAGTACCAGCCTGAGCAACATAGTAAGACCCTGTCTCTACCAAAAAAAAAAAAAAAAAAAAGGAATAACGAGTGGATAGATTATGGATAGATTTATGATAAAGCAAATATGACAAACTGTTAAGTATAGAATCTAAATAGTGGATACTATTTACAGGGACTACTGTATGTGTTTTAGCCAGCTTGGCCTGCTATAACAGATACCATAGGCTGGGTGACTTAAGCAACAGAAACTTCTAACAGTTTTGGAAACTGGAAGTCTGAATGGGTATTCACTGTATTGCTGTTTCAATCTCCTTTATGTTTGAAATGTTTCGTAATAAAATAGTGGGAGAAAAATGCTTCCAAGTAAATGAGATGTGTTTCATTAGTGGATAAAATTGGCATTAGAAGAGGGAGTTGAAAGGGCTGGGCATGGTGGCTCACACCTGTAATCCCAGTACAGTGATTGGGAGGCTGAGGTGGGAAGATCACTTGTGGCCAAGAGTTTGAAGCTGCAGTGAGTTGTGATCATGCCACTGCACTGCAGCCTGGGCAACAGAGCCAGACCCCGTCTCACCCAAAATTGTTTTAATCTAACATGAAATAAAAACAAGTGTCTGGGTTGCAGTGTGGGCCCCGGGTTCTGTGTGCAGCTAGGAGCAACCTATGCCTCTCTGTTAGTTTCAGTATTGTCACCAAGCATGCTTTTCTGAGCATTTGGGGACTGAAAGCTGACTTGATTCTTCTCTCATGTTCATATTAGTCCCACAGACCAAAATTCACCCTAGTGAGTCAACGTTCTGCTTGCAGGATGCAAGGATCTTTGCAGGGGAGAGTAAAATACAGAGAAATGAATGGGAGACAGAGGAGGAAGGCGGTTAGCTTGTCCAGTGTTTTTATTTTGATTTTTTTAGGCTTAAAAAACCCTGAGAGTTTGTTTGTACAAGCTTCTCTGCCATCATCTGTATTCTAGGGTTCTTTGAAATACATTTCTGTGATAAAAATCTAAAATGCTAAACTGTAATCAAAGCTAGATATCTGTAAATAATCTGTAATGTAAAACCAGACACCACCACATTGTTTATAATTTTTTTTCCCCCAAATAAGAGCTGAGCTGAGGGGTGGCTTTTTGCCAGATTTTAGGAGAAATTTCCATTTGTTGAATATTTTTCCCACAATATATTGGTGCAAATTAGATAGTGTATATGGTGTTATATATGCATACATATGTCTTGTTCTGTATTTTGTCTTTCAAAATTATATTCTTAAATATCTAAGTGGTAGAAATTATTTCTAACTTAATATCTTATACTTTCCCTTAGTTTTTGCCATAATGTACCCTCAGAGTTACTTCTCTAGGTTTGTTTATTCTTCTTTCTTTCCCAGTAAGCAAGGCAGAATCTCAACACCGATGCATTTCGAACAGAGAAAACCTGCCTGTCACACTTTAGCAGTTACTTATCTGTGCTAATCAGAGCAAAGTAGAGCTATTGAAGAATCAAGGCAGCCAGAAGGTGGGAAAACAGACAAACAGACGTGCCCATGAAGTTTTGGGATATGTTTCTGATTCTGAGGCTTTTCGATTAGATGGAGAGGTCACTTGAGCAGAACTGACTCGAAGCCGGCCCTGCCCAGCTTCTCCACTGGGACTCCGCCTCCCTACCCCATTGCTCCCTGCCTGCTGGGGCAGCCTAAGCAGTGTTTCACGTCTCTTCAGCCTTCCTAGAATTAGGCACTTGGTAAAGGGCCTGGTTACAAAGAGCCTTCTCAACATGTTAAGAAGTAAGGGAATTGTGTCCTTGGCAAAACTTGGGATGAAATGAAGCAGGAAGAATGGGTAAGGCGCATGTTAAAACGGAATACAGTAGCCACCACTTATCCATGGAGGATGTGTTCCAAGCCCCCCAGTGGATGCCTGGAGCCATGGGCAGTACTGAACGCTATATATACTATGTTTTTTCCTACACATACATAGTCACAATAAAGCATAATTTATAAATTAGGTACAGTAAGAGATTATAGCGATAATTAATAAGATACAACAATTATAATACACTGTAATAAAAGTGATATGTATGTGATCTCTCTCTCAAAATATATTATTATTCTGTACTCACCCATTTTTTGGAGCACAGTTGATTGTGGGTAACTGAAACAGTGTAAAGGGAAATTGCAAGGGGTACTCCTACATGCATTGTAGCCAGCTCGGCCTGCTATAACAGATACCACAGCCTGGGTGGCTTAAGCAACAGAAACTTCTTTCTCATCGTTTTGGAAGCTGAAAGTCTGGGATGAGGGTGCCAGCATGGTCAAGTGTTTTGTTTTTGTTTTTGCTGTTTTTGAGACAGAGTCTTGGTCTGTCACCCAGGCTGGAGTGCAGTGACGCAATCTTGATTCACTGCAGCCTCAACCTCTGGGGTTCACGCAATCCTCCCATCCTGACATTTGAGTGAGATCCCACCTCAGCCTCCCAAGTAGCTGGGACTACAGGCATGTGCCATCATGCCCAGTGAATTTTTGTACTTTTTGTAGTGATGGGGTCTCACTATGTTGTCCAGGCTGGCCTCAAACTCCCCAGCTCAAGCAATCCACCTACCTCAGCCTCCCACAGTGCTGAGATTACAGGTGTGAGCCATCACACCCAACTGCGATCAGGTGCTTGATGAGGGCTGTCTTCTGGGTTATGTCCTCAAAAACCTTACCTTGGTGTGTGCACAAAAAGAGAGAGTGAGATCTCGTGTTTACTTCTCTTTTCATGAGGGCATTCATCTTAATCTTGGAGGCTCCACCCTTATGACCTAATTTAACCCTAATTACTTCCCAAAAGGCCACCCTCCAAATACCATGACGTGCAGAAGTAAGCCTCCAACATATGAATTTTGGAAGGGACATCAACATTTAGTCCATAATAATAATCATAGTACTTTTAGTAATACTTATAGTAGTACTTAGTACATAAGTAAGTATATAGTAACACTTATAGTAGTACTTAGTATGTAAGTAAGTATATAATAATACTTAGTATATAAGTAATAATATATACTTAGTAATAGTACCTAGTATATAGTACTGTACATAGTACTTAGTATATACTTAGTAATAGTACTTAGTATATAATTATTACTTAGTAATAGTACTTAGTATATAAGTAATTACTTGTATACTAAGCACTATAGTAATTACTAAGTAATTACTTATATACTAAGTACTATTACTAAGTATATACTAAGTACTATGTAGAGTACTATATACTAGGTACTATTACTAAGTATATACTAAGTACTATTTAGTACTTAAGTACTAAGTAAAGTGCTTATAGTACTAAGGCAAGCAAGTTCTAAGGCAAGCAAGACATGCAACTGAGAAGCCACTCTGTGAGGAGTCCACACTCTCAAATCAGAGGCTGCATATGTCTCCCATGGTGGTGGGTACTGAAGGATTCAGCAAAGTTGCTCCCATCACTTTTGTAGGCTGACCTTTGAGTGAGATCTCACCTACTTCTCATCCATAAGACAAAGTTCTGCACCACGCCTAATATGAATATTTCCCTCCCTTTCATGATTTGTGTCTTGCACACATGATTTTTGCTTTATTTACATATCATCTGTATTATTACCTTTTCACATTTTTTAAATTATGAAAAAAGTATAGAAACAAGTATGCCAACATTAAAGCAGTTAATTCTGGGGAATTAGGATTTGAGGCAACTATTTTCTTTTCTACTTCATACCTTGTTTCCTTTTCTAAACGAATTGCTTTTCATGTTTTAAAAAATAAATTACTTCCTCATAAACAAACTTTTAATGTTGAATTTATTGACCCAAACACACCAGTAGCTATCTAGCCCTTACTCTGTACAGCTTCATTAACTAAAATTTGTATGTGAATTGGGAAGTTTGTTTTGAACTGAGGCACCTTCTAAATCCAAACGCTTGGAGCTGTCCCTGTGTGGCTTTGGGAAACCTTCTCAAATGCAGAGGAAGTCTGCTTTCCTTAATTTGGATGGTTTGACCTTCAATTCCACGTTAATAGCAACCACTTCTTGTATTGCACTCTACAGTTTGCATGCTTGATTTTATCCTCACAACAACCTTGAGATGGAAATACTGATTTGGTTATCCTCACTTCAGAAAAGTCTAGTGATTTTTCTGAAGTCACACAGTGCGGAGGTAAACTCCAAATCAAGTTCTCATCGTGGCAATACTCTGACTTTCAGGATCATTGGGAAACTTCACATCCACTCACATCCTGTCCAGCATCCAAAGTCTGAGGACGCAACTGTCCTTGGTCAGCCTGGAATATGCCCATGGCTTCAGGAGGGCCACCGTACAGCTGTGCTATGATGATCAACAAAGAGATAAGGAAAATTCTATCTATGTTTACCTTCTGTTTTATAAAGAACTGACCCTAGGTGTCAATTTGTCATTTCAAAAGAAAGTAACATTATTTTTACATCGTTCCAATCATTTTGTTAATGTTTAATTAGCAATTATTTAACTACCAAGTATCAATGAAATGACAGTTCAGTTGTTATTCCAGCATTATGCTAAGTGCTACGGGAAATTTACAAAAATTATAACACAGTCCTTACCAAAACAGAGCCTCCTATTTACTTATGATTTCTGAGTTGTGAAGATCTAGATTGAGATTTTGTTTTAAAAGTACTCAACATCAATAAGAAGGGGGGAAGTATGGTAGATTATCTAAATATTTACAAGCATTTTAATAACACAGCTAGATATTTTTCATGGCTTTGCTTTCTGCTAGGAACATAGTGTCTGGATCACAATTTATAATTTCTCACTTTGGGGTCATCCTCTCCCAGTGGCCAGAATCTGATAGTCTGGGGTGGGATTCAGTGAAGAGCAGCCTTGGTAGAGTGGGAAGGAGAGTAAAGACAGGAATGGACACATCCGGGCACTAACCAAACAGTTTCTTCCTTCTGGAAAGGAGGGGTTGTGCTACATACCCAGGGTGCTACAGACCCTGGGACAGCTCTTGGAGAAAGTGGCTGAGAAGGGGATAACCTTTCATCTTGGTGGTGTGAGGATTTGGGAAGAAGCCTCTTTGCTTGGGAGGTCCTGGTCCTGAGCTTTTCCACTAATTGGCCGTGCATGGTGTTGATTTGCCATCTCACCTCTCTGGATCTTAATCTACTCCCTAGTAAAATGAGACAGTTGGGCAAAATTATCTTTGAGTTTCTTTTGAGCATTAATGCCCTGTTTTTCTAAGAAATCAATTAGTCAAGCAGTTAACCAAACAGGCCATGGGGTTTGCAGAGGGTCTGCACTTCCGTGACCTTGGCTTCCATCAACTCCACATGAGAAGTGCTGGATAAATATGCACACATGCACAGACACACGTGTGCATGCATACAGAACTTATTTTCATGCCTGTTCTTATTTTGTCCTGTCCAATAACTGCAATCTCACCTTCAGTTTTTAAAAGTACCAGAGATCTCTAGTGTATAGCAGATGTGAAGATGACTGCCCCAGTGTTTCGAGAATGATTTCTCTATGGGGAGTTAGGAGACTATTTGGTGACTATATCTGATGCTGAGCATATTCAAAATGAGACGGTTTAGCTACAGAGAGACGCTTGTCTGAGAATGCTGCCGCCGGACACCACAGGGTGCCAGAACTCTCTCCCCGGTGCCTGCTCTGAATGCTCCATGTTCAGGCTGGAACATGGGTAGTTGGAACTGACTTTTATTTCGCCCTCCCAGATCCAGTGAGAAACGTCAGGAGCATTTATTAGTCATAGGTGCAAGAGCCCTGGTGGGTCAGCCAGAAGTCAAAACCTGAGGGAGAGGGTACAGGTAAAGCCTGCATGGAACACTGGACCCAGGCATTAATTAGAAACACTGGTGCCCTTGACAGAGCCAGCTTGTATAAGTTGGTGGGACCTGTGTTCACTTCATAAAGATGTTTTATATGGTATTCCTGGCAAAAGCTGGACACTGTAAAAGAAAAATAAAAGAAACATTATTGGTAGCTTGTGGGGGGTGTCTTAGTCCATTTTCTGCTGCCATAACAGAATACCACAGACTAGGTGATTTATAAAGAAAAGAGATTTACTTGGCTCATTGTTCTGGAGGCTGGGAAGCCCAAGAGCATGGTGACGACATCTGGTGAGGGCCTTCTTGCTGTCATAATATGGCACATGGTGTCACATGGTGAGAAAGCAAGTATATGAGACAGAGAGAGAAAAAGAGAAACAAACTCCAGCAAATAACTAACCCACCCCTGTGATAACTAACCCACTTTCTTGATAACAGCATTAATTCATTCATGGAGGTAAAGCCTTCATGATCTAACCACTTCTTAAAGGTCCTACCTCTTAATAACATCACAATAGTACTAGAATTTCAACATAAGTTTTGGAGGGGACAGTCAAACCATAACAGGGAGTTTAAAAAAAAAATGTCTTCTCTGTCAGTCAGCTGTCAAACCACCCCCCTTTCCCCTCTAAATGTGGGAGAATGAGAATTGTCAGAATAGCATAGTTTCTGCCGTGATATGAGTTCCTAGGGAAGTTGGTTAGCCTTTCTGAGTAATGGTTTGCAGTTTGTAAAGTGAAGACAATAGTATCTCTCTTGCCTTGCCTCTTTGGGCTGTCTAAATATGTTCAAATAAAGCAGAGAAAGGGCTTTGAAAACTGTAAACTACTATGCAAATGCATGGGTGTCCTTATACTTCTAATTCTCAGGCCAGATATCCAGGGTGACAATGTAGACAGAGATTAGAGTAGTGATTCTCTACTGGCAGAAAGCTTGCTCCCCAGGAGATACTGGCAATGTCTGGAGACCTTTTTGGCTGCCATCTTTTATGGACTGTAGGTAGTGAGAGAGGAGGTGTGTCACTGCTAGTACCTGGTGGGTAGAGGCCAGGGATACTGCTCAGCATCCCATAACACTACAGTGCATTGCACAGCCCCTCAACAACAAGGAATTATCTAGCCCAAAATGTCATTAGTGGACTAGATAATTGAAGTTGATGTTGAGAAATCCTGGGTTATAAGCATGCTGATAACCTACAAATGAGGCTCCCTGAAATCTTTTCATTTTTCAAAGAGACAGGGTCTGTTGCCCAGGCTGGAGTGCAGTGGCATGATCATAGCTCAATGCAGCCTCAAACTCCTGGGCTCAAGCAATCCTTAGCCTCCAGAGTAGCTGGTACCATTGGCATAAGCCACTGTGCTTTGCTAATTTGTTTGTTTGTTTGTAGAGATGGGTCTTGCTATGTTGCCCAGGCTGGTCTTGAACTCCTGGCCTCAAGCAACCCTCCTACTTCAGGCTTCGAAAGTGCTGGAATAACAGGTGTGAGCCCCTAACTCCTCTTCAGGTCTAAGCTTAGTCATTGCAAGGAAACAAAAAGGGGTAGTCCCACAGTTTATAATGACGGATCAGGAAAAAGCAAAAACTAGATTTACAGCAGTGAAGCAATGGAGAACTTATCCAAGTGAACTTGTTATTAAGTGATTTGTCTCTGCTCTTGATGCCAGAGCTGAGACCTGCAAATCACATTTCTTCTATGCCAGTTGCTTCCTGCTAGGTGCTGCTAACAAAGGACACTGGGGAGAGCCTTGAGGAGAAGAGTCCATACTCCTGCCGCATTTTTTCACTCCTGCACTTCCTGTTCCCATCAGGATCCCCCCGGCAATGTTGCTTTGCCCTGGCCATGACTGGCTGTCCCAGTAGCAGCAGCTGAGTCCCTTTTGCAGTTCTTTCAACACCCACAGAAACTGCCTCTTTGCATCCCCCAAGAGGCAGCTTTCACAGCAGGACATGGTCCCCTTTGCAGAAGTCAGAGTTTCAGTCCAAGGAGTCCTCCTCCAAACTTTAACATGTAATAATTCCAACCTCTTCCTTTGTGTCCTCAGCCCCAGGGCAAAGTAGCTGCTTCCTTCACTTTTCATCTCCTTGATACCTTTGTGTTTCATGGTTGCCTTTTCAGTTCTTTAATATAGTTAAAAATTCTGTTTTTTGAGACAGGGTCTCACTTTGTCACACACATTAGAGTGCAGTGACACATTCATGGCTCTCTGCCGCCTCGACCTCCTGGGCTCAAGCGATCCTTCCACCTCACCCTCCCAAGTAGGTGGGACCACAAGCATACACATCACACCCTGCTAATTTTTGTATTTCTTGCAGAGACGGGGGGGTCTCACTATGTTGCCCAGGTTGGTTTTGAACTCCTGAACTCAAAGTATCTTCCTGCCTCAGCCTCCCAAAGTGCTGGGATTACAGGCTTGAGCCACCAAACCCGGGCAAGGATTCTTTACAGCAAATTCCCTCTTACACTAACTGGTGTGCTTCCTGGCTCCTGGATGACTGCTGGCTGATACAGGAATGAGGCACAATCTCCTTGCCACAGTGAGGAGACTCAGAGAGGTACATGTCCCACCTTGCTCTAACTGCCTCGCATGGCAGTTTTCTCGGTGGGAGGGGAGTACTTTGGTCTTTTCTTCTGAGGTTTGCAAACAGCATCATGGTGAGGTGTCATCATTAAAGGTGACAATATATTTCACTCCATCAAAACAGATTTGTGAGGCTGAGGTGCTGCAGACAAGAAAACAAGAAGCTTGTGAGTTCTTGGGTCTCAACAGGGTTTCCCTGGACTCTTCTGGCCAGTGGTCTCATTTGGACTTCACCAAATCCACAAGACAGGGCAACCCAAAGCTGCCTCCCAGTGGAAATATCCATCTTCCACCATCTTACCAACAGCTGTTTGTATCTTCTCTCTCTGAGTCACATATACAGGATAGCAACTTTGTGTAGAACATGAAAGCTTCTCTCCATAAAAACAAAGTTAAAATAAAAAAAAAGAATACATGGTAGAAAATCATTCATTTGCCAGATCTATAAAGACAATAAGAAATGCCCCAGCTTGGGAACACATATCACTTGGTTTATGGGAAGAAACGATGAGATACCTATCTTTATTTTCATTAAGTAAATATTTAAAAGAATATACTGCTTGTGTATATTGCTCTGTCCCAGCTGGAAACTGTAGTTGCAAAATAGTCCATGAGCAGCCACCAAGGAATGGAGAGGAAATGAAAACAAAGCCACAGGGCTCCGTTGTGGTGCAGCCAATGTCCTCAAGTTATTCCTTTCCAGGAGGACAAAAGGAGAAGAAAGAACACCCTTGAGGGATGTGAACATACAAGTGTGTCATTCCTTAAAGCCTGGAGTCACCGGGGCTGGGAAGCTGTGTCTCCAGAGGCTGTCACCCGTCCGACATCTCCCCTCTGACTGCAACAAGGTCCAGTCCGTCAGGGACCACATCCCTGAGGGTCCTGGGCTAGAAAGACCAGAGACCACCTCGGGGTAAAGAATGTGGGGACTGGTGTTTTTCTTCCCTGGACAACTCCCTCCCCATGATAAATTTCAGAGTTTCAAGGAGGAGGAAACCTTGTGCCGAGCAATCTGGCAGCTCCTAGAGAATCTGCTTTCAGCCCGTAGAGACATCCATATGGCAAGATCTCATCTAAACCCCAAATCACCCCTCAGTAGATACATCCATATGGAGCGACCACATCCAAACACAAAAGCACCCCTCAGTAGCTCAAGAACTGAGCCTGTGGTCAGTCCTTCTGGGTTTCTCAGAAAAAGAAAGAGAATGTGTTTGTGTGTGTGCCTGTGTATGTGTGTCTGCATGTATGTGTGTGCATCCACACGTGCATTTGAATTACAGAGATACAAACAGCTCTGTCAGAATGCCAGACTAGTTTCCTTATTATTATTATTATTATTATTATTATTATTGTGATCCTAATACTTCTCTAAGACTAGAAAAGGAAATAAAAGGCATATGGATTGGAAAGGAAAAGGTAAAACGGCCCCTATTTGCAGATGTCATGAAGATCCACCTAGAAATCCCAAGGAATCTACAACAAAACTAAGCAACAAACATGGTTCCTCTTATTATTCCTGTTTCTCTGAGGTCTGTTCCTCAAGTTCTCTGAAAATTCCCAGAGTGACCCTGTCTGTACCTACATCTTCACTTTTAATTTGAGGCCCTTCTTACTGTTTTCTCTGACACTTTTAGGGGGAGACACTCTCCTGGAGCACTGAGGGCTCCTCTCCTTTCTCTCTGAGCAGAAGCCTAGGGCCCCAGGCAGAAACTTCTACCTTTCTCTTCTCACTGCACTCGTGCTTCCATAGGGCTTTCCTAGAGGTCGGGGAAGGTAGGCTGGGGGGCAGAATGGGCTCAGGGAGTGACCAGGAGCACAGTCTCTATACTCTCACGTCTATCCTGGTTAATTTCTGCCCAACACTTCTGGTAGAACAACTCTGTGCTCTCTTGGTGATGCAGCTAATTGGGGACCCCCAGAGCCACCATACCTACCCTCCTACAGGGATGAGGGTGCCACCTCATCAGACTAGAGAGTGCTGTGGAGAATGCTTGCATCCCCCAACACAAAATTCATATGTTGAAACCTAACCTGCAGTATGATGGTTTGAGAACCTGGGAACTTTGGGAAATGATTAGGTCATGAGGGTGGGGCCCTTGTGAATGGGACTAGTGCCCTTATAAAGAGCAAGATCCTGTCTCAAAAATAAGTAAATAGAATAAAATTAAATTAAAGGGACTGGTGCCCTTATAAAGGACATTTTGGGAGGCTGAAGCAGGAGGATCACTTGAGGCCAGGAGTTCAAGACCAGCCTGGGCAGCATAGCCAGACCCCATCTCTACAAAACAACTTCAAAATTAGCTGGACATGCTAGTTTGTGCCTGTAGTCTCAGCTACTCAGGAGACTGAGGTGGCAGGATCATGTGAACCTGGGAGGTTGTGGCTGCAGTGAGCTAGGATCGTACTGCTGTACTCCAACCTGAGCTATACAGCAAGATCCTGTCTCAAAAATAAGTAGATAAAATAAAATACATAAAATAAAAGGGACCCTAGAGAACTGTCTTATTCCTTTGCACCGTCTGAGGGCCCAGCAAGAAGATGGCCACAGAAAGCAGACCCTCATCAACACCCAGTCTGCTGGTGCTTTGATCTAGGGCTTCCCAGCCTCCAAACTATGAGAAATAAACATTTGTTGTTCAGGCCACCCAGTCTATGGTACTTTGCTATAGCAGCCCCAACAGACTAAGATAGCACGCTAATGGCCTGAATACCCAGTGAGTCTGGGAACCCAGGTTCTCCCCGGAGGCCTAGGCTTGGAGTCCAGGCTATGCTCCTGCTCACTCCAAACCACTTGGCACTCACAGTAGGATGGTTTCTGCCAAACTTGTGGTCAATCTGGCAGTTACTGTGAAGTCTGGGAGATTGCTTCTGAGACATCTGGTTCCAGTTTCAGCCTTTCCCCACCAAGGACCGGGACTGGTGCATGGTGAGTTCATGGGCTCTGCACTTGCCCCTCCCAAGGGCGAGTTCAAGTCACACTCCAAATTCAAGGACATTGCATGCTGTCTTTTTGCCCCAGGCTCATTCAGCCTCTCAGACCTTTATGTACCTTTATTCCCAAAGCCTCTTGGTCAACACAGGCACTGGGAAAAAGTTAACAAACAACAACACACCGTGGTGCAGTCCCAAAGACAGTTTGGCCAGGGTGTATGTGGGGAATGTGCGATTCTTTATGAGAATGGAAGGCAAGGAAGATACATGCACGAACAGTTTCACCTACTCCAGGGCCACACCAGGGCCTCCTGGTGTAGTTCTTCCACTTTCAACGACAATGTAATGCTTATAACTTGGTCAAAGCAATTTTACATTATTAATTTTACTTTATTTCTGAAATAGGTAAGATTGATAGCACTTAATGATGGAGACACATTCTGAGCAATGCATCATTAGCTGATTTCATTGTGCGCAAACATCACAGAATGTACTTACACAAACCAAGGTGGTAGAGCCTACGACACACCTAGGCTGTATGGTATAGCCTATTGCTCTTAGGCTATAGATCTGTACAGCAGGTTATTATACTGAATACTGTAGCAATGGTAACACAATGGTAAGTATTTGTGTGTCTTAACATATCTATATAGAAAAGGTACAGTAAAAACACAGTATTATAATCTTACGGAACCATCATCCTATATGTGACCTGTAGTTGACCAAAACATTGTTATGTGGTGGTGTGATTGTATAATTCCTAACTGGACATGTGAGTAAACTCAGGCATCAAGTGATTCAGTGACTCCTAAATGTTGATTGATGAGTAGTGGAACCAGGATTAGAACTCTCACTCTGGTCTATTTCTACTATGTTGCAATCTCTCCTTTCCTGGGTTATGTAAGTTTTTGACTTTCATATTATAAGGAAATAGAATAGAATTATCTTTGTATCAGGAGTTCAGGGATCCATGAAAATTGTATGCTCAATTTGATGTACATGTAAGATCCTCCTTATGAGATGACTTATAGCTTTCATGAAGTTTCTAAAGGGGTCTGTGTAACCAAAAAGATTAAGAACGCTGACTTGCTGCCTTATAATGGGACTGAGGTCAAGTCTAGGGTGACCTTTCTATGGACTGTAAATAGGGGAGTCCTTCCTGGTTGTTAATACCTGAAGCCCAGAGAAGATGAATGTTGGGAATGGGAATAATCATTTCGTTTCTCAGAGTCAGAGAGTGTTGGTGTAGCCAGCTTCCGGAGAAGGTGATACACATGCTCACAGCTCCACAGGTGCAGACTCATACAAGCTTAGAGCCCTACATAGATGAAGGAGGATCCTTGAAGATTATTAAACCTGAGGGTCCACACTCTGGCTACACATTAGAATCACCCAAGGAGCTTCAAAAGATATCATGGCTGGGACAAATCCCCAGGGATTTCTATTTTAATTGTCCTAAGCTAAGACTCTGGTTTCTGTAATTTTTTAAAGCTCCTTAGATAGTTCTCATGTACCAGCGTTGAGAACTACCAATCTTCTAAACTAGCAGTTCTCAACCTTGGTTGAACATTGAAATCACTTGGGGAGCTGTAAGAAGTCCTCTTGCCTAAATCTCACCCTCGAATCTTCTGATTTAATTTGTCGGGGATGTGCCAGGCATCAGGAATATTAAAAGTGATCCCAGGAGATTTTCATGGGCACCCAAATTTGAGAACCACTATTGAGATCTAATCTGATATTTTCTACTGCAAAGAAAACCAAGCAGAAAGGAAGAGGCCGAAGGTCATAGGGCTAAGACAGAACCACGATTAAACACAGGACCAAACTCTAGGCTTGGACTCTTTCTGTGGTTCACCGAGTCACCATGCATGGAGTTAACTTAGACAGTTCAGGGTGTACGTGAGAAAGGGAGCTCATAAGGGACAGACCTTGCTTCTCTGTTTGATTAGAGAAGAAATCTATTTTTCTAGTTCTAACACCTCTGGGGTGCTTGGTCAGCCTGAGAGAGTGTATATACTTAATATAGCTAAGAGTGGTGTATAGTTAATAATAATAGCCTACATTTAGTGAGCATCTACTACCTTCCAGGCATTCTCTTAAATACTTTATTACTCCTAGTTATCTTTGATTATAGGTGAGGAAAGAGAAGCACTCATCAATTAATATGCCCAAATTACCAAAGCTAGTAAGTATCAAAATGAAGGTTTCAATCCAGAACCCACTTCCTTAAATACAACATGCGATTCAGGGGTTTCTTCTATACTGGAGGGGAGAGATGTCCAGAAAAAAAAATCATGTTGGGATAAGGTTTTGTTTTTAAGCAATGCTGGGAAAGGAAGTTGGTGAGTGACTAGATTTTATAAATGTGAAGTGACGGGGGTAATAGGCACACATATTGCAGAGTGAGAGTTATCACCCTTTGTGCTGGGTCAGAATGGGAAACTTGCAGAGAATTCCTTTGCCTTCTCTGCTTCCTGGAATTTCACCCTGTCCATGGGATAACAGGACTAGATCTCCTGCCTCAAAGCTCTGAGGACCCAGATTAAAGTGTGAGTTTGTTTGTCTTTGGGGTCTCCCTTCTTCTTTTCTGTCCTTTCTCTGTGCCTCTGTGCCCTCTCCCCTGCATGTATAAATATGCTTATGCGGGGGCCTCTTCTTACAAAGAGGGAGAGAAAGTCAGGGGCTCCATGGCACTTCAGATGCCCATTCAGTGTCAGGAGCCCAAGTGTGAAGCAGAAAGCTGGAAATAAATCATCTTGATAAGGGAGATCACCACTGGTCAAGTGTTGGAACGCAAAGCCCCAGGTGCTAACACCGCATTGTTCTACATTACAACTACAAGTACCGGGTCAGGGAGAAAATCTAGGGTAACTTCGGGGACTATAGGGGAATTCTTACTCCTTCATACAACTCCTCTGTGTAATTTTTCAATATCTATTGTGACTCATTCAGCAAATATCCACAGCAACAAAGATAAAGATTTCTAGTGACACCTTTTGGCATTGGACTCTGCAGTTTACAAAGCCATTTTCAAGTTTTCGTCTTTATTTAATCCTTGCAAATATCGCAAGGCTAGCATAACATCTGCTTGAATGGGCAGACACTGGGAACCAGTGGACACCAGGGGACGCACACAGCAAGCGGTAGTGCTAGAACCCCAGAGCAGGTCTCCTGACTCCAGGTCCCAGGCAACTGTCCACCATTACTTTGACTTTGAAGTCAGTATCCCTCTTAGTCTGTTCAAGTTCAGGTGGATGGACTATCTCAGTCCAAGGACAGGGACAGGACAATGTTCACGAGGGAGAAGATTAGGAGATCTTACATCCAAATGGAGAAGCTAAGTGTTCTGGCAGTTGCATTTTTTTTCTTGCCTCTAAGAAAGACTGAAAAAGACAAATCTCATTTCAAGCCTTTTGTGTCTAATCTTTGACCCCCCACTGAAACA